>NC_086444.1:473667596-474014263 GCF_028390025.1 Pseudophryne corroboree
GAGGTAGCTACAGCCATGGACTACCGTACTGTACTGTGTCTGCTGCTAATATAGACTGGTTGATAATGAGATGTAGTATGTATAAAGAAGAAAGAAAAAAAAACCACGGGTAGGTGGTATACAATTATGGATGGACTGCCGAGTGCCGACACAGAGGTAGCTACAGCCGTGGACTACCGTACTGTACTGTGTCTGCTGCTAATATAGACTGGATGATAATGAGATGTAGTATGTATAAAGAAGAAAGAAAAAAAAACCACGGGTAGGTGGTATACAATTATGGATGGACTGCCGAGTGCCGACACAGAGGTAGCTACAGCCGTGGACTACCGTACTGTACTGTGTCTGCTGCTAATATAGACTGGATGATAATGAGATGTAGTATGTATAAAGAAGAAAGAAAAAAAAACCACGGGTAGGTGGTATACAATTATGGACGGACTGCCGAGTGCCGACACAGAGGTAGCTACAGCCGTGGACTACCGTACTGTACTGTGTCTGCTGCTAATATAGACTGGTTGATAATGAGATGTAGTATGTATAAAGAAGAAAAAAAAACCACGGGTAGGTGGTATACAATTATGGATGGACTGCCGAGTGCCGACACAGAGGTAGCTACAGCCGTGGACTACCGTACTGTACTGTGTCTGCTGCTAATATAGACTGGATGATAATGAGATGTAGTATGTATAAACAAGAAAGAAAAAAAAACCACGGGTAGGTGGTATACAATTATGGACGGACTGCCGAGTGCCGACACAGAGGTAGCTACAGCCGTGGACTACCGTACTGTACTGTGTCTGCTGCTAATATAGACTGGTTGATAATGAGATGTAGTATGTATAAAGAAGAAAGAAAAAAAAACCACGGGTAGGTGGTATACAATTATGGATGGACTGCCGAGTGCCGACACAGAGGTAGCTACAGCCGTGGACTACCGTACTGTACTGTGTCTGCTGCTAATATAGACTGGATGATAATGAGATGTAGTATGTATAAAGAAGAAAGAAAAAAAAACCACGGGTAGGTGGTATACAATTATGGATGGACTGCCGAGTGCCGACACAGAGGTAGCTACAGCCGTGGACTACCGTACTGTACTGTGTCTGCTGCTAATATAGACTGGATGATAATGAGATGTAGTATGTATAAAGAAGAAAGGAAAAAAAACCACGGGTAGGTGGTATACAATTATGGACGGACTGCCGAGTGCCGACACAGAGGTAGCTACAGCCGTGGACTACCGTACTGTACTGTGTCTGCTGCTAATATAGACTGGTTAATAATGAGATGTAGTATGTATAAAGAAGAAAGAAAAAAAAAACCACGGGTAGGTGGTATACAATTATGGATGGACTGCCGAGTGCCGACACAGAGGTAGCTACAGCCGTGGACTACCGTACTGTACTGTGTCTGCTGCTAATATAGACTGGATGATAATGAGATGTAGTATGTATAAAGAAAAAAAAAAAACCACGGGTAGGTGGTATACAATTATGGATGGACTGCCGAGTGCCGACACAGAGGTAGCTACAGCCGTGGACTACCGTACTGTACTGTGTCTGCTGCTAATATAGACTGGAGAGATAATGAGATGTAGTATGTATAAAGAAGAAAGAAAAAAAAAACCACGGGTAGGTGGTATACAATTATGGATGGACTGCCGAGTGCCGACACAGAGGTAGCTACAGCCGTGAACTACCGTACTGTGTCTGCTGCGACTGGATGATAAATAATGATATAAAAAATATATATATATATCACTACTGCAGCCGGACAGGTATATATTATATAATGACGGACCTGCTGGACACTGTCTGTCAGCAGAATGAGTTTTTTATAGAATAAAAAAACACCACACAAGTCACACGACGAGTGTTTAACTTTTTCAGGCAATCACAATATAGTATACTATACTGGTGGTCAGTGTGGTCAGGTCACTGGTCAGTCACACTGGCAGTGGCACTCCTGCCTGCAGCAAAAGTGTGCACTGTTTAATTTTAATAATATGTATGTACTCCTGGCTCCTGCTATAACCTATAACTGCTCCCCAGTCTCCCCCACAATTAAGCTGTGTGAGCACAGTCAGATATTATACATAGATGATGCAGCACACTGGGCTGAGCACAGATATGGTATGTGACTGAGTCACTGTGTATCGTTTTTTTCAGGCAGAGAACGGATTATATTAAATAAAACTGCACTGGTGGTCACTGGTCAGTGGTCAGTCACTAGTAAACTCTGCACTCTCTAGTACTCCTAAGCTCCAGTAAATCAAGTGTCTCTGTCTCAATCTCACTCTCTCTCTTCTAATCTAAATGGAGAGGACGCCAGCCACGTCCTCTCCCTATCAATCTCAATGCACGTGTGAAAATGGCGGCGACGCGCGGCTCCTTATATAGAATCCGAGTCTCGCGATAGAATCCGAGCCTCGCGAGAATCCGACAGCGTCATGATGACGTTCGGGCGCTCTCGGGTTAACCGAGCAAGGCGGGAAGATCCGAGTCGCTCGGATCCGTGTAAAAAAAGCTGAAGTTCGGGCGGGTTCGGATTCCGAGGAACCGAACCCGCTCATCTCTAATGAGAACATCAACTTTGTTGTTTTTCTTCTTATGTAATTGCTTTAAAACCTTTCACAAACCTTAGAAGCATCCATCCCTCTTGCTTACTCACATACTCAGTTCAGAGAAGATTATTATGCGGACATATCATATAAGAGAACTGTACATTACCTATATGCCTACATATCTTAATTATGGATTTCTTTTTGGATATACTGTATCACTCTTGGATTTATTAATTCAGTTGCTATATGTCCCTTGTTTTCTATTTTCATTTTTTACAAATTACTAATTAAAATATTTTGATAACATGTCAGGCACCTTTATATCATGTTACTGTATGTATGATCTAAGTTTGATTTTAACTTCCCCTATATATTGACTGCTGACCATTGCACTATTGCACATCCAATTACTACATGACTGCATTTAAAATTTCAACACTTTACTTATGCCATTCACACTATTGGGCTTACTTATGTATTACAATTTTACACATAGCGGTTGATTCAGGTTGGATCGCAAAATGCGATCCAACTGCAAAAATTACGAAATGGATGTGGGCACATGTGCAGCACCCGTCCTGTGCATGCCCTTGCATTTTCTGCGGGGCTCCGCAGAAAATGTGAACGCCTCTACCTATCAATCAGGCAGAGGCGTTCACTTGGTGGGGGGCGGCAACGTAGAGACGGAGTGTTGCGGGGGTGGAGTCAGGAAAACGAGGGCGATGACATCAAAATGGGGGTGTGGCGTGAGCGTGATCGTGGCAGCTGCGTGACGTCATGCAGCCGTGACGCAGCAGCTGAAATCGGAAAGATGGCGGTGGGCCTCCTGCGGGCGCAGATAAACTGTGCCAGCAGGAGGCAACCCTCATTTCTGCTATGAAGCAGAAATTGCGATGTGATCGCAATTTCTGCTTGATAAAGGGGTTGAGTGGTGGTCACAGGGCCAGATTAAGGGAGGGGCGAAAGGGGCGGTCATCCCTGGGCCCCCACATATAGCTGTGGTTAAGTGGAGTAGTACTCTTACGCAAACTGATCTGTGCCGCCACCGAGTAGTGAAATAACGAAAGACAGTGGGTGGGAGCCGTCAGCGTGGGGTGCTGCGGCGAGCTAGTCATACATCTAGTTGCTGCTCCGTGTCTCTGTGGTCCCTGCCTCACCTGCGGATCAGCAGTTCAGCACTGTCCGGCCATCCGCTGGAGAGACCTGGCTGCCCCAGCCCTCCCTTCTCCTCCAGCCCGTAGATCATGTAAGTGAGCTGCAGCCCTCCCTCCATTTCCGCAGCGGCCCCCCTGCTCCCTGCGTGGCGGCTGACCTCCATGTTCACAGTTCAAAGTTATGTGCCCCTGCTGTTGGGAGGCTGTGGGCGTGGGCTGAGTACCCCAGCTTTGTGTGTGATCAGTGGGGGCCCCCACAATTTTGTTGCCCCAGGGCCCCCACAAGCCTTAATCCGGCTCTGGGCAGCCTTACCCTGTGATGGGTGGCCCCCGGCATGAAATCTCATGGATTGCAAATTCTGCTACTTTGCAGAATTTGCAATCCAACCTGAATCAGGACCGTAGTGCTTATATTTAGTGATCATTCCCTTGATACACTTATCTACACTTACTTTTCCAACAATAAAACCTACTCCTATCTATTATTTTCCTAATTATGTTAATTAGTTGTTGTTTTATTTTCATCCTTAACCTACTAAACACATTTTTCAAGTATTTTCTGGCATGTGAGCCCCAATTCTAACAATACTGATATGATACTGATGAGGATACAACTACAGTATACATTATTTGAATGTCACCACATGATTCATGTACACGTTTTTTAATGTACTGTAGGTACTTTAATTTCATCAATGTAGTTATAACAACATCTCCTCCCCTATTGTACACTATCTATATGCTTAGTTTATTTGAGTTTATGGGGATATTTGAAAGAGATAAATATGCCACTTCATAATACTAAATCTCTTTGATATATACTTTACCAGCGAAACACCTAGGGGTAGATGTACTATAGCAACACATATCTCGGTGCATGCTGTATGACAGGGGCACTAAAGATAAATGTCTATATCAGTGCTGCTATCTAAAAGACAGCAAGCCGATTATGTAGGGCAAGGTATAAACGGTCAGTTGTACTAACCTTTCTGACACCAGCAGCTATCGACTTTGACAGCTGCAGGTGTCATTGCCCTATCCCCACAGCAGGGACAGTTCTGTCCCTGGCAGTGGCAGGTGCCAGCTCCGGGCTGAATGTGATGCACTAAGCTGATGCGCTGTGCTCTCAACTGGGGTCGCCGGGGGGTGGGGGTTCACTCCCCACTCCGGCAAACAAGATGTTGTTACATCTCGTCGATGTACCTCCCTGCTTCACCTCAGTAATGAGGCGAAGCAGGAAGAGCTATAGAAGCACCACTTAAAACACACATAGTAATTATGACTAAGTCCAGTAGTTGGGTGTGATATGCTTTACCGGCGTTAGGGATGTCGTATTTCAATGGATAGAATCCCGACAGGAAGTAGGTAAGTTTACTTACCCTCCCCCAATACCTCCCTAACCCTAACCTTATCTTCCCGCAGTCTAAACCTAAACCCCCCTCCCCCTGCAGCCTAACTCTAAGCCTCCCCATTGGTGCCTAAACCTAACCCCCCCTCCCTGCAGCCTAAGCTTAACCCTCACTCCTCCACAGCCTAACCCTAACCCCCCCCCCCTTCCACGCAGCCTAACCCTAGCCCTCTGTGACAATACTTATTGATTCTCCAATAAAGTCAACAGTAGAATTATTGGACCATTAACCCATATTAATTTAGGACATAAATCATGACATTAACTCATCTGTAGTCAGAGCTTTCTATCACCAGGATGAGAATACTCTTTTTCTAATACTAGTGTACATGTAGTCTTCTGGAAATATTGTCAATGCCATTTTTTACTTTAAACTGTATGTGTTTCCTCCCCCAGGCCGTTACTCCTTATGGTGTTTCCACGCCAATGATACATAATCCATCAACAAATATCATAACAAAATCTTCAAGGGACTTTGTAAGAGAGTCGCTAAATCATGTTACACAAGGAAATGAGACATATGGCTGTACGGCACACGCAGTTTTGGTAAATGTACTTTATAATTGGGCATGATGAGTATTTGGCTAACATACAGTAGCTGTTATACATTTGACATAGCTGATAAAAATGGTAACGATCAGTTTTTGCTAAAGACAGGGGATGGTGCATTTGCCACGCACGATATGTTCATATACTGTTCCTAGATAACTTTGTTAAATGCCCTCAACAGTTATAACAGTTTTCCTCTTAAACCGTGCCTATTTCATTCCTTTCATCACATTAAATAAGACATTCCCAACCTCGTTCTCAAGGCACACTAACAGTCCAGGTTTTAGTGGTATCCATGCTTGAGCTCAGGTAGCTTAATTATTAGTACCTCAGTGCTTCTGATTTCACCATCTCTGCTGAAGCCTGGTAATCACAAAAACCTGCACTATAGTGTGCCTTGAAGACTAAGGTAGGGAATGCCTGAAACAAATAGACTCTGGATCAAGACAGTATAACAGCACAATGCGCATACAGTATATATGTATGAATTAGTATTTTTACTTATATAATAATGCTACAACATATGATTAATACATACCTCCCAAGCGTCCCAATTTTCAAGGGACAATCCCGTTTTTTGGGGACTGTCCCACCTGCGGGCGTCAATGTCCCGCTGTGGTGGTGGTGGGGGAAGCAGTTGGGAGGCTCCTGTCACTCGTTTCTCTGCTTAGAGCAGAGGTGAATAGATGCTGTACGCATGTGCGCAGGATCTATTCACGGGAGATACAGGTGCAGTGGGCATACCAGCAGCTCATAGAGCGCTGGCCATGCCCCCATAGAGACAAAAAATTTATTTTTATGTCCTCAATCCCCCTCTCACTGTCATGTCCACCTGTCTCCTCCAATATAATGTTCCACTCATTAACCCCTTTATTATCATTTCTCCATCAAGCCCCCCTACTCCCTCACCACACTTACCTATGACCTTGTCAGCCAGCTCCTGCTGACTTCTTCTGCTCTACAACTGTCTTCTCAGAGAGAGGAGCATCACAGTTTCTTTGTATACTGAGCAGATTTGAATTTTGGAACCCCATATTCTGCCACTCCGTAGTTCCGCCGATTTATTTTATACCATGCAGAAGCGCCCCATTCCATATTATGCCAAACAGATTTGCCCCCTGGATCATGTATTTCATATGGGATAATTATAAGGATAATCAGAGCATGAATGAAGGGGAGGGCACCACTGCACCTCTTCATCCCGTGAGTTATTCCCCATATCCAAATGTAGCATTCCTTTCTTCCATCATTAACCATGAAGCCTGTTAGGAAGGAAGGATGGTGCACCTCTTAGATCTAGCTCCCAGACTTTTTGCATGTGTATAAAGTGTTTTCTTTTTCATCCACTAGGGGCCACTGGAGTACTCTTGGGATATGGACGGCTTCCACAGGAAGAAGGCACTGAATAAATTAATTTTGAAACTACTCCTCCCCTCCATATCCCAGAGTACCTCAGTGTTTTTTCTGTGCTCGACACAGTTAGAAGGCTTGTGGAGTTTGTCCACATTCATTGGAATTTTTTTCTAAGTTTTTCTTTTTTCAACGATTTCCACATCCCTTCCCCCCTTCCAATAGGCGTGGGTCCGGGATAGTGGAAGCTGCTACAGAGCAGCTGTGGGTGTCGGGCCTCTCTAAAAAGAGCTCCCTCACACCACGTGCAGGCTGCCTGCAGGAAGCTGGACGGAGCTTGAACAAGAACCCCCGTCATAGCCCTCACTACAGGGAGTCCAGGTATGTTGGGTTGGGGCGGTCAGCTCACGCTGCCGCCCCGGTGTGTGGGGAACTGTATTGGGGAGAGCCCGCCACCGCTTCCAGCACTGACACCGCTGACAAGCCACGCCGTTACCCGGAGCCGCGCGTGCATAGGCCGCTTCACGGCTCTATGCTATGCGCTCTCCGGCTCCCGCTAGCCGCCACTTCCAGCGCCGCCGCATCTAACGAGTAACCCCCCGTCCCGGAGCCGCGCGTGCATAGGCCGCTCCACGGCTCTATGCTGTGCGCTCTCCGGCTCCCGCTTCCAGCGCTGCCGCATCTAACGAGATCCCCCCCCGTCCCGGAGCCACACATGCATAGGCCGCTCCACGGCTCTATGCTGTGCGCTCCACGGCTCCTGCTAGCCGCCTCCCGGCCTCTTCACAGGCATGTAAGCCGGCTCCGTGTACAGAGAGCAGTACACGGAGCACGGGGGTGGGGGTGGGGGAGGCACATAAGAAAGTGCAACAGTGATGCAGGGGTTTTTAGTAGGCTATTAAGCCTTGTATCAGGATATATATATATTTGCAGTTTAGTGGGGATAATCTGCATTTTTTGTGTTATACTGGAAACTTGGCATATTTAACCATGCTTCCTGGTTTTTTTTTTCCTGCCTGTTTCCAGAGTTCCTATACTACATCTCTACTAAAGGCGCAGGGGTGTTAGGGGAATTTGGGATCAGGTTTTTCATATTGCTGGCGTGCACTGCACTTTGCCAGATATATATATACAAGAACCTTAGTGCTATTTACTGAGTCGTGCGAATTGTCTGTGTTTGTAGTTGTATTGTCTGTCTGCATAATGAGTAAGGCACCAGCAAGACTAAAAAGCAATTTCCTTGCCATGTCTGTAAAAGTGTGTTGCCTGATGGATCTACCACATGTACAGTATGTTTTGTGATTTCAGCTACAAATACAATTTCCACTCCAGTTTTAAAGCCAGTTTCATCTCCGGACCCTCCATGGGCTATGCTTGCAAATGTCCTGGTTGGATTGCAATCAGAATTGGCCGCCACTCGTCAAGAGCGGGAAGCGGCAAGATCTGAGTCTAAGATGAGACCGCTAGAGTTACCAGAGGGGTCTCAATCTTACCAAAAGTCCAAGTCCACCTTGGGTGGAAAGGATAAGTTTATTTTGTCTTATAATTTGCCAGTTTCTGCTATGCTAGACCTCACTGCGGATGAGGGTGAGGAGGGTGAAATAGACCAGCAGTCAGATAGTGATGATTTTGACAGCCCAGGCATTGATAATCTCATCAGAGCAGTGTGTCAGTCTCTGAAGTTTACAGAAACTGAGGAGCCTCTGACAAATGATGAAGTAGTCTTTACTAAACGACAGAGATCTCCAATGTGTTTTCCTGTTTTGGAATCTCTTAATAAAATGTTACTAGAAACACGAAGGAATCCGGATAAACGGTTTTCTATACCTCGCAGATTTAAGTCGAGTTACCCGTTTCCAGAGTCCATGACAGCTACATGGGAGAATCCGCCATTGGTGGATTCGTCCGTATCTAAGCTTACAAAGAAATTAACCATACCAGTACCAACTGCTACTATGCTTAAAGACCCTTCAGACCGTAAAATAGAACCTATGCTAAAGTCCATGTATATAGCAGCAGGAGTGCTGCTGAGACCTTGGTTGGTTGGCATTTGGGTAACTAAGGCGCTAATGGTATGGATAAAAGAGCTTAAGTCGGCTCTACAGGACGATCATCTTATACTTCTCGCTGATCAAATCTGGGAAGCTGCTGACTATCTATGTACAGCTTCTACTGACGTCTGTCAGCTCACTTCTCGCCTTTCATCATCGCTAGTCACAGCACGACGAGCACTCTGGCTACGTTCTTGGCAAGCAGAGGCGGAGGTCAAAAAAGGTATAGAGGCGTTACCTTACGGTGGCGAGAAGCTATTCGGTCCTGAATTGGACAGATGGATTTCTGAGGCCACGGGAGGAAAGTCTGTTTTCTTACCATTGCCTCCAACGGTACCTAGACGCAAATACTCTGGTCCGGCGTTCAAATCCTTTAGACCTCAGTCCTTTCGTGGGCAGGGCAGAGGAGCAGCCATGCTTGGTAGAAGAGGTCGGGGACGTGGTGCCCAACAAACCAACACAAGTCGTCAAGACGCTAAGGTCGCCAACAAGCCAGTGGCATGACGGGCTCCCAGCCCATCTCGGATCTCCAATTGTGGGAGCAGGCCTTCAGACGTTTCAGGGGGCGTGGCTTCAGACATCCACAGATGGGTGGATCCGCAACTTAGTGTTAAAAGGTTACAAAATAGAGTTCGATTGTCTTCCGCCAATGCGGTTTTTCAGGACAGGTCTGCCTGTGTCGGATGACAAGAAGGCGGTTCTGCAGATTGCCATTCAGTCTCTGATGAATGCAGCAATTTTGATTCCGGTCCCTGTACAACAACAGGGGCAGGGTTATTATTCCAGTCTGTTTGTGGTACCAAAGCCGGATGGCTCGGTCAGGACAATATTGAACTTAAAGGGCCTCAATCAGTACGTCACTTACTACAGATTCAAGATGGAATCTCTGCGGTCAGTAATTGCAGGTTTAGAGCCACAGGAATTCATGATTGCGCTGGATCTCAAAGATGCATACCTACACATTCCGATCTGGCCACCTCATCAGAGGTTCTTGCGGTTTGCAATACGGCAAGACCATTACCAGTTTCAGGCTGTACCGTTTGGCCTTTCATCAGCGCCTCGGGTATTCACCAAGGTGATGTCGGTGATGATAGCTCATCTCAGATCCCTAGGAGTAATAATTGTTCCGTATTTGGACGATTTGCTCATCAAGGCTCTGTCTCAACAGATGCTTCTCCAACAGGCGTTGCTAACATACAATGTACTAGTTCGGCACGGTTGGATAGTCAATTTCAAGAAATCACATCTGGTTCCGTCTCAGCGACTTCAATTCCTAGGTATGATTCTCGATATGGTAAATCAAAGAATTTACCTACCAGAACAGAAAGTTCAGGTCATTCGTCATCTAGTACAATTAGTACTCAAGCCACGCACGGTCTCGGTACATTTGTGCATTCGCCTCTTAGGCTCAATGGTGGCGGCTTTCGAAGCGCTTCAGTTCGGAAGATTTCACTCACGTGCTTTTCAACTAGATGTGCTAGCACAGTGGTCGGGCTCGCATCTGCAGATTCACCACAGGGTGAAGTTGTCGCTACAGGCCAGAGTGTCTCTTCTCTGGTGGATAAAAGTACACAATCTAACCGCAGGGAAACGGTTCGGCGTCTGGAATTGGATAATTCTATCGACAGACGCGAGTCTCAGATGCTGGGGAGCTTTAGTTCAAAGTTATCGGCTCCAGGGTCTCTGGGCAGATCACGAAAGATTGCTGTCTATAAATGTCCTGGAACTCCAGGCAATTTACAATGCGCTACGACAAGCAGTGCACATGTTTCGGTTTCAGACTGTTCAGGTGCAGTCAGACAATGCGACGGCGGTCGCATACATCAACAAGCAAGGAGGAACGAGAAGCCGCATGGCAATGCGGGAAGTAGCTCGGATCCTCAGGTGGGCCGAATATCACCAAGTGATATTGTCGGCAGTGTTCATTCCGGGAGTAGACAACTGGGAGGCAGATTATCTCAGTCGTCGGGATTTTCATCCAGGAGAATGGGCATTAAATCCAGAAGTGTTTCACATGTTGGTCCAGAGGTGGGGTTACCCTCAAGTGGATCTGATGGCATCTCACCACAATCACCAAATGCCCCAGTATGTGTCCAGAACGAGAGATCCGAAGGCGGTGGCGGTGGATGCTCTCACTGTCGCGTGGCCGTACAGTCTCGTGTATCTGTTTCCACCGTTTCCGCTGCTCTCTCTGTTGCTAAAACGGATCAAGAGAGAGTCCGTCACAGTCATACTAGTGGCACCTCATTAGCCTCAGAGAGCTTGGTTCTCGGATCTCCGCGGACTACTCGCAGACGATCCTTGGCTGCTCCCACTACGTCCGGACCTGTTACAACAGGGTCCGTTCCTTTACCCCGATTTAGCGCAGCTGCGTTTGACGGGGTGGCTGTTGAGACCGCCCTCTTAAGAAGAGAGGGCATTCCTGAATCGGTTATACCAACCATGTTACGAGCTAGGAAGCCGGTTACGGCAGGTCATTATTACAGAATCTGGCGTGCTTATATAGGTTGGTGTGAAGCTCGAAAGTTTCCGACATCATCTTTCAAGTTATCTCATCTTTTGTTATTTCTACAGATGGGGTTAGATGGAGGACTGCGTCTTTCCACACTAAAAGTGCAGATATCTGCGTTGTCAATTTATTTTCAAAGAAAATTGTCTCTATTGCCGTCGGTACATACTTTTCTGCAGGATGTACTCAGAGTACAGCCTCCATTCATTCCACCTACAACGCCATGGGACTTGAATCTGGTTTTAGATTTCTTACAGTCCTTATACTTTGAACCCTTACAACAAGTGGATATTAAATTTCTCACTTGGAAAACAATTTTTCTTTTAGCCTTAGCTTCAGCAAGGCGTGTTTCAGATTTGGGTGCTTTGTCGTGCAAGCCACCGTATTTGGTGTTTCATGATGACAGAGCGGAACTTCGGACAAATCCCGCTTTCCTACCAAGGGTAGTGTCATCTTTTCACATCAATCAACCAATAGTAGTTCCTGTGTTAACAGGAGACTCTGGAAGGTTTTATGTGGTACGCGCATTACGCATTTATGTATCCCGAACGTCGACAGTTCGTAAGACGGATACGTTGTTTGTTCTCTATGATGCTGCCAAAATGGGTTGGCCCGCTTCTAAGCAGACCGTATCCAGATGGATTAAACTGACCATACGTCAGGCTTACCTTCATGCTAGGTTACAGCCGCCTACATCAGTAACAGCTCATTCCACACGTGCTGTGGGAACGTCATGGGCAGCGAGTCGGGAGCTTCTACGACACAGCTTTGCCGGGCTGCTGCATGGTCTTCAGTGCACACGTTTGTGCACTTCTACAAGTTTGATACGTTTGCGGCATCAGCATCTAGCTTTGGCCGCCTAGTGTTACAGGTGCCAAACAGCTCTCCCGCCCACGGGGGAAACTTTGGTACGTCCCAAGAGTACTCCAGTGACCCCTAGTGGATGAAAAAGAATATAGGATTTTGGTACTTACCAGGTAAATCCTTTTCTTTGAATCCATAGGGGGCACTGGACGCCCACCCAGAGCAGTTTACCTGGTTTGGGGTAAGTTCAGTAGATCTTATGGTAACACATTCTCACCGACTGGTTCAAATTAACAAGTTCTAATCGGTTATGGTGTCAACTGTTTAGTTGTCAGTAATGTTGTGTCAACTTTATTGTTGTCCGTTATGTTATATGTAGTGATGTGCACCGGACATTTTTCGGGTTTTGTGTTTTGGTTTTGGATCCGGTTCCGCGGCCGTGTTTTAGATTCGGACGCGTTTTGGCAAAACCTCCCTGAAAATTTTTTGTCGGATTCGGGTGTGTTTTGGATTCGGGTGTTTTTTTACAAAAAACCCTCAAAAACAGCTTAAACCATAGAATTTAGGGGTCATTGTGATCCCATAGTATTATTAACCTCAATAACCATAATTTACACTCATTTTCAGTCTATTCTGAACACCTCACACCTCACAATATTATTTATAGTCTTAAAATTTGCACCGAGGTCGCTGGATGGCTAAGCTAAGCGACCCAAGTGGCCGACACAAACACCTGGCCCATCTAGGAGTGGCACTGCAGTGTCAGGCAGGATGGCACTTCAAAAAAATTGTCCCCAAACAGCACATGATGCAAAGAAAAAAAGAGGCGCACCAAGGTCGCTGTGTGACTAAGCTAAGCGACACAAGTGGCCGACACAAACACCTGGCCCATCTAGGAGTGGCACTGCAGTGTCAGGCAGGATGGCACTTCAAAAAAATTGTCACCAAACAGCACATGATGCAAAGAAAAAAAGAGGCGCACCAAGGTCGCTGTGTGACTAAGCTAAGCGACCCAAGTGGCCGACAAAAACACCTGGCCCATCTAGGAGTGGCACTGCAGTGTCAGGCAGGATGGCACTTCAAAAAAATTGTCCCCAAACAGCACATGATGCAAAGAAAAATGAAAGAAAAAAGAGGTGCAAGATGGAATTGTCCTTGGGCCCTCCCACCCACCCTTATGTTGTATAAACAGGACATTATTATTATTATTATTATTATTATCCTTTATTTATATGGCGCCACAAGGGTTCCGCAGCGCCCAATTACAGAGTACATAAACAAATAATCAAACAAGAAAACAGCAACTTACAGTTGACGACAATATAGGACAAGTACAGGGTAAATAAACATAGCTACATCAGCAGATGACACTGGAATAAGTATCAGGTGGCAGAAGACTGCTGAATTTGGTGCAGTTGAAGATTATTAAAGTAAGAAAAGGGTAAGCACATGAGGGAAGAGGGCCCTGCTCGTGAGAGCTTACATTCTAACGGGGAGGGGTAGACAGACAGGGGTGAGACAGATGGGGTACATAGAGAGCGTGGAACAGAGGTTTAGGATGAGATTTGGCTGGGTTTGGTGTAGAAGTGGGTCTTGAGAGCCCGTTTGAAGTTTTGTAGAGAGGTGGAGAGTCTGAGGGGGAGAGGTAGGGAATTCCAGAGAAGTGGTGCAGCGCGTGAAAAATCTTGGAGGTAGGAGTGGGAGGAAGTAATCCGTAGGCAGGAGAGTCGGCGAGCATTAGCAGAGCGAAGAGGACGGGTGGGAGTGTAAAGCGAGATAAGATCAGAGATGTAGATGGGAGAGGAGTGGGTGAGGGCTTTGTAAGCAAGTGTGAGAAGCTTGAAATGGATTCTGAAAGGGAAGGGGAGCCAGTGAATGTCTAGTAAGAGAGGAGAGGTGGACGTAGTGCGTTTGGTGAGGAAAATGAGCCGGGCAGCAGCATTGAGGATAGATTGGAGTGGAGAGAGGTATTTGTCAGGAATGCTAGTCAGGAGGAGATTACAGTAGTCCAGTCTGGAGATGACCAGTGAGTGGATAAGAGTCTTAGTAGCATCCTGGGTCAGAAAGGGTCTGATCCTGGAAATATTTTTTAGATGAAAACGGCAGGTTTGTGAGAGGTGCTGAATGTGAGGTTTGAAGGAGAGGGAGAAGTCAAGGATTACTCCAAGACAGCGCACTTGGGGGGTAGAGGAGATAGTAGTGCCATCAATAGATAATGAGATTGTAGGAGGTGAGGTTATGCGGGAGGGAGGGAAGATGATCAGCTCGGTCTTAGACATGTTAAGTTTAAGAAAGCGCTGGGACATCCAGGAAGAGATAGCAGAGAGACAGTTGGAGATACGAGTGAGGAGAGTAGGGGAGAGGTCTGGAGAGGAAAGATAGATTTGAGTGTCATCAGCATAAAGATGATATTGGAAACCAAAAGAACTAATGAGCTTACCTAGTGAGGACGTATAGAGAGAGAAGAGAAGAGGACCAAGGACAGAACCTTGGGGTACCCCTACAGTTAGTGGAAGTGAGGGGGAGGTGGAGTCATGAGAGGAGACAGAGAATGAACGGTTAGAAAGGTAGGACGACAACCAAGAGAGGGCAGTGTCATGCAGACCAATGGAGTGAAGGATTTGCAGTAGGAGAGGATGGTCCACAGTGTCAAAAGCAGCAGAGAGATCAAGTAGAATAAGTAGAGAGTAGTGTCCCTTAGATTTAGCAGCATGGAGGTCATTGCATACTTTTGTAAGGGCAGTTTCAGTGGAGTGGAGAGGACGGAAGCCAGATTGGAATGGGTCAAGCAGTGAGTGTGAGGAAAGAAAGGAAGTAAGGCGGTTGTAGACAATATGCTAAAGGAGTTTGGAGGCAAAAGGGAGGAGAGAGATGGGTCGGTAGTTGGAGAGAGTGTTTGGATCAAGGGTAGGTTTTTTAAGAATAGGAGAGATGAGTGCATGCTTGAAGGCAGAGGGGACAGTGCCTGATGATAGGGAGAGATTGAGAAGGTGGGAAAGATGGGAACAAGCTGAAGAAGAGAGGTAGCGGAGGAGGCGGGAGGGGATAGGGTCAAGTGGGGAGGTGGTGAGGGGACAGGAACGAATGAGGGCCATGACTTCCTCTCCAGATGCATGGGAGAAAGATGACAAAGTTGGTGCGAGGGATGGGGAGGGTTGGTAAGGGATGGGAGAAGGCTGGTTACTGATGGTCTGGTGTGATGTGATGTCCTGACGTATGGAGTCAATTTTGGATGTGAAGTAAGTGGCAAAGTCAAGAGCAGAGAGTGAGGAAGGGAGACGAGGTGGAGGTGGGCAGAGGAGTGAGTTGTAACAAAGCTAAATATTTATCTTATTAAAAACACGTTAAAGGTTAAAGAACACAGTACGCAATTGGCGCAAAAAGTACCGCAAGGGTACTCCCTTAACTATACCTTAAGGAATGTACTTATACTGTAAACCTCTGTGTAGTGGTAGAGTGTAAATGCAACACAGTATAACCTTATTACCTTTAAAGCTGTTCTAGCGTCACCGACGCTCTGAGAATACTTAACACTATAAGAAATACACAGATACCGTGCTCAGGGTCCAACGCCTAATATATATATTATGAATGATATACTTGCAAAAGAATTAATACAAATACAAATCATACACTACAATATAACATAGACTACCTAACCAGATAACTACACAGGAAATATAATACAATTACTATTTAAGAGAAAATAAGAGTGAAAGAGGAGAAGAGAGAGAGAGAGAGAGATTGGCTCACAATAACAAGAAGATCAATATGGTTGCAGCGAAGCTTACACATGTGAGGAACAATCGCTGCGCAGTTATTCAATGCTGAGAATCTTTGTGGAGAAAATACTTGACCTTACCCATACTGGCAGTCCCTATATACACAACCCTACAATACCGCATGGGACAGAAGCTAGACTCCATTTTATTAAAGCTCCCATGATTCCAAAGACTGCACCACATGGTTGAAAGGGGGAGGGGAAAATACCCGGCAGCAGCCATTTTAGATTTGCAGGTCCAAACACATGGCACTCTCTGCTACCCCACAATCACATAGCAGAAGACACAAGACTCCATTTTATTCCAAACTGTCCAAGCCTCAGAACAATGCATATGTTCTGATTTTACAATTCCAAACCATCTAAATCACCTTTCACAATTTCAATCCAACTTCCTAGAACCATCTTATTCACTTTCACATTCCAAACAACTTCAGTATCTCAATAACCAGAGCATATTCATCACAAGACCAGATCACAATGTAACCACACATCTCAGCCTGCCATTGCTACCAGCACATGTTCAAACGTAACTGCATGGTGGTATTTATGATTAACAAGATATATTATAACTAACCAGCACAATCTATTTTAAATCACCATAGGCAAACAAATACCACAAATGCTATGCTACAGGTTGTCTAATGTCCCAGCTACCATCACAGATTCCCAGATCTATCACACAAACACCCAACAATCACACAACCAAGTTACAATATCCTATTTAAACCAGAAAGCAATCTGTCTATATTTCCTTATCTAGCCATGTGAATTCAATACTTAGCCTTTGGTGCCTGGTGATGATCCAGCCATGCTTCTGGGAGCTTTGTTCTGAGTGTAGCTTCATTACATCTGTTCTCTGAGGCCACCTGCAAAAAACTGACCCCCAACCCCCCCAGACAGGAACTATCCTCCTGTGTGTCTGTTCCTAGGGGAGGGGTCTCTCTCTCTCCTTTGTATATGTTAATCAGGTTCAGCCCTGAAAATCTTAGTAAAAGGTTGGCTTGATCATCCATTGTTCTCAACAAAGTGATCTCAGCTTTTATACATATAATCATATCTATCCTCTGCAATGTCCCACAACTTCACAACCAGCATCAAACTAACCCACACATCATTCTGCTTGCTTCAATACCAAACATGATGGGCGCATCTGGTTCTGTTCAGATAATACATATTCATGACATCAATTCATCAGCCAATTCTAAATCTCCATGATGTCTGGTGCTTGACATTATTATAACCATGTACTGTATGAAACAAGCGCCGAATCCATCTCCGTGCCATGTCCGAGCAAATGCGTGTGTTTCCATATATTGCTGTGCTCGCTGCGCATATTTGCAAGTATAGCGACTTAAATGTGTGTGTGGTTTGTATGTTCTCCCTATGTAATATTTTTGACTTTGACAGTTGAGAGTGGCAAAGAGGCGCCGGGGGTTGGAAGATTGGGAGGAGATGAGGTTCTTGAAGTATGACTGTTTAGCAAGAGAAAGGGCAGCACTGAAGGATGAAAGCATAAGTTTGAAATGGAAGAAGTCTGCCTTAGAGCGTGATTTCCTCCAGTGTCGCTCAGCAGTACGTGAGCATTTTTGCAGATATCTGGTGCATTTGGTGTGCTAGGGTTGAGGTGTTAATTTGCGAGGGTGAATAGTGGTTGGTGGAGCAACAGAGTCAAGAGCAGAAGTAAGGGAAGCATTGTATGTGGAAGTGGCTTGTTCAGGGCATGAGAGAGAGAGAATAGGAGAGAGAAGTGAGTCAAACATGGAGGAAAGGAATGTGGTGTCAATAGCTTCAATGTTACGCTTAGTGATGGTAGCCTTAGGAGGTAGAGATGGGGAAGTCGAGAGAGATAGGTTAAAGGAGAGCAGGTGGTGGTCAGAGAGGGGAAATGGGGAGTTGGAAAAATCAGAAATATCACAGCGGTGAGTGAAGACCAGATCCAGTGAGCTCCCATTCACATGGGAGGGTGAGGAGGTCCACTGGGAGAGACCAAGTGAAGAGGTGAGGTTAAGGAGTTTAGAGGCAGGGGATTGTGTGGGGATGTCAATAGGGATGTTGAAATCGCCTAGAATAATGGTGGGAATGTCAGAAGAGAGGAAGTGAGGAAGCCAGGAAGCAAAGTTGTCGATGAATTTGGAAGCAGTGCCAGGGGGGCGGTAAATGACAGCTACTCTAAGATGGACTGGTTGGAAGAGGCGTATGGCGTGGACCTCAAATGTAGAGAATATAAGGGATGGTTCTGGTGGTATGAGTTGGTAGGAGTAACTAGAAGGTAAAAGGACCCCAACACCACCCCCATGGCGACCCCCAGGTCGGGGTGTGTGTGTGAATGTGAGGCCCCCAGCAGAGAGAGCAGCAGCAGAAGTAGTGTCAGAGGGTGTAATCCAAGTTTCAGTAATGGCTAGTAGGTGTAGGGAGTTGGAAATGAAAAGGTCATGAGTGGGGACCAGTTTGTTACAAACAGATCTGGCATTCCAGAGTGCACAGGATAGGGGGTATGAGTTTGTGGGAGAGATGTGAATGAGATTTTCAGGGTTGCTGTAGCGATGAGGTGGGATTAACTTTGAGGGCAGGGATGATGAGAGAGTAGCGATGGTACGGGTGCCTGAGCTAGGAGGGGAAACTGCAGGAGGTGGGCAGGGAGGGAGGTCAGTGTGATGTGGATGGGGGTGTGGGCAGGTGACAGGGAAGGGAGAGAGGGAGCAGGGCTGAGTTGTGGGGTAGCAGGACCATGGGGCAGAGGTGAATGAAAGTGAGGTAACAGGAAAGGTGGGGGTAGGAAACAGAGGGATGGAGGGGAGACAGAGGAGGGGAGAGAGGAGGAGGTGTAGGAGACTAGGGGGGAAGGATAAAGATACATTATTAGGTAGACACTGAGTGATGTGGGGAGTATAGGAAAGCCTTGACATAGTGTTAAGTAGGTAAATAGGTTGAGGGAAAGTGGAAGTAGGAGAGGAGACTGCAAGTGAATCCAAGCAGAAGATTTGCTGAAATGCATGTGAGAAAAGCAGTGTAGGCTCAAGGGGTGTAGATTTAGTATGAAAAGAGTCAAAAGCGTAGATAAAGTGGTTGCAGAAATGTATTTGGAGTGTAAGAAATGAAAGGATTGTGAGAGGTTTAAGAAGCAATGGTAATTATGTTAGATTTTTTTAAGTGTTTGCAGGTTAAATTGCATTGGTGCAGCTGTGCTTAAAAAACAAAATTACAATGCAGATACAAGCATTTGTAGGTGAAATGGATGGTTTTTGAAATGTCCAAGTAAGGTATTTCCGTGCTATTTAATCAGATGCAACAATCAGGAGGTAAGTGATCTGAGGAGTAAGTGACTCACATTTGTTATTAGTTCTTCAGTTTTTTTTGGTTTTGTTTGATTGTTGTGCTTCTGTGTTCCTTCTTTTTCACTTCGATTGAACGCTGATTGAACGCTGCTGTTATGTGTCAATTTTATCACGCTTTGATAAAATGCACGCTTCGATACTAAATGCACAGCCAAACGGCTTTGCACAGCCTACACCAGTGGACTTAAGTAGAAGACTATTACAAGTGAAACCAATAATTGAAATCTGTAACCACACCCCACCCCCTCAAATGCAAGGCAATAAATTACCTTAAAAACAACAACCAGGCATTCCACAAAGAATAAACTGGGTCTATCTCATTCAAAACTTAAAAAAGTACTTCAAAATCACATACTATGCAATAATTTTACAATTGTAATTACCCAGCAGAATTAGCTTTGCATGTATAGATCTAATGCAGCAGAATATGATGGTAGCTGTACACATGCACACTTTAACGAACCCATCATTTCAGCGACAGGGTCTGCCACACGACTGTGACTGAAATGACTGGTTGGTTTGGGCCCCCACCAAAAAAAGAAGCAATCAATCTCTCCTTGCACAAACTGGCTCTACAAAGGCAAGATGTCCACCTCCTCCTCATCCTCCGATTCCTCACCCCTTTCACTGTGTACATCCCCCTCCTCACAGATTATTAATTCGTCCCCACTGGAATCCACCATCTCAGGTTCCTGTGTACTTTCTGGAGGCAATTGCTGCTGGTGAATGTCTCCACGGAGGAATTGATTATAATTTATTTTGATGAACATCATTTTCTCCACATTTTCTGGAAGTAACCTCATACGCCGATTGCTGACAAGGTGAGCGGCTGCACTAAACACTCTTTCGGAGTACACACTGGAGGGAGGGCAACTTAGGTAAAATAAAGCCAGTTTGTGCAAGGGCCTCCAAATTGCCTCTTTTTCCTGCCAGTATACGTACGGACTGTCTCACGTGCCTACTTGGATGCGGTCACTCATATAATCCTCCACCATTCTTTCAATGGTGACAGAATCATATGCAGTGACAGTAGACGACATGTCAGTAATCGTTGGCAGGTCCTTCAGTCCGGACCAGATGTCAGCACTCGCTCCAGACTGCCCTGTATCACCGCCAGCGGGTGGGCTCGGAATTCTTAGCCTTTTCCTCGCACCCCCAGTTGCGGGAGAATGTGAAGGAGGAGAGGTTGACGGGTCACGTTCCGCTTGACTTGACAATTTTCTCACCAGCAGGTCTTTGAACCTCTGCAGACTTGTGTCTGCCGGAAAGAGAGATACAACGTAGGTTTTAAATCTAGGATCGAGCACGGTGGCCAAAATGTAGTGCTCTGATTTCAACAGATTGACCACCCGTGAATCCTGGTTAAGCGAATTAAGGGCTCCATCCACAAGTCCCACATGCCTAGCGGAATCGCTCTGTTTTAGCTCCTCCTTCAATGTCTCCAGCTTCTTCTGCAAAAGCCTGATGAGGGGAATGACCTGACTCAGGCTGGCAGTGTCTGAACTGACTTCACGTGTGGCAAGTTCAAAGGGTTGCAGACCCTTGCACAACGTTGAAATCATTCTCCACTGCGCTTGATTCAGGTGCATTCCCCCTCCTTTGCCTATATCTTGGGCAGATGTATAGGCTTGAATGGCCTTTTGCTGCTCCTCCATCCTCTGAAGCATATAGAGGGTTGAATTCCACCTCGTTACCACCTCTTGCTTCAGATGATGGAAGGGCAGGTTCAGGAATATTTGGTGGTGCTCCAGTCTTCGGCACGCGGTGGCTGAATGCCGAAAGTGGCCCGCAATTCTTCGGGCCACCGACAGCATCTCTTGCACGCCGCTGTCGTTTTTTAAATAATTGTGCACCACCAAATTCAATGTATGTGCAAAACATGGGACGTGCTGGAATTTGCCCAGATGTAATGCACGCACAATATTGCTGGCGTTGTCCGATGTCACAAATCCCCAGGAGAGTCCAATTGGGGTAAGCCATTCTGCGATGATGTTCCTCAGTTTCCGTAAGAGGTTGTCAGCTGTGTGCCTCTTCTGGAAAGCGGTGATACAAAGCGTAGCCTGCCTAGGAACGAGTTGGCATTTGCGAGATGCTGCTACTGGTGCCGCGGCTGCTGTTCTTGCTGCGGGAGGCAATACATCTACCCAGTGGGCTGTCACAGTCATATAGTCCTGAGTCTGCCCTGCTCCACTTGTCCACATGTCCGTGGTTAAGTGGACATTGGGTACAACTGCATTTTTTAGGACACTGGTGACTCTTTTTCTGAGGTCTGTGTACATTTTCGGTATCGCCTGCCTAGAGAAACGGAACCTAGATGGTATTTGGTACCGGGGACACAGTACCTCAATCAAGTCTCTAGTTGCCTCTGAATTAACGGTGGATACCGGAACCACGTTTCTCACCGCCCAGGCTGCCAAGGCCTCAGTTATCCGCTTTGCAGCAGGATGGCTGCTGTGATATTTCATCTTCCTCGCAAAGGACTGTTGGACAGTCAATTGCTTACTGGAAGTAGTACAAGTGGTCTTCCGACTTCCCCTCTGGGATGACGATCGACTCCCAGCAGCAACAACAGCAGTGCCAGCAGCAGTAGGCATTACACTCAAGGATGCATCGGAGGAATCCCAGGCAGGAGAGGACTCGTCATACTTGCCAGTGACATGGCCTGCAGGACTATTGGCTTTCCTGTGTAAGGAGGAAATTGACACTAAGGGAGTTGGTGGTGTGGTTTGCAGGAGCTTGGTTACAAGAGGAAGGGATTTAGTTGTCAGTGGACTGCTTCCGCTGTCACCCAAAGTTTTTGAACTTGTCACTGACTTATGATGAATGCGGTCCAGGTGACGTATAAGGGAGGATGTTCCTAGGTGGTTAACGGCCTTACCCCTACTTATTACAGCTTGACAAAGGCAACACACGGCTTGACACCTGTTGTCCGCATTTGTGTTGAAATAATTCCACACCGAAGAGCTAATTTTTTTTGTATTTTGACCAGGCATGTCAATGGCCACATTCGTCCCATGGACAACAGGTGTCTCGCCGGGTGCCTGACTTAAACAAACCACCTCACCATCAGAATCCTCCTTGTCAATTTCCTCCCCAGCACCAGCAACACCCATATCCTCATCCTGGTGTACTTCAACAGTGACATCTTCAATTTGACTATCAGGAACTGGACTGCGGGTGCTTCTTCCAGCACTTGCAGGGGGCGTGCAAATGGTGGAAGGCGCAAGCTCTTCCCGTCCAGTGTTGGGAAGGTCAGGCATCGCAACCGACACAATTGGACTCTCCTTGGTGATTTGTGATTTAGAAGAACGCACAGTTCTTTGCTGTGCTTTTGCCAGCTTAAGTCTTTTCATTTTTCTAGCGAGAGGATGAGTGCTTCCATCCTCATGTGAAGCTGAATCATTAGCCATGAACATAGGCCAGGGCCTCAGCCGTTCCTTGCCACTCCGTGTCGTAAATGGCATATTGGCAAGTTTACGCTTCTCTTCAGACGCTTTCAATTTAGATTTTTGGGTCATTTTACTGAGCTTTTGTTTTTTGGATTTTACATGCTCTCTACTATGACATTGGGCATCGGCCTTGGCAGACGACGTTGATGGCATTTCATCGTCTCGGCCATGACTAGTGGCAGCAGCTTCAGCACGAGGTGGAAGTGGATCTTGATCTTTCCCTATTTTAACCTCCACATTTTTGTTCTCCATTTTTTAATGTGTGGAATTATATGCCAGTATCAATAGCAAACTGAAATGCACCACAGGTATGGATGGATAGTATACTTGACGACACAGAGGTAGGTACAGCAGTGGCCTACTGTACCGTAATGCTATATATTATATACTGGTCGTCAGCAAACTGTGCAAAACTGAAATGCACCACAGGTATGGATGGATAGTATACTTGACGACACAGAGGTAGGTACAGCAGTGGCCTACTGTACCGTAATGCTATATATTATATACTGGTGGTCAGCAAACTGTGCAAAACTGAAATGCACCACAGGTATGGATGGATAGTATACTTGACGACACAGAGGTAGGTACAGCAGTGGCCTTCTGTACCGTACTCCTATATATTATATACTGGTGGTCAGCAAAATTATGCACTGTACTCCTACTATATACTACAATGCAGCACAGATATGGAGTGTTTTTCAGGCAGACAACGTATACTGGTGGTCACTGTCAGCAAAACTCTGCACTGTACTCCTCCTATATAATACTGCTGCTCCCCAGTCCCCACAATTAAGCAGTGTGAGCACAGATATATGCAGCACACTGAGCACAGATAACGGATAAGGAGCGTTTTTTTCAGGCAGAGAACGGATAAAACTGGTGGTCACTGTTCAGCAAAACTCTGCACTGTACTCCTCCTATATTAATAATACAAAGCAAGCACAAATATTTGCATCAACAATGAATAAAAACGGAGAGGACGCCAGCCACGTCCTCTCCCTAACATTTCCAATGCACGAGTGAAAATGGCGGCGACACGCGGCTGCTTATATAGAATCTGAATCTCGCGAGAATCCGACAGCGGGATGATGACGTTCGGGCGCGCTCGGGTTAACCGAGCCATACGGGAGAATCCGAGTATGCCTCGGACCCGTGTAAAATGGGTGAAGTTCGGGGGGGTTCGGTTTCCGAGGAACCGAACCCGCTCATCACTAGTTATATGTAATTCTCCATTGTCAGCCTCTCTATTGCTCCTGTTCGGCTCAGTAAAAAACACTGAGGTACTCTGGGATATGGAGGGGAGGAGTAGTTTCAAAATTTATTTATTCAGTGCCTTCTTCCTGTGGAAGCCGTCCATATCCCAAGAGTACTCCAGTGCCCCCTATGGATTCAAAGTAAAAAGGATTTACCTGTTAAGTACCAAAATCCTATTTTTATACTCTGTAGGCTGAGCCTTGGCAGGAAGCATAGATATGTAATTAATGGGTGATTCTTTCCAATACCTTAACGTTGTATACTGTATGGTTAAACATTTAATATGTATTAATTGTTCCCGATTTTGCCTTTCATTAAAGAAAAGCATTAATAAATAGGAGGGAGAACACTAGTGGCAGGGGGGGGGGGGGGGGGGGGGGTTTACAAGAAACCGAGTTAGATTACAATAATTCTATATTTTATTTTATTTTACAGGGATGTATTATGAACCAAATTCCCCTATGGGTGATCCATAGTACTAAAGTACAAGAATATATCCTGCACGACTTAAACAGCAAACTCAAGAAAAAATAGATCAATTGGTCTTAATGGATGGTACCATGGAGGAAATACTTTGTATGTGATGCAAAGTGTCATTGTTATGAATTGTGATATGTACTGTACTTAGTAGACAGTGATGTTACAGAAGTTGAGCGCATTGAAATCATGAAGGATATGTAGCTTGAATAAATTCAAAATCCCCGTTGTAATCTATTTTTTAAGATGTTGTACAGACTTTAAGTTTAAGAAACTGTCTTAAATTTCTTCCCATTTATTTTTCTGTATTTCTGTGTTTCTTTGCTTATTACCCCCAGTATAGAGAGCCGTCATTCTTCTACCTCACAAACCACTGAAATCCTTTAGATATCATCTTCACTGTAGGTCTGTACTGAGTCTTCAATTAAAGTCGTATCCATTCCGACATGCATTTGTCGGAATGGATCCGACATGACCTATTCCTGTCAGATTTGGCCGTTCCCGACAATCTCAGTCCGACTTTTAAAAAAGGCGGATTGAGGAGATGAGGGAGCTGAGAGGAGGAGACGGGGGAGAGCAGCGGGGAGACGGGTGAGAGCAGCGGGGAGACAGGGAAGAGCAGCAGCTGCAGCAGGAACCCCGCGGCTGCAGCAGCATAGCAGGAGGATGGGGCATCGCCGCCAGACCTCACGGCAGTGCCCACCCGGCTCCAGTAAGAGGGACCTCGCTTGCTGGAGCTGGGTGGACGCTGCCGTGAGCGGCGGCGGTGCTCCATCCTCCTGCTACGCTGCTGCAGCCGCTGGGTTCCTGCTCTCCCCCGTCTCCCCACTGCTCTCCCCCGTCTCCTCCTCTCAGTTCCTCCATCTCCTTAATCTGACTTCAGATTGAGATTGTTGGGAAAGGGGCCAAAACTGTCGGATTTGGCCCCGTTTCCGACAGAAGCACATTGATCGGTGGCTATTCCGCCGATCCATGTGCTTTTCGACAGCCCGAATTTCCTGACGTCGGAAAATTCTGGGATCTATTAAATTGGTCGGAAACCCTTCCGACCTAAAAAAGTCAAAATCTGCCGTCTTTCCAACAGGTGGCAGCTTTTGACTGCAATTGGAAATACCCCATACCCTTAATTGAGCAAAACTGTTTTTTTATTTACAATCAGAGACAGGATGAAACCATAGAAATAAGAAATATGTGCAGTGAAACCATACAGCAGCTACAGTAAAGTGTACTTGGTATATCACCCAGATACCTAAAGAACAATAAGTAGAAGTAGAAATAGTATACAAGCCACAGCGCTCAATATGGTAACCAAGTTAACACCAATGTGAAAACGTGTTGCACTATTTTCTTTTTCTTTCTCCCCCTATCTGTGATTGAGGTACTGGTTATCAAGAATTCCAGGATCCATTTGGGATGATTGTTTTTATATTCAGTCTTCACATTGGTGTTAACTTGGTTACCATATTAAGCGCTAAGGCTTGTGTACTATTTCTACTTCTATTAATCAGAGACAGGATGATAGGGGAATAATTGACCCCCTAGACAGGCATCTGCATATCAGTCAGTGCTAGCCCTATCCTCTGATTGGTCGATATCTCTGGCCATTGACTAATCAGTATCTCTAGAGGAACCAGCATGATGATTACTTGATTGAACGGTCCTATTCACCAAGGTGTCAGAGTAGGAGTATGATGTATGAAGAGTATGATGGCATCAAGATAGAGCTGTGTTTCCACTTCATTGTGCAAGCATGACTGCAGAAGTGGAAAGTAATCTATTTAGGTCTGAATTGTATCATCACTACAGGGAGATCTGTGAGTTTTAGGTGCATATTTATCAAATAATATTTGTGGGATATTCTCTGATTGCAGCCATTTTCATGGACATCCCCAAATTTTAAGATACAGTATCCTCCCAAAGTACCATAGTATTACAGAAACGCCAGTGTGCCTATAGGATAACATCATCTCCAGATGGCATTAACCTATAGTAGTCAGGCACTTCTGGTTCCGGGTGCATGGAGTGAGCATCGCTGACTCACAGCTCCGCTCCACGCCTGGCTAACAATCTGTTTTACACGGCTATTATTAGCCTCCGCACACTCCACACACTGCCGGAGACGGAGAGGGATAAGTTTGTTACCTCCTCCCAGCCGCCGTGGTCTCAGCAGCAAGCACTGAGACAGGTGAAGCAAGGAGTGGATCCTACAATGGCGCCGGACGCAGGGACGCACGCTGCTTCCCCGGCCAGCAAGAAGACTGCTACGGTGGCTGACGACCCTGATACCCCGCGCCTATTTAGGTCTCTGATGCCCCGCTCACATATACAGACCTGGTGGAAGCGAAAACCACAACAGTCGGTCCGCTGCTTTCCAAGGTGGTGAGTGACATTTCAGCACAGGTACAGCAGCTTAATGTACGCATCTCTTCCTCTGAAAACAGAATAGGCTCCCTGGACCATAACATGACGGACCTGCAATGTGAGATAAAACGCCTTGAAAAGCAAAACTACAGTCTTATAAATCATATGGAGGATATTGAAAATCGCTCGCGCCAAAACAATGTTCGCATATTTGGGATCCCGGAATCCGTCAAAGGCCCTGCTCTAGGGCATTTTGTCAAGCATACTCTGCCCCAAATATTGGGAATACAGGATGTCTGTAAGAACATGTTTATAGAGCGGGTATATAGAGTGGGCCTTCCATTACGCCCTAATGATCCACGCCCACGGGTTACTATTTTCAAGTGCTTGAGCTACACTCATAAATTGGAGATATGGAAAACCTCCAGGAAACAACCTGTTCTAGATTGGGAAGGAAAGAAATTGAGAATCTTTCAAGATTTCTCCGCTGAATTAACAAAAGCCAGGAAGACTTTCTCCCCTATTTTCACCAGGCTTGTTGCTAATAAACAACACTTCCCTGCTAAACTTCACCTCTTTGACAAAGGCAAACATTATGACTTTCTCACCCCAGCTAATGCTGCTGATTTCCTGAACAATATGGATACTGGCTTCGCTTCTGACATCACTGATCCAGTGTCATAGATCTGTTGGGCTGCACCCTCACACTAAGGCCCTCATTCCGAGTTGATCGCTCGCAAGGCGAATTTAGCAGAGTTGCTCACGCTAAGCCTACGCCTACTGGGAGTGTATCTTAGCTTCTTAAAATTGCGACCGATGTATTCGCAATATTGCGATTACAAACTACTTAGCAGTTTCAGAGTAGCTTCAGACTTACTCGGCATCTGCGTTCAGTTCAGTGCTTGTCGTTCCTGGTTTGACGTCATAAACACACCCAGCGTTCGCCCAGACACTCCCCCGTTTCTCCGGCCACTCCTGCGTTTTTTCCGGAAACGGTAGCGTTTTTATCCACACGCCCCGAAAACGCTGTGTTTTTGCCCAGTAACACCCATTTCCTGTCAATCACACTACGTTCGCCAGAGCGAAGAAAAAGCCGTGAGTAAAAATACTATCTTCATTGTAAAATTACTTGGCGCAGTCGCAGTGCGAATATTGCGCATGCGTACTAAGCGGAATTTCACTGCGATGCGAAGAAAATTACCGAGCGATCAACTCGGAATGAGGGCCTAAATTTCCAAGTACATACCTGGCACGCTATACCTTTACTCTTATATTGAGTCTCCTCCTACAGGTTTCTATATTTTATACTGGCTTCGCATTTATCTTGATACACTAGACTAAAGGTGTTTAAGATATGTATATAACCGAGCTCGGACGGAGTTATGCTCCGGGTTAAATGTTGGGATTTATCCTATTCACATCGCTATTGTTGTTTTTCGTAGCTGTCCAGAAGTTATGGGATTTCAATTCTACATTATTTGACACGCTGCACGTGTTAATACCTTTATCACATACTCAAATGTATTTGATGTAGAGATGTGCACTTGAAATTTTTCGGGTTTTGTGTTTTGGTTTTGGGTTCGGTTCCGCGGCCGTGTTTTGGGAACGACCGCGTTTTGGCAAAACCTCACCGAATTTTTTTTGTCGGATTCGGGTGTGTTTTGGATTCGGGTGTTTTTTTTAAAAAACACTAAAAAAACAGCTTAAATCATAGAATTTGGGGGTCATTTTGATCCCAAAGTATTATTAACCTCAAAAACCATAATTTCCACTCATTTTCAGTCTATTCTGAATACCTCACACCTCACAATATTATTTTTAGTCCTAAAATTTGCACCTAGGTCGCTGGATGACTAAGCTAAGCGACCCTAGTGGCCGACACAAACACCGTGCCCATCTAGGAGTGGCACTGCAGTGTCACGCAGGATGGCCCTTCCAAAAAACTCTCCCCAAACAGCACATGACGCAAAGAAAAAAAGAGGCGCAATGAGGTAGCTGTGTGAGTAAGATAAGCGACCCTAGTGGCCG
Organism: Pseudophryne corroboree; assembly: GCF_028390025.1. Taxonomy (NCBI): domain Eukaryota; kingdom Metazoa; phylum Chordata; class Amphibia; order Anura; family Myobatrachidae; genus Pseudophryne; species Pseudophryne corroboree. Next base: position 473,696,679 of record NC_086444.1, read on the forward strand.
ACACAAACACCGTGCCCATCTAGGAGTGGCACTGCAGTGTCACGCAGGATGGCCCTTCCAAAAAACCCTCCCCAAACAGCACATGACGCAAAGAAAAAAAGAGGCGCAATGAGGTAGCTGTGTGAGTAAGATAAGCGACCCTAGTGGCCGACACAAACACCGTGCCCATCTAGGAGTGGCACTGCAGTGTCACGCAGGATGGCCCTTCCAAAAAACCCTCCCCAAACAGCACATGACGCAAAGAAAAAAAGAGGCGCAATGAGGTAGCTGTGTGAGTAAGATAAGCGACCCTAGTGGCCGACACAAACACCGTGCCCATCTAGGAGTGGCACTGCAGTGTCACGCAGGATGGCCCTTCCAAAAAACCCTCCCCAAACAGCACATGACGCAAAGAAAAAAAGAGGCGCAATGAGGTAGCTGTGTGAGTAAGATAAGCGACCCTAGTGGCCGACACAAACACCGTGCCCATCTAGGAGTGGCACTGCAGTGTCACGCAGGATGGCCCTTCCAAAAAACCCTCCCCAAACAGCACATGACACAAAGAAAAAAAGAGGCGCAATGAGGTAGCTGTGTGAGTAAGATAAGCGACCCTAGTGGCCGACACAAACACCGTGCCCATCTAGGAGTGGCACTGCAGTGTCACGCAGGATGGCCCTTCCAAAAAACCCTCCCCAAACAGCACATGACGCAAAGAAAAAAAGGCGCAATGATGTAGCTGTGTGAGTAAGATAAGCGACCCTAGTGGCCGACACAAACACCGTGCCCATCTAGGAGTGGCACTGCAGTGTCACGCAGGATGGCCCTTCCAAAAAACCCTCCCCAAACAGCACATGACGCAAAGAAAAAAAGAGGCGCAATGAGGTAGCTGTGTGAGTAAGATAAGCGACCCTAGTGGCCGACACAAACACCGTGCCCATCTAGGAGTGGCACTGCAGTGTCACGCAGGATGGCCCTTCCAAAAAACCCTCCCCAAACAGCACATGACGCAAAGAAAAAAAGAGGCGCAATGAGGTAGCTGTGTGAGTAAGATAAGCGACCCTAGTGGCCGACACAAACACCGGGCCCATCTAGGAGTGGCACTGCAGTGTCACGCAGGATGGCCCTTCCAAAAAACCCTCCCCAAACAGCACATGACGCAAAGAAAAAAAGAGGCGCAATGAGGTAGCTGTGTGAGTAAGATAAGCGACCCTAGTGGCCGACACAAACACCGTGCCCATCTAGGAGTGGCACTGCAGTGTCACGCAGGATGGCCCTTCCAAAAAACCCTCCCCAAACAGCACATGACACAAAGAAAAAAAGAGGCGCAATGAGGTAGCTGTGTGAGTAAGATAAGCGACCCTAGTGGCCGACACAAACACCGTGCCCATCTAGGAGTGGCACTGCAGTGTCACGCAGGATGGCCCTTCCAAAAAACCCTCCCCAAACAGCACATGACGCAAAGAAAAAAAGAGGCGCAATGAGGTAGCTGTGTGAGTAAGATAAGCGACCCTAGTGGCCGACACAAACACCGGGCCCATCTAGGAGTGGCACTGCAGTGTCACGCAGGATGGCCCTTCCAAAAAACTCTCCCCAAACAGCACATGACGCAAAGAAAAAAAGAGGCGCAATGAGGTAGCTGTGTGAGTAAGATAAGCGACCCTAGTGGCCGACACAAACACCGGGCCCATCTAGGAGTGGCACTGCAGTGTCACGCAGGATGGCCCTTCCAAAAAACATTCCACAAACAGCACATGACGCAAAGAAAAATTAAAGAAAAAAGAGGTGCAAGATGGAATTGTCCTTGGGCCCTCCCACCCACCCTTATGTTGTATAAACAGGACATGCACACTTTAACCAACCCATCATTTCAGTGACAGGGTCTGCCACACGACTGTGACTGAAATGACGGGTTGGTTTGGACCCCCACCAAAAAAGAAGCAATTAATCTCTCCTTGCACAAACTGGCTCTACAGAGGCAAGATGTCCACCTCATCATCATCCTCCGATATATCACCGTGTACATCCCCCTCCTCACAGATTATCAATTCGTCCCCACTGGAATCCACCATCTCAGCTCCCTGTGTACTTTGTGGAGGCAATTGCTGCTGGTCAATGTCTCCACGGAGGAATTGATTATAATTCATTTTAATGAACATCATCTTCTCCACATTTTCTGGATGTAACCTCGTACGCCGATTGCTGACAAGGTGAGCGGCGGCACTAAACACTCTTTCGGAGTACACACTTGTGGGAGGGCAACTTAGGTAGAATAAAGCCAGTTTGTGCAAGGGCCTCCAAATTGCCTCTTTTTCCTGCCAGTATAAGTACGGACTGTGTGACGTGCCTACTTGGATGCGGTCACTCATATAATCCTCCACCATTCTTTCAATGGTGAGAGAATCATATGCAGTGACAGTAGACGACATGTCCGTAATCGTTGTCAGGTCCTTCAGTCCGGACCAGATGTCAGCATCAGCAGTCGCTCCAGACTGCCCTGCATCACCGCCAGCGGGTGGGCTCGGAATTCTGAGCCTTTTCCTCGCACCCCCAGTTGCGGGAGAATGTGAAGGAGGAGATGTTGACAGGTCGCGTTCCGCTTGACTTGACAATTTTCTCACCAGCAGGTCTTTCAACCCCAGCAGACTTGTGTCTGCCGGAAAGAGAGATCCAAGGTAGGCTTTAAATCTAGGATCGAGCACGGTGGCCAAAATGTAGTGCTCTGATTTCAACAGATTGACCACCCGTGAATCCTTGTTAAGCGAATTAAGGGCTCCATCCACAAGTCCCACATGCCTAGCGGAATCGCTCCGTGTTAGCTCCTCCTTCAATGTCTCCAGCTTCTTCTGCAAAAGCCTGATGAGGGGAATGACCTGACTCAGGCTGGCAGTGTCTGAACTGACTTCACGTGTGGCAAGTTCAAAGGGCATCAGAACCTTGCACAACGTTGAAATCACTCTCCACTGCGCTTGAGACAGGTGCATTCCACCTCCTATATCGTGCTCAATTGTATAGGCTTGAATGGCCTTTTGCTGCTCCTCCAACCTCTGAAGCATATAGAGGGTTGAATTCCACCTCGTTACCACTTCTTGCTTCAGATGATGGCAGGGCAGGTTCAGTAGTTTTTGGTGGTGCTCCAGTCTTCTGTACGTGGTGCCTGTACGCCGAAAGTGTCCCGCAATTCTTCTGGCCACCGACAGCATCTCTTGCACGCCCCTGTCGTTTTTTAAAAAATTCTGCACCACCAAATTCAAGGTATGTGCAAAACATGAGACGTGCTGGAATTTGCCCATATTTAATGCACACACAATATTGCTGGCGTTGTCCGATGCCACAAATCCACAGGAGAGTCCAATTGGGGTAAGCCATTCCGCGATGATCTTCCTCAGTTGCCGTAAGAGGTTTTCAGCTGTGTGCGTATTCTGGAAAGCGGTGATACAAAGCGTAGCCTGCCTAGGAAAGAGTTGGCGTTTGCGAGATGCTGCTACTGGTGCCGCCGCTGCTGTTCTTGCGGCGGGAGTCCATACATCTACCCAGTGGGCTGTCACAGTCATATAGTCCTGACCCTGCCCTGCTCCACTTGTCCACATGTCCGTGGTTAAGTGGACATTGGGTACAGCTGCATTTTTTAGGACACTGGTGAGTCTTTTTCTGAGGTCTGTGTACATTTTCGGTATCGCCTGCCTGAGAAGTGGAACCTAGATGGTATTTGGTAACGGGGGCACACTACCTCAAGAAATTGTGTAGTTCCCTGTGAACTAACGGCGGATACCGGACGCACGTCTAACACCAACATAGTTGTCAAGGCCTCAGTTATCCGCTTTGCAGCAGGATGACTGCTGTGATATTTCATCTTCCTCGCAAAGGACTGTTGGACAGTCAATTGCTTACTGGAAGTAGTACAAGTGGGCTTACGACTTCCCCTCTGGGATGACCATCGACTCCCAGCAGCAACAACAGCAGCGCCAGCAGCAGTAGGCGTTACACGCAAGGATGCATCGGAGGAATCCCAGGCAGGAGAGGAATCGTCAGAATTGCCAGTGACATGGCCTGCAGGACTATTGGCATTCCTGGGGAAGGAGGAAATTGACACTGAGGGAGTTGGTGGGGTGGTTTGCGTGAGCTTGGTTACAAGAGGAAGGGATTTACTGGTCAGTGGACTGCTTCCGCTGTCACCCAAAGTTTTTGAACTTGTCACTGACTTATTATGAATGCGCTGCAGGTGACGTATAAGGGAGGATGTTCCGAGGTGGTTAACGTCCTTACCCCTACTTATTACAGCTTGACAAAGGCAACACACGGCTTGACACCTGTTGTCCGCTTTTCTGTTGAAATACCTCCACACTGAAGAGCTGATTTTTTTGGTATTTTCACCAGGCATGTCAACGGCCATATTCCTCCCACGGACAACAGGTGTCTCCCCGGGTGCCTGACTTAAACAAACCACCTCACCATCAGAATCCTCCTGGTCAATTTCCTCCCCAGCGCCAGCAACACCCATATCCTCCTCATCCTGGTGTACTTCAACACTGACATCTTCAATCTGACTATCAGGAACTGGACTGCGGGTGCTCCTTCCAGCACTTGCAGGGGGCGTGCAAATGGTGGAAGGCGCATGCTCTTCACGTCCAGTGTTGGGAAGGTCAGGCATCGCAACCGACACAATTGGACTCTCCTTGTGGATTTGGGATTTCGAAGAACGCACAGTTCTTTGCGGTGCTTTTGCCAGCTTGAGTCTTTTCAGTTTTCTAGCGAGAGGCTGAGTGCTTCCATCCTCATGTGAAGCTGAACCACTAGCCATGAACATAGGCCAGGGCCTCAGCCGTTCCTTGCCACTCCGTGTGGTAAATGGCATATTGGCAAGTTTACGCTTCTCCTCCGACAATTTTATTTTAGGTTTTGGAGTCCTTTTTTTACTGATATTTGGTGTTTTGGATTTGACATGCTCTGTACTATGACATTGGGCATCGGCCTTGGCAGACGACGTTGCTGGCATTTCATCGTCTCGGCCATGACTAGTGGCAGCAGCTTCAGCACGAGGTGGAAGTGGATCTTGATCTTTCCCTAATTTTGGAACCTCAACATTTTTGTTCTCCATATTTGAATAGGCACAACTAAAAGGCACCTCAGGTAAACAATGGAGATGGATGGATACTAGTATACTTATGGATGGACTGCCGAGTGCCGACACAGAGGTAGCTACAGCCGTGGACTAACGTACTGTGTCTGCTGCTAATATAGACTGGATGATTGATAATGAGATGAAATCAATATATATATGTATGTATATATAATATCACTAGTACTGCAGCCGGACAGGTAGATAATATATTTATTAGGTAATGATGACTGATGACGGACCTGCTGGACACTGTCAGCTCAGCAGCACCGCAGACTGCTACAGTAAGCTACTATACTATAGTAGTATGTACAAAGAAGAAAGAAAAAAAAAAAACCACGGGTAGGTGGTATACAATTATGGATGGACTGCCGAGTGCCGACACAGAGGTAGCTACAGCCGTGGACTACCGTACTGTGTCTGCTGCTAATATAGACTGGATGATAATGAGATGAAATCAATATATATATATATGTATGTATATATAATATCACTAGTACTGCAGCCGGACAGGTAGATAATATATTTATTAGGTAATGATGACTGATGACGGACCTGCTGGACACTGTCAGCTCAGCAGCACCGCAGACTGCTACAGTAAGCTACTATACTATAGTAGTATGTACAAAGAAGAAAGAAGAAAAAAAACCACGGGTAGGTGGTATACAATTATGGATGGACTGCCGAGTGCCGACACAGAGGTAGCTACAGCCGTGGACTAACGTACTGTGTCTGCTGCTAATATAGACTGGATGATTGATAATGAGATGAAATCAATATATATATATATATGTATATATAATATCACTAGTACTGCAGCCGGACAGGTAGATAATATATTTATTAGGTAATGATGACTGATGACGGACCTGCTGGACACTGTCAGCTCAGCAGCACCGCAGACTGCTACAATAAGCTACTATACTATAGTAGTATGTACAAAGAAGAAAGAAAAAAAAAACCACGGGTAGGTGGTATACAATTATGGATGGACTGCCGAGTGCCGACACAGAGGTAGCTACAGCCGTGGACTACCGTACTGTGTCTGCTGCTAATATAGACTGGATGATAATGAGATGAAATCAATATATATATATGTATGTATATATAATATCACTAGTACTGCAGCCGGACAGGTAGATAATATATTTATTAGTTAATGATGACTGATGACGGACCTGCTGGACACTGTCAGCTCAGCAGCACCGCAGACTGCTACAGTAAGCTACTATACTATAGTAGTATGTACAAAGAAGAAAGAAAAAAAAAAAACCACGGGTAGGTGGTATACAATTATGGATGGACTGCCGAGTGCCGACACAGAGGTAGCTACAGCCGTGGACTAATGTACTGTGTCTGCTGCTAATATAGACTGGATGATTGATAATGAGATGAAATCAATATATATATGTATGTATATATAATATCACTAGTACTGCAGCCGGACAGGTAGATAATATATTTATTAGGTAATGATGACTGATGACGGACCTGCTGGACACTGTCAGCTCAGCAGCACCGCAGACTGCTACAGTAAGCTACTATACTATAGTAGTATGTACAAAGAAGAAAGAAAAAAAAAACCACGGGTAGGTGGTATACAATTATGGATGGACTGCCGAGTGCCGACACAGAGGTAGCTACAGCCGTGGACTAACGTACTGTGTCTGCTGCTAATATAGAGTCTAGACTGGATGATAAATTATTGATAATGAGATGAAATCAATATAATATCACTAGTACTGCAGCCGGACAGGTACTATATATATTTATTATGTAATGACTGATGACGGACCTGCTGGACACTGTCAGGTCAGCACAGCACCGCAGACTGCTACAGTAAGCTACTATAGTAGTATGTATAAAGAAGAATGAAAAAAAAAAAAACCACGGGTAGGTGGTATACAATATTATATATATATATATATTATATACAATTATATATATATATATATATATATATATATATATATATATTAAACTGGTGGTGATTGATTATTAAACTGGTGGTCACTTCAGGTCACGTTGCAACTTGCAACTAGTACTCCGAGGCCTAAGCAGACAATCACAAAATATATTATTATACTGGTGGTCAGTGTGGTCACAACATTGGCAGTGTGGCACTGACTCTGGCAGCAAAAGTGTGCACTGTACGTTATATGTACTCCTGAGTCCTGCTCTCAGACTCTAACTGCTCCCCACTGTCAGTGTCTCCCCCACAAGTCAGATAATACACTTACAGTCACACTATCTAATCTATAAATATCACTTCAGCAAGTAGTATAGTAGTATACAGTATAGTAGTACTCCTCCTAATAATGCTCCCCAAAATACTGTGTCTCTCTCTTCTCTAAACGGAGAGGACGCCAGCCACGTCCTCTCCCTATGACTCTCAATGCACGTGTGAAAATGGCGGCGACGCGCGGCTCCTTATATAGAATCCGAGTCTCGCGATAGAATCCGAGCCTCGCGAGAATCCGACAGCGTGATGATGACGTTCGGGCGCGCTCGGGTTAGCCGAGCAAGGCGGGAAGATCCGAGCCTGCTCGGACCCGTGTAAAAAAAACTGAAGTTCGTGCGGGTTCGGATTCAGAGGAACCGAACCCGCTCATCTCTAATTTGATGTTTATGTATGTCTTTGTGTTCCCCTCCCTTCATGTCTCACTTTCCTCCCCCACTCATTTCCCAATTTACTTTATTGAATATTCACTTGTGATGATATGTCATGGTATGTTTGGTCCAGGTAATATAACACACATGCTTCCTATACTCATATGGCAGAGTTACGTATAGGCTCCATTAATATTGGTGGTTTCAACTCACCTGCAAAACGAAGGAAAACTTTGGTTTACCTTAATTCTTTAAAATTAGATTTAATTTTTATACAGGAGGCCCATTTAATCCCTTCTGAAATGCAAAAGTTGCAAGTGCTTGGTTGGAAACTACTTGCCTTTGCCTCCTATTCTTCCAAGGCCCGTGTTGTGGCTATTTTAAACGTACGATTCCTTATGATTTGGTCCACACCTTCCCAGATCCCGAAGGCAGGTTTGTTATTGCCCAAATATCCTTATACTCTCAATTATTTACCTTATGTAGTATTTACGCTCCCACCATTTATAACAGACACTTTTTTCAAACCCTCATAGCAAGACTGACTCCGTATATGGATGGTTCTCTCGTGTTATGTGGAGATTTTAATCTAGTCTCCGATATTTATCTTGATAGATCAACCACCCCTAAATCCTCTCACTCTTTACCCAAATTAGGAGTTCCCCAGCTCACTTCACAGCTTTCCTTAGTTGATATCTGGAGAGCCTCTAACCCTACGGTCAAGGAATACACATGCCTTTCAGCTGCTTACCAAACATTTTCAAGGATAGGCTACAAGTTGGTATCTCAAACCTTGTTCACAAGAATATCTACGGTGGAAATAGAGCCAATATTGGTTTCAGATCACGCTTTGTGAAGATTTGACCTTAAGATCACTGACAAGAAACCTAATCACTCCTCCTGGAGGTTCCCTTCTGATCTTCTCACATCTCCAGAGTTAAAAAAAATATGCTTATAGGAAGTTGGAAAGATTTCAACTCCAATAATCAAGACTGTGCCACCAATGCCCCCCCCCCCCCCCCCATTCTGTCAGACAGCAAAATCTGTTCTCAGAGGAGCCATAATATCCTACATGTCTCGCTTAGACAAGGCTTATGCGACCTCTTACCTTACTTTACAAAATTCTCTCTCCAATACTTATTCCGACTATCATCGCAACCCGTCATCAACTAATAGACATAAATATATCACTGCTAAACCCATTATGATGAGTTCTTAAGTAAAAGGGGTAATAAATATTTATACTGGATGGATTACCGATATTATAGGTTTGACAATAAGTACAGAAAACTCCTTGCTAATATTTTTAATGGTTCTAGGCCTTCCTCAATAGTCCGTCCGCTTAGGAGAGCTGATGGTACTCTTACATCCTCCAATAAACAAATAGCAGACATTATGAAAAGTTTTTATTCTGACCTGTACTCAGCACCTTCTCCCGCTCCAACACCCTCAGATCCACTGGTGAGCTGACCTGATTCGTTATGGCCTCATTTGACTTTTCCCTCCCTCACAAATGAGATGCAAAAAGCTTTAATGGATCCTATCACACCTGAATCCGGGCAAAGCCCCAGGCCCAGATGGGTTTGGAGGAAGCTTCTGCAGAATATTACATTCTGAAATTCTACCCTCCCTGGTTCATATGTATTATCATATTTTACAGTCTGGCAAAGCCCCATTATATTTTAATGCTGCCTATATAAAAATTCTTCCTAAACCAAATCGAGATTTGACTTTACCTGGCTCTTACAGGCCTATGTTGCTCCTAAACTCAGACTATAAAACTTTAGCCAAATTATTAGCTGATAGACTTAAAGCTGTACTTCTTTGTATTATACACCCAGACCAAACCGGCTTCATCCAAGGCCGGCATTCCATACTCAATGTTAGGAAAGTGTTAACTGCCATTCAACACCTTCAGAACTTCTCTGACTTCTTCCCCCAGGTGTGATAGCATCCTTAGACGCAGAAAAGGCCATTGACCTTGTCCTTTGGCCACATCTTTATGAATCTATGTCCCGCTTTGGTATTCCGGCTCCTTTTATATCTTATATTCGAATACTATACTCTGACCCCAAATCTCAAATCTTATGTAATGGCCAAATCTCTGACTATTTTCCTATCCACAAAGGTACAAGGCAGGGATGCCCACTTCCCCCCCCATCCCCTTCGGTATCGCGATAGAGCCACTCGCAATGGCGCTTCTAAATTCTCATGAATTTAAAGGTATTATGATTTCCTTGTATGAATTAAAAGTTTCCCTATTCGCAGATGATATGCTGCTTTTTATTACTGATCCCCAAAATTCCCTCCCAGCTATTATGAGTCGTATAAACACCTTCAGTAAAATCTCAGGGTATAAGATAAATGTAAACAAATGCTCCAAAATACGTAGATTCTGGAACAAGACTCTACTCTTTTTAAATTCTGTTCTAGGGGAATCATTTACTCCTGACCCTGCTGCTTGTCTACTCCTTTCTTTTGATAACTGGAAGCTGGGAAAAAAACTCCTATGTCACCATTCCCTTCATAAGGAATGTTTTGACATTGGCCAAGAAATTGATCTTAATCCACTGGATTAAAAAATCTGCACCCTCTATTCAAGAACTCATGACCAAACTTTTAAAAATAGTTTATTTTGAAGCCCGCTCTCTCCTACTGAATGAAGATTTATCCCTGAAATACCTTCATAATAAATGGGACTTTTACATCCTCTCCTTAAACTCAGATTCTCGCTCCTGGATTGCACAGTATTTACGTACTTGCTCATAACTTCTTCCCCAATTGGACTGCACTTTTGGACTTCAATTGATAACTTTATTTATCATAAGATCCTTCGATTTGCATAAATAATTATATTGCAATATTGTTGTCTCTATACTCTCAGGCCTATCTATATTTCTTTATTTAAAGTATTGCCATTACTTGGACCTTTTACCGTATTTTATATTATTATTTTAAGACTCTTCCATGTGTTTATTCTTCATCGATGCCTTTCATCTCACTCCCCCCCCTTCCCATTTAACCGTCTGTATCTGTCTTGTGTCATGTGTGTCTCTTGTTTACTATTTTTCTGTTTATACTGGATTTCTGTATACTGAGAGTGTACTATTGTTCTTTGCTGATCTCTTTGAAAAACCAATAAAAAGATCTTTAAAAACAAAACAAAAACCTATAGTAGCCTATGCGCATTTGCTTCCAGGGACACAAACTAGGATGCAGTGTGATAGTGTTACGCTATACACTGCTTCCAGCTCTGCGTCAGGAGGGGCTCTTAGCAGAGCTCATATCCTTACAAGAGAAACTTAGGGGGTAATTCTGAGTTGATCGCAGCAGGAACTTTGTTAGCAGTTGGGCAAAACCATGTGCAGTGCAGGGGAGGCAGATATAACATGTGCAGAGAGAGTTAGATTTGGGTGTGGTGTGTTCAATCTGCAATCTAAATTGCAGTGTAAAAATAAAGCAGCCAGTATTTACCCTGCACAGAAACAAAATAACCCACCCAAATCTAACTCTCTCTGCAAATGTTATATCTGCCCCCCCTGCAGTGCACATGGTTTTGCCCAACTGCTAAAAAATTTCCTGCTGCGATCAACTTGGAATTACCCCCTCAGTAAGGTTGTATGAAAATACTGATTTTCACTTTGAGAATATACATGAAAAATATTTAGCACATCTGCATTAAAAATATGGATTATGATAAATATGTTCCTTAATGCGTTTGCCTTCCACAAAAGTTGCCATACCTCACCTGGTAAGAATGATATTTCTATCAAGAAAAACCTTTAGTTTCTGGGTGTTTTTATTTTAAATAATTCATAAAATATATAAACAAAGACACAAGTGAATTATATGTTCAATGAGCTAAATAACAATAATAATAATAATAATAATAATAATAATAATAATAATAATAATAAATACTTTATTTACTTTTATTTAGCTAGTGCCAACATAATTCTGATTTCTGCAGTAAATATACACCACTTAGGGGCATGATTCAACCAGTCATGGTAATTGACTTGCAAGAAAAAGTGCTGGGAGCCAATACATCTGGAGGTATTCAATTATAAGAGCTTTTTCTTGCACAGTAAATTTGCGCCTAATGGCTGTTACCTCATAGATTCCGGAATAAGTTCCTGGAGCTATGGGTTACCACATTAGCATCACCCGTGATAAGGGCATAAAGGTTTAAACAGAAATCCGTGATAACTGCAGCATGTGGGCTAATAGCCCTGGCCACTACATAAGCCCTGTGGCTAATTCAATGGGGCCTTAGCAATTATTTGACCTTTCTAACCACTTTGCAATTTTTATATTGCAGTACATTTTTAGGCTTCCAATTACTGCTTTAGGATTTGTGATTATGGTTGCTTCATCACACATTTCTAAAAGTAATATTAAACCATGATTACCCCTTTAAAAAAGTCCAAGTTCAGACGGCATACTGCACGGCCGCCAAACTCGTGCGCTATTACATACGGCCCAACATCTATATATTAAAGCAAAGTAGCAACATTGTAAGGACAGAAGATCTCTTGTCATTAACTCATTAGCATTTCATTTGACATTCACCTCTCTATTGCACTACCTACTGTACTTTAATAAATATACCCCAGTGTGTTATTGAGAGGCTATATTTGTATATCCAACTCGAGTCGCTGTATTTGATTTTACCCATCACTATGTCAAAACCAATTTAATCTGTATACATAAACTATTTTTATAAAATAGGATGTTTAAATATTTACTTGACCGGGTCTGTTTTGCTAATGATTACAAATGTACAAAAAAATGTTTTGGAACAAAGCTGTAATACGAAATTCAGGAAGAAGATGTTTGCTAAATTGTTTAGGTGCAAATCAGTCTAAGGTAGTAATGATTCATTTGATGCTCATCTTGTTGTTTGTCCGTATCTTGCAAATCTAATCTATTATCTTTAGCCATCTTTTAATATGTTTTGCTGCACATTAACATCCAGCTAAAGCAATTAAGTTTTCTTTCTTAACATTCCTGGGGCATACAATGCGGGTGTGGTATGGAAGGTAGATAGTAACTAGGTCGACAGTGTCTAGGTCGACCACTATTGGTCGACAGGGTCTCTAGGTCAACAGGGTCTAGGTCGACAGGTCAAAAGGTCGACATGAGTTTTATATTTTTTTTGGTGTTGTTTTCTTCGTAGAGTGACCGGGAACCCCAATTAGTGCACCGTGTCCTCTCGCATGGCTCGCTTCACTCGTCATGCTTCGAGCAAGGTGCCTCGCTCCGCTGTCACTTCGCTTGGCACAAATTAACCATTCCAATCGTAGTCCACGTGGATGGTTAAGTATGAAAAGGTTCAAAAAAAGAAAAAAAACGTGAAAACTCATGCCGACCTTTTGACCTGTCGACCTAGAACATGTCGACCTAGAGACCCTGTCAACCTAGAAACCCTGTCGACCTAGTTACTGTCGACCAATAGTGGTCGACCTAGATAGTGTCGACATAGTTACTGTCGACCTAGAGACCGGATCCCATACAATGCAAGGGCTGGTAGTTATGATTTTCTAATAATATTAAATTTATCAGACCCATGCATTTCAATGGTTCATTTTAATGTGTCAAATGACAGTATCTATCAGTTATATAAAAAATATAACTAATAACATAAAGCTTATTTAGTAACACGTCCTTTCCACAACTCAAACTTCTCTTCCCTCAAATAAGTATTGTCATGGTTTCATAGCCTGGTTTAGGCATACTCCTCCTTTTCGGTTCCTCAGTTCCTATGGTTATCCTGGCTTACTGCCTGGAGAAGTTAAAATGTAAGTGGCTTCTTGCTGAGGTGCTGGCGAAGAGCCATCAGACAAACTGCAGCTCACTTCAATCATTCTATCCCATACAAGGTGAGCAGAGACCATTGTCTTAGATGGGACAACATACCACCCTTGCCCTCCTCAGTGAATATGGAAAGCAATGACTGCCAGTGCTACCTGATTTTAAATGATGCTTTGGGCATTTTTGAAAACTGGCACTATGATACCACTCTCTAAATTACTTCTGCTATGGGTGGAACGGGTGGTCTTCAGGTTGCCGACTGTCGGGATCCCGGCGCACAGTATAACGGCGCCGGAATCCTGACAGCTGGCAAACCGACAGTTTTTCTTCCTCGTGGGGGTCCACGACCCCCCTGGAGGGAGAATAAATAGCGTAGCGCGCCACCGTGCCTGCAGCGTGGTGAGCGCAGCGAGCCCGCAAGGGGCTCATTTGCACTCACCACGCTATCGGTATGCCGGCGGTCGGGCTTCCGGCACCGGTATGCTGGTCACCGGATGCCCAGCCGCCGGCATACCATACTACACCCGGTGGAACTGCACTGTAATATATAACACTGTTTTCTTCCTGGTGTCATTTGCAAGTACTGCAATGACTGACAGCAAGAGTATAGTAGGTACAGGGCAGAATACTTTTTCTCACAATCTCCTTTGGTCCTTTGTATAGTCACTGTGGTGCTCATAAAATAACTACAGGAAATGAAAAAGCATGATGATATGTATTGCTGTCCCATTACCCCTTTACTCCAAGAATGTGGAAATGATGATTGTCAGTCGGAGGCCTTGGAATGTAGTGAAGAACTTTGGGGATCATACATAGCCTAGGCAGCAGGTCCTCAGGGACAGAGGCGTTTCTTGCAGGTAGCGATGCGTGCCTTTGCATGGGGCGCCCGCCGCGACTCTTTTGGTGGCTCCTGGTGCTTCCCCATCTCCCCGTCATTACTACTCTGCTTGGGGGGCGAAGATTCGCGCAATGATGCATTTGCATCGTGACATCACGACACAAATGCGTCAAGTGAAACCCCGCCCCCGAGCGGAGTACTAATGACGGGGTGGAGGGGGAGCCAGGACACAGCAATGGGCAGGCTGGCTGGCGAACGGGTGGGAGGAGGAGGAGGGAGATGCTGGCGGGTGCTGTAAACACTCCACTGTGTAATGTCAGTTGCCAGGGCTGTGTAATGCTAGTTGCCAGAGCTGTGTAATGCCAGTTGCCAGGGCTGTGTAATTTACACAGCTCTGGCAACTGGCATCAGTGCCGTAATTAGGTGTGTGCTGAGGGGGCCTTGCCGACAGCGCAAATGTGGGCAAGGCGCACCATCTGGCAGCACACCTACCCATACGGCCAGTCAGTAGTGACAGTCCCGGGCCGGCGCCGCCGCTTGCCTCCCCCCTCTGCATGTGAGGGGAGCGGGAGTGTGGCTTTAGCCGCATCTATCAGCAAACAGCTGCCCCGTGTCCCGCTGCTGCCAGGAGTCCCGCTGTGAGTGCAGGAGAATGGGACTCCTGCTGGCTGTCTGCTGCTGGCGGGGTGTGGAGTGTTGTCGGAGGTTGCTCCCGGACCCGCTCTCATGCTGCTTGTAGCATCGCCGCAGCATGTGTCCCGGACCCCAGGAGAGGCTCTGCGCCTGGATGCTGCAACCACCTCCAGGTGACTGACAGAACACACACACACTTACTCACTCCAGAGCAGACACACACACACACACACACACACACACACACATACACACACACACACACACACACACACACACACACACACACACACACTTACTCACTCACTCACTCATTCACTCTCTCTCTCTCATGCAAAACAGGGGGGAATGCGTGGACTCTGCTACTGTAATGTGTAAAAAGGGGGATTCTGCCTGCCTAATGTGTAAAAAAGGGGGACTCTGCTGCCGTAGTGTGTAAAAAAGGGGGACTCTGCTACTGTAATGTGTAAAAAAGAGGGACTCTGCTGCCGTATTGTGTAAAAAAGGGGGACTCTGCTACTGTAATGTGTAAAAAAGGGGGACTCTGCCTGCCTAATGTGTAAAAAAAGGGGGATTCTGCCTGCCTAATGTGTAAAAAAGGGGGACTCTGCTGCTGTAATGTGTAAAAAATGGGGACTCTGCTGCCGTAATGTGTAAAAAGGGGGACTCTGTTGTCGTAATGTGTAAAAGGGGACTATACCTGCTGTACTGTGTAAAAGAGAGCTCTGCCTAATGTAATGTGTAAATGGGAGCTCTGACCACGCCCCTTCCCAATGAAGCAACACCCCTATATTTTTGGCACGCCCATTGACCCTGTTTTGTATATGGGGGGTGGGCGCCGATACTGTTTCTTGCACACAGCGCTAAAAAAGTCTAGTTACGGCACTGACTGGCATTACACAGTCCTGGCAACGATCATGACACCCGTCCCAGAGCATGAAACCCCTGGCAACCACCATGGATCCCAGAGCATGAAACCCCTGGCAATCAGCATAGATCCCAGATCATGAAACCCCTGGCAACCAGCATGACACCCAGTGCGTGAAACCCTTGGCAATGAGCATGTAATTTAAAAGTAATTAGAAGCTTTACATTAGGACACAATGTATCAAGGGCACTGCGGTGTGTGGCATAATATGGTGCAGGGGGGATTACAGTGTGGGGCTTAATATGGTGGAATTTATTCTTTTTTCCCAGTGGTGGCCGTGATCTGTTGGTGCAGAGTAAAAAACTGGGGTGTAAGGTAGTCTTTCCAGGCAAGACATGCCCATATTTAAGCGAGACCGCGCCCATTTCAGCATGGCCACGCCCACTTGCCAGGAGCACGCATGCACATTTGTATTTTTTATATCTTTGGGGGGGGGGGGGGGGACACACACCATATTTTTTATGTCAATTACGGGGTGGGGGGGTTGGGGCATTATTAAATCACGAACTGTAAGCCAAATTTGCTAGAAACAGCCCTGCTCAGGGATTTCAATTCATGGGTTGATGATGAGCTCTCACACCTTGGCCAAGACCTTCTGTGCACAGTGAATGGTTTGGGCTTCACACAAGTCATTCCTTCTGCCACACATAAAAGTGCTCACACTCTTCATCTTGTCTTTCAGATTTGATTAGAAGTATTTCCATAATGTCCCTTTAATATCTCCATACTCTCTGTATTTTATGAAAATCTTTTCTGGACTTCATTGTTTCTGTACTGTATTATGGGACTAATTCAGTACTGATCGCAGCAGCAAATTTGTTAGCTAATGGGCAAAAACTTGTGCACTGCAGGGGGGGGGGGGCAGATGTAACATGTGCAGAGAGAGTTAAGGGCCCCATACACTAGAACGATTATGCCGATTTCAGCCCAATTTGGGCATTCGGGCCAATATATTGGGTGAAAGCAGGCATTTTGGCTGTGTATCCGACACAACGCGTGGCCCCTTGAGGGTCGGATCGGCTCCCCTAGATCGTTAGTGCTGCACTCGTGATATGTCGGTTTCCGCAGGTATGGCTGGGATTGCATACGATATATCGCATGCAAAATGTACCAAATCGTATGGAACCACTCCCGGGAAGCTCCCGAGGGAGTTCAAGGAAAATCGCCTCCGACTTCAGCCTCAGACATATCGTTGTAGTGTATGGGGCCCTTTAGATTTGGGTTTGGCTTGTTCAAACTGAAATCTAAATTGCAGTGTAAAAATTAAGCAGTCAGTATTTACCCTGCACAGAAACAAAATAACCCACACACATCTAACTCTCTCTGCACATGTTATATCTGCCACACCTGCAGTGCACATGGTTTTGCCCATTAGCTAACAAATTTGCTGCTGCAATCAGATCTGAATTAGGCCTTATGTTCATTCTATCTGAGTCCTATTGGAGAAAGAGCGCTATATAAATAAAATTATTATTATTATAATTATTATTATCTATCTAGCACCTTCTAGAAGATAATAGCTGGAATCTGATTGGTTGTTATGGGTAACACCTCCACTTCTAAAAACCTGTACTTTAACAAATATACCCCTACATGTTTTACCTGTTGTATAAGACACATAGGACTTTTGCCCTGTAATCTGTTCTACAATACTGTATACAAATGTTACTAGCAATTAATTATCAACCTAAATGGAAGAGTTTTGAGACAATGAGCATGTGACACATGCAGTAAAGAAATTGAGCAGTGATTTCTTATTTTATTAGTATTTTTTTTTTACCTTTCATTTGCTGGGACCCATGACCACGGACTGCGGACATTTGCCTTCCCATCCGCGTCTATCTTAGTTTTGGCTATGGAGAGCATTGGGGGTGATTCCGAGTTGTTCGCTCGCAATCTGCTTTTAGCAGCTTTGCACACGCTAAGCCGCCGCCTACTGGGAGTGAATCTTAGCTTATCAAAATTGCGAACTAAAGTTTCGCAATATTGCGAAAAGACTTCTCTGTGCAGTTTCTGAGTAGCTCGAGACTTACTCTTCCAGTGCGATCAGTTCAGTGCTTGTCGTTCCTGGTTTGACGTCACAAACACACCCAGCGTTCGCCCAGACACTCCTCCGTTTCTCCAGCCACTCCCGCGTTTTTCCCAGAAACGGTAGCGTTTTTTCACACACTCCCATAAAACGGCCAGTTTCCGCCCAGAAACACCCACTTCCTGTCAATCACATTACGATCACCAGAACGAAGAAAAAACCTCGTAATGCCGTGAGTAAAATACCAATCTTCATAGCAAATTAACTTGGCGCAGTCGCAGTGCGAACATTGCGCATACGCAATAAGCGGAAAATCGCTGCGATGCGAAGAAAATTACTGAGCGAACAACTCGGAATGACCACCATTGTCTTTTGTATGCTGCTTGTTGAGGATGTCAAGGTGTTATGTGTTGTTGTAAAATATACATTAAAATGGTGAGCAGTTCAACTTATACATGCATGGATTTGTAGTATACAGTAGGCTTTTTCTAGGCATTAATAACAAATCTGAGAAAACATAATATTGATAAATGAATTGTAACACTGTTTAGTAATAAAATAATAAATGTGTTGTGTTTTGAATTGTTTGCTACAGAAATATGCAGTATGTAATATACAGTATGTTACAGTACATGGGTTTTCCTAGCTGTACAAGCTAAATATACAGCATGTATACAGCTAAATGGGATACACTGTAGGCAGCTCAGCTGGGATATAACCATACCAGTATCTTCACTAGGTAAAAATTAATAGAGATGTGTGGGTTTGGTTTTCTGAAACTGAACCAAGACAAATTTTGTATATCCGAGTACTTTCGAGCCCGGGCTCAAGTCTTCCCACCAGGCAAAACGTCATCTTCCTGGCATGGTATCTTGCATGTTTTGGATTCAGGCATCTTTTTACTCAGGATGCCAGAGGATTAGGATGGGTTGTGGGCTTTAGCACTAAGTCAGTGAAGAGCTGTGGGGTGCAATTAAGCACAAAGAAGGGTGTCTGTGAAGGCCTGTGGGGTGCAGGCACTACTGTGGCACTACTGCTGTGACTGTGTCAGACTGTGAAGAGCTGTAGGGTGCAGCACTAAGAACTGTATCAGTAAAGTGCTGTGGGGTGCAAGCACTACTGTGGCACTACTGCTGTGGCTGTGTCAGACTGAAGGGATGTGGGTGCAGCACTTAGGACTGTGTCAGTGAAGGGCTGTGGGGTGCAAGCACTACTGTGGCACTACTGCTGTGACTGTGTCAGACTGTGAAGAGCTGTAGGGTGCAGCACTAAGAACTGTATCAGTAAAGTGCTGTGGGGTGCAAGCACTACTGTGGCACTACTGCTGTGGCTGTGTCAGACTGAAGGGATGTGTGGTGCAGCACTTAGGACTGTGTCAGTGAAGGGCTGTGGGGTGCAAGCACTACTGTGGCACTACTGTTGGCTGTGTCAGACTGTGAAGGGCTGTGGGGGAGCAGCACTGTGAGGCACTAGGTTAAAAAAAACTAAAATAAAACTGTCAAAAAATAATGTTTATTAGGTGTCAGTGTGCCACCATTACTATAAGCACAGTGAGTTGTGGCAGTGTGTACAAAAAAAAAAATGGATCATTTGATAAAAAAGCAGGAGCAGCAACCCAGTATTAGTGTTGTGGCTACTGCCAGTCATGATAATATTTCAACATCTACTAAAGGTGGTCCAGGGGACACAAAGTTTAAGAAAGGGCACCTGAATTCTAAATATTTCACAATAATATTAAAAAGGGAATGTTTACTGCCATAATATGTGAAATTACCAACATGCCATACACCACACTCAGTGGCAAGAAAAGGTTCATACCACGGCCTTTGTGAGTGGTGGTCCTGCTAATGCTACTACTGTTTCATACATTAGAAGAATGCCTATTGCTGAAGCTGGGGCTAAACACAGTCAAACATCTTCTTCTGTAACCTCATATGTTGATGATGATGAAGATGATGATGAGGCAACACCTTCTCACTCTGAGTCTAGTAGAGGTGTCAACTTTAAAAATGACAAATCAATGCCCAAAAAAAGAGAACAATAAGGCTGAAGAACACACTGTGTGTTCAAAAGTCCCTAAAGAGAGTCTAAGGGGGGAATTCAATTGGGCATGATGTTTAGCCCACAGAAACACTCCCAGACCTTTTGCCCAATTTTTGTTTACCATGGGTATGTGCACTTCTGATACCCGTGGTATCCAATTTTTATTTAAAGTGCATGCAGGGTTTTTGCTCCACAAAACTTGCAGAACGTGAAAAAAAAAGATGCTAATCATTGCAGTGGTCTCCCCTCCATCGTTGCACTGGGGAGGGGGCTGCTGGAAGGGAAGAGGACTGCTGGGATAGGAAGTGGCTGCAGGGAGATATAGTTCTCCCAGCTGCTGCATTTGGAGCAGGTCACACACAGACAGGGTGCCAAAGCAAGTCCCAATGATTTTTCAGAAACATAACGATTTTAGGAAAATTTGGACTTACTCTGGAGGCGGGTTTAAAAAGATGATAAAAATCACTGCTTCTCATTTTCTCTCCTCTAATTGAATTCCCCCTAAGGGTGTTCACATTAGCTATGTGTGAGATTGACATTTCTGACACTGTACTCATAGAGAAGCCTCCTCCCATCATTTCTACACCCTCTGTAAATGTAGGGATAAGCAGTACAAGTAAATATGGTGATATAGAAAATGAGCATGCTAGCATGGAAGAAGTGCAAGAGGATGAGAGGGATATTTGTGTACTATGTCACTAAGGAGGATGTTGATGATCAGGATGTTAGTGATGAGAATGCTGTTTGTGTCAAAATTAGTCAGCCACCAGTGGCAGCAGTTCTTTCTCATGATAAAAAGAAAGCCATTGTCATGCCTAGGCATAAAAACAAAACAGGCAACTCTTGTGTGTGGAATTATTTTTAACCATATCCAGACAACATTTGTGAAGGCATCTGTACCATTTGTGTGGTCAAAGTCAGTAGAGGTAGGGACGTTAACCATCGCCTAGACCTCTTCCCTGTTATGTAATTTGCAGTGATTTCATGCATATTATTTATCAAACTCTGAAGAAATCCTGTAAAATAATAATAAGCAGTCCAGTATCAGCTACCAACAGTTTGGACTGGCACATTCAATCTCCATCACCAACAGCCTCATCATCAACCTCCTGATCATGATCGGGGGTAGTCCTTCCAAAAAATGAGTTTGTGGATGCCCAAACAAACCAAGCACTTCAGCCACAAAATTGTCAGTCTTTCCCTGAAGTGCTTGGTTTGTTAGACTGTTCATGTCCTTTATAATATACAACATACAGGTGGGTGGGAGGGCCCAAGGACAACTCAATCTTGCACCACTTTTCATTATGGGCTCCATTTTGGGGAGGCATTGGTGACGGACTTTTTTGCATAGACAAACATTTTATTTGTTATTGCTCTAATACATACTAATTTGCAACACATTTTTTAAACAGAAATAATTACCATTTGTGCCGCTGCACTTTTGCTTAGTTTAGCCAGACAAAGGGGGTCATTCCGAGTTGTTCGCTCGTTGCCGATTTTCGCAACTAGGCGATTAAGGCAAAAATGCGCATGCGCATGGTACGCAGTGCGCATGCGCTAAGTATTTTAGCTCAAAACTTAGTAGATTTACTCACGTCCGAACAAAGAATTTCCATCGTTGAAGTGATCGGAGTGTGATTGACAGGAAGTGGGTGTTTCTGGGCGGAAACTGACCGTTTTCTGGGAGTGTGCGGAAAAACGCAGGAGTGCCAGGATAAAACACGGGAGTGTCTGGAGAAACGGGGGAGTGGCTGGCCGAACGCAGGGCGTATTTGTGACGTCAAACCAGGAACGAAACGGGCTGAGCTGATCGCAGTGTAGGAGTAAGTCTTGAGCTACTCAGAAACTGCTAAGAATTTACTATTCGCAATTCTGCTAATCTTTCGTTCGCAATTCTGCTATGCTAAGATACACTCCCAGAGGGCGGCGGCCTAGCGTGTCCAATGCTGCTAAAATCTGCTAGCGAGCGAACAACTCGGAATGACCCCCAATATTGGTTAACAATATTGTAAGATGGTCAAAATTGACTGGAAATCACTGAAAATTAATGTTATTGAGGTTAATAATACTTTTATAGCAGTTTTTGCTATTTATTTTAAAAATCCAGATCCAAAACCAAAACATATGAGGGTGGTTTTGCCAAAACCAGAAAACAAAAACAAAACACAAAGGGCAGTTTTTGCAAAGCCAAAAGACGGGGGTCCGCACACATCTGTACTGTACTGTACTTAAAATAAGTGGACAAGACCTAATCATGCTGTGATCATCCCATTTTAGTGAGGGTATATCCTAAATGAGTAAGCAATTGCCATTTTGGCTGCTGAAAACTGGAACTGCTGGTGGTTATGCAAGTCACCTTACAGATTAGTAGCTGTTTCTATAGCGTAGCATGGTAGGTTACTGGACTGAGGGTGTTCCTACATAGAGCATCTACATAGGCAGCAGCTCTTTCTGCTACTCCGTAACCCTTGCTTGTGGATTCTACAGCCCTACAGTCAACCCTTTCATCTAATGCCCTGAATCTATTGATGGCGAGTCAACGATAGATGACTTGGTTGCACTGTGAGGCTGGTTGGCACCGTTGCTGCCTTTACCCGTGTGTAAATCTGTAGGCACTTCTGCAGGATCACAGTTGCAGACACATTTGCAAACTCTACTTTCCCCACTCACTGGCCAGCTTTTGGAAGCTTAAGGAGTTCCATCTCCTGATTTGCCTCAACCATCAGGACAACAAATATTTGACTGGATCCACCTAATTTACAACTCTGGGCAATGCAAGCATTCTACAACCGCAAATTGCTCTCTGCACTATTGTTTTATGAAACTGATTTCTCAGACTGACTTTTATTATACCAGCTGATTAACCCAAACTAAAGGTAAAATTTACTAAGCGTCTACAGCAGTTTGTATGCGTGTGTGTATTGTAATGTTATAGTAGGTTTTATTTTTCTATGTGTCTGTCTTGACTGTCGTGTGTTTTCTGTGAGTATGGAGTGGGAGAGGAGAAGGAGGACATAGAGGGGCTAATTCAGACCTGATTGTAGATGTGCTAAATTTAGCACATCTACGATCAGTCACACTGACATGCGGGGGGACGGCCAGCACAGGGGTAGTCCACCCCGCATGTCAGTCCCTGCCCTGTTGCACAAGTACAAAAGCATCGCACAGTGGCAGTGCTTTTGTACTTGAAGAGTAGCTCCCAGCCAGCGCAGCAGCCAGCTCCCAGCCTGCTGCCCGGGTCGCAGCGGCTGCGTGTGACATCACGCAGCCACCGCGGCCCGCCCCCCAACGGTCCGGGCATGCCTGGTTGCGCAGACCACGCCCCCTAAATGGCGGCCAAATGCCGCCGGCCCGCCTCCTCCTGCCCAGCAACCGCCTCTGCCTGTCAATCATGCAGAGGCGATCACAGGGCTGTCTGGCATGCGCCGACGCACTGCGGCGCCGGCGCATGTGCAGTTCAGAACTGATCGCTGCTGTGCGAAAAAGCACAGCACCAATCAGGTCTGAATCAGCCCCAAAGTCAGAGGTAGGGGAGGATGCACAGGAGGTGGAGGAGGAGTAAAGCTTGGCATACACTGTACAATTATCTGGGGGATCATCTGCCAGATCTGGCTGGTTGGAATGAAAATCTGGTAATAGATGAGAACAATTTAAAATCGAACATTTGCTCCCAAACACTGGTAAATGGACAAAACCTGTCGTTCAAACAAATTGGTTTTCAGTGTTTGGGAGCAAATGGTCAGTTGTCATTTGCTCTCATCCATTACCAGATTTTCATTCCAACCAGCCAGATCTGGCAGATAATCTGCCAGATAATTGTACAGTGTATCCCCAGTTTAAGAGCTATTCAAAACCAAATCAGGGAGAAATGTGTGGTTGAAGAGAGATGGGGTGAGTATTCCACACAGGAATATTCTTTGCTTTCCTGTATCCAGTACCTCATGAAGTACAGGAATTATGCCAAGGGAAAGAATCACATATGCCGACTACCTAATTGCTTAGTGGGATTAAAGTGACTCCCAACAAATTAAGAGGGTCGACAGTGCACCCCGGAGTCAGATATAAATATAAAAAAACAATAGGAAAGAAAAGAAGACTCTTTGTTGGGGTCACTCAAACCAATGTAAGTTGTACGTTTGTGTGATCTATAATTTTAAAATATAACCTTTTTCTCTTGCAGAGTCCACAGTAGTATCCACAGGATATATATTGGGATATGAGGTAGCGTCAGCGGATTGGCATCAATGATCAAAAGCTTTCGGCCTCCCGGAATGCAAAGGGTCAGTTCCCTATATCCCCGCCTCCTGGCTCAGGCAATTCAGTTTTTTTGTTGGTGCGGCAGGAGCCGCACCACGATCTTTGGGCTGCTGATTTTGCCAGCCATAAGCTTGCTATTTAATTTATTTTTATAATCTTACTTTTTTTGAGCGAGTTTTCTAAAAAGCGTCTTACACGCACCATAGAAAGAGTCGCTCCAACAATTCCTTGCCGAGTCGCGTCAACACTTACCCACAGCCGCACTGTTTTCAGGAGGCAGCACAGTATTTGTTAAAATCCAAGGATCCTGTGTTTAAACATCCCAAAACAGTCAGAACTGAATTTCCGGCGTCAGAACAGCTGACGGAGATTATGCAAGAGGTTTGGGTCACACCCAATAAGAAGTTTAGAATTCCAAAGAAATGAAATTCCCACTATCCTCTTCCAGCTGAGGACTGTTTAAAAAGGGAGGTGGCTTCCAAAGTAGATATGCACGTCATTCGATTGGTGCTAAAATCTACATTGCCTCTGCCTTCAACATCATTAAATGATGTTACGGATAGAAAAATAGATGTTTTAAAAAAAAAAAAAAACATTTTCTCCTTGTCTGGGGCAATTGTAAGACCAGCCATGGCTTCAGCCTGGATGGCAAAAGTAGTGGCGGCCTGGGCTGATGCATTGGAGGATGATCTCTCATTGGTATCTAGAGAGCAAAAATCCCATATTGCACATATTAAATAGGCGGCTTTTATTATGGAAGAAGCAGCCTTGCATATGGGTACTATTGCCTCTGAAGCATCAGTCTCAGTAGTAGCAGCTCACAGAGCTGTCTGGCTATGTACATGGAAAGCTGACTCAGAGTCCAAGAAGGTTCTAGAGTCTTTGCCTTTTACTGGAGATATTATTTTTGGTAAAGAATTAAACAGTATTTTGGAGTCAGAGGCAGACTCCAAGAAAGGGAAGTTTCCTTCAACCCACAAATCCAAGCCTAGGTTTCCAGCTTTTCGTCCCTTTCGGACCCAGGGAAAAGCAATAGGAAAGGGTTATGGCAAACAGTACCAATCTGATAAATCTGGTAAGACTAAAAAGCATTGGGCTACCAGAGGGCCTTCTTCCAAGCCAGAAGATAAGCCACCAGCCTGATGGTGCGGGCCTCCACCTGGGGGACCCCAGGGTCGGAGGCTGAATTCTTTGTTTTGTACAGATCTGGAAGCAGTCCACCACAGATTCCTTGGTGCAAGAAGCAGTATCTCACGGTTATGCGTTTGCCTTCAAGAAACACCCTCCACAAAGGTTCTTTTGTACCAGCCCATCTTCAGTAGAAACGAAGACCAGGGCCTTACAA
The DNA here is from genome assembly GCF_028390025.1 of Pseudophryne corroboree. Lineage (NCBI taxonomy): Eukaryota > Metazoa > Chordata > Amphibia > Anura > Myobatrachidae > Pseudophryne > Pseudophryne corroboree. The sequence goes on from NC_086444.1 coordinate 473,722,271, forward strand.
GAGGCACTTCAGAAGTTGCTTTAATCAGGAGTGATAATTCCAGATCCTCTTGTGCAACAGGGACAAGGTTTCTATTCCAACCTGTTTCTAGTTCAGAAGCTGAATGGGTCATTCCGGCCCATACTCAATCTCAAGGTGTTGAACAAGTACATCTGGGTGCCTCGCTTTCATATGGAGACTTTACGTTCCATTATTTTGGCCATGGAGCCGGAGGATTTTATGGTATCCCTGGATATCTAGGATGCTTACCTGCATGTTCCTATAGCACAGTCCCGTTAGTGCTATCTCAGGTTTGCTGTCCTTCAGCAACACTTTCAGTTTCAGGCCCTACCATTTGGACTGGCCACAGCTCCAAGAGTGTTCACCAAAATTATGGTGGTAAAGGCAGCTTATCTCTGTCGACAGGGGATAAGGATTTTTCTATACCTCGACGACCTATTAATCCTGGTGCAGTCTCAGGAATTGCTTCAGTGTCATCTGCAACAGACAATAGCTTGTTTACAGAAACACGGTTGGCTCATAAATTAGGCAAAGTTGTCCCTGGTTCCGACACAACGTAAGATGCATTTGGGGGCTGTATTAGATTCTGGACTTCAGAGAGTGTTTTTTCCTCTGAACAAAGTATCCACAATACAATTGAGGATTCAGGAGCTGCTACACAGTCAAAGGGTATCCATTCACGCAGCTATGCGTGTGATGAGATCAATGGTGTCGACATTCGACATGGTGGAGTATGCTCAATTCCACTCGAGGCCTCTTCAACGTCTGATCCTTTCCAAATGGAATGGGTTACATCAGACTATAAAAACTCAGACTATGGTCATTCCTCTGGAAGTATGGAGGTCATTAGCCTGGTGGCTACAGACATCCCACCTTGACAAAGGGAGACCTTTTGGATCTCAGATTGGGAGGTTCTTCTGACAACAGATGCCAGTCTTCAGGGCTGGGAAGCAGTATCAGAATAAAAGTTGCTTCCATGGGCAGTAGACCAAGGAAGAAAGTTGCCTGCCAATAAATATATTGGAACTTCGGGTCATATATATGGCACTCATTCAGACAAAGGACATTCTTCAGGGGAAACCAGTTCAAATTCGCTCAGACAATGCAACGGCAGTAGCATACCTCAATCATCAGGAGGAACTCATAGCCAAAAGGCAAAGAAGGAGGTAAGCCGCACGTTAAGGTGGGCAGAACTTGATCTTCCAGCCTTGTCCACAGTGTTCATTCCGAGAGTCCTAAACTGGGAAGCGGATTTTCTCAGTCGCCATGCCATTCATGCAAATGAATGGGCTTTACACCCCGAGGTTTTCCAGACTCTGGTAGACAAGTGGGGGTTTCCTGTGATAGATCTCATGGCTTCTCATCAGAACAAGCTTCCTGCATATGGGTCAAGGTCAAAGGATCCCAAAGCGACCTTCGTGGATGCCCTTTCAGTAAGAATGGACTTTCGTCTGGCCTATGTGTTTCCACTCATTGCCCTGTTTCCCAGGGTGATGCGAGAAGTAAAACAGGGAAAGAGCGCTGTGATACTAAAAGCTCCAGCTTGGCCCAGAAGACATTGGTACACAGATTGCAGAGGCTGTCAGTGGATACTCCGTTTCTCTTCCCTCAACGTCCAGATCTGCTGTCTGAGGGTCCTTGTTATTACAAGCACCTGGATCGACTGTCTTTGACGACGTGGCTCTTTAGACTTCCATCCTGAAAGCAAAAGGATTTTCACAACAGGTAATTCAAACATTGCTTAGAGCAAGGAAACCATCCTCAGCTCACATTTATTACCGAATATGGCATGCTTATATTTAATGGTGCAGTGCCAGGAAATTTGACCCTAGGTATTTCACAGTTTCCAGAGTCCTAACATTCCTTCAGGCAGGAATGGATAAAGGTCTATGGGTGGCTTCCTTGAGAATTCAGATGTCAGCATTGACTGTATGGTTTCAAAAGAAAATTGTTAACTTACAGGATGTTCACATTTTTTTCCAAGGAATGCTTCACATCCAATCTCTGTTTGTTCCTCCTACAGTTCCTTGGGATCTAGGTATATTCCTAAAGGCACTTAAAGTTGTTCCATTTGAACCAGTGACACAAGTGGATCTTAAATGGCTGACAGCTAAAGCTCTCTTTTTACTGGCTATTGCCTCAGCTAAAAGAGTGTCAGATTTAGGGGTATTGTTATGGCGCCCTCCTTTTCTGATATTTCATCCAGATAGAGGATGGTTATCTTCCTAAGTTGGTGTCTAAATTCCACCTTAATGAAGAAATTGTAGTCCCGGCATTGCAAGGGCCGGATCTTTCTGCGGGAGATGCATCTTTGGACGTAGTTTGTGTTTTAATGATCTATGTGGATCGTACCAGTGCCATCAGAAAGACAGAAACTCTCTTCGTTCTCTACGGATTTCACAAGAGAGGACGGCCTGCTGACAAGCAGACACTGGCGAGGTGGCTTTGGATGACTATTTTAAAAGCATATTCTCGAGCTGATCTCCCTATTCTGGCTAATGTTTGTGCGCACTGTACTGTACTCGTAAGGTAGGTCCTTCATGAGCAGCACAACATGGTGCTTCAGCTGAAGAGATATGTAAGGCAGCCACATGGTCTTCCATTAGCACATTCATTAGACATTATGCCCTTGATACCTTTGCCTCTCAGGATGCTGCATTCGGGCAAAGGATTCTCCTGTCCAATCAGGAGCGTTCCCTCCACTAAAATTGCTTTGGGACATCCCAATGTATAGCCTGTGGATATTACTGTGGACCCTGCAGGAGAAATACGTAGTTATGGCAAACTTACTGTCGAGAACTCTATTTCTCCTAAGTCCACAGTATCCACAGGGATCCCACCCTGATGCACCTGATTTGAGGATCCTTACACCTGCTAACCTCTTCCTTCTTGTACGGAAGTGTGTGCATGTGTGTTCTTCTCACCTAATTAAGGCTCTCTACTGTATGATGCTCCTGCCTTGACATGCGGGGCAGGCTAGCCCTGTGCTGGGCATCCCCCCGCATGTCAGTGTGAATGATCGTAGCTGTGCTAAATTTAGCACAGCTACGATCATCTCGGAATGGCTCCCATAGTCTTTATATGGCTCACCATTGCCATAATATCCAGTTCAACGCGGTGACCCACAACACACTTATATTCATATGGTTCAAATACAATCAATTATATTCATTTTTAAAAATGTGAAGATTCGCCATCCAGAATTACATAACAGGTTTGCACATGGATATATTTAAAAAATGGTTATTCCTTATTGGAATCCATAATGCGTTATGGATTCCAATAAGTAATAACCATTTGTTAAATGGTTCTCCTTTGTTTTTTCATCAATTTTAATAAGAATTAATAAAGGTTATGTTTTAAAATTATTGATCACTCGAACACACAACTTACATTGGTTTGAGTGCCCCCAACAAAGAGTCTTTCCTTTTGTTTTTTGAGAAATGTGTGGTTCTCATATGATGAGAGCATGGCACTGGGGGCAGCATAATGCCATATTGTGTGGTGACCCTTGGGAGCCAGGCTTCAAAGACATCAGTGTAGCATACTGTGACAGATATGGACCACAGCTGTGCAGTCTATTAACACGTAAGACCAATTCAAGTGCACTGAAGCCTATTGTTGGAAGCAATTTTCCAATATCAACCGGAAAGTAAAAGTGGCCTCATTCAGATGTGGAAGGAGTGGCTGTCACTTCTTCGGAAGAAAAGTGATAGTACTGTATGGTGATGCAGCAGGAGGCGTCTATTACAAGTAGATGCCTCCTGCTGCAGTAGTGATCTGTCCTTCATCCTAGTACTCAGAATCGGATCAGTGGACTAACCATCTGACAGCTTGCTGTACCCAAGGTGCAGAACAAGCCAGCCGTTGCAGCGGCCAGGAAATCTTTGTCCTACGACAGAGATCCCTGGCCTCTTCCTTCCCCATGAACAGCGGCAACACATCCCCCTTTTAACAAACGGAGGCCGTCGACGCTCCCTCCCCGCCCTCCCAGATGTTAGCAGACTGTCAGTCACTGTCAGTCTGCCGCCGTCCGGCTATCTTCATCGCAGGACCCATTCGCACATGTGCAGAATGGATCCTGTGCATGCGCATTGTACTGCTTAACGGTACTTTGTACATCCTGTAGCAATAGCTACGGGATCTGAATAACCCCACAGGTGAGTAGGAGATAACATACTGTATGATGGGCAAAATCAATACCAGCTTGCTCATAGCTATAGAAAACACTGTTTGCTAGAACTATAATATGTGACTGGCTACAACCCAAAGTGTTTGTATTAATTTTAGAGATTCAGATGGAGAAAAGGCGTTTGCAAATGTGCAGGAAGATCAGTGAGCCTTTGTGTAGTTTCCAGCTTCACTCGAAGCTAGTCTTTGAGGCAGTTTTTAAACTTGATGATAGAAAGCAATTTCTTGGCCAAATGTTAGGAGTCTTGAAGACAGCAGGTGCTAGGGTGTTTGGCGCCCCTTTGCAAACTACAAATTTTGTGCAATCCTACAAGGGAGAGGCAGTGAGTGACATGCGGTAGGTGACATTGGATAGAGACAGTGGGTGACACTGATGAGATGCAGTGGATGCCAGTCAATAGGTAACAGGCAGTGGGAGACGCTGGGGAGAAGCAGTGGGTGATGCTGGGGAGAGGCAGTGGCTGACACTGGAGAGGCAGTGGGTGATGCTGGGGAAAGGCAATGGGTGACAGGGAGATAGTGACAAGCAGTTGGTGACAGGAGAGAGAGGGAGATGGGGAGAGGTAGTGTGGAGACCGGCAGAGGCTGACACCTGGAAGAGGCAGTGGTTGATAGGGAGAGAGTGACAGGCAGTGGGTGCGACTGTGCAATACCGTACACCTATTAATCAGGACCTTAATACGGTAACTCCCAGTGGAAGGTAAGTTAAGGAAAAACAGAGGAGACCTTGATGATTTATCCTGCATTCACTCTCACTAATTCAACTGGATGAAAACGCAACATACCCGCCAGTTACAGTTAGATATGTGTTTACATGGTAGTGCTGGTGATGGAGTCTTTTATGTTTTCTCAAAGTCTTCCCTGGATTTAAATAAAAAAACGGAAAAAATAAAAAAACAATGCAATGTACGGCTTGGCCTTTTATTGTCACATTTCTTTCCACAGAATGTTGTTTCTCCCATGTATGGCGTGCATCTATTGGCAGTTGTGAATCTTTGACTTTATGCACATGCTGCTGCAATGCCCATTCCTGGTGTGCAGCCATGCATCCATGCATTCCTGGTGTGCAACCATGCATGTGAAAGTACTGAGATGCCCACTGTCAGCGTCTGTAGGCACTGAAATACTGATTGGTGCGTCCCATGGCAGGTGCAGTTTCTCTTTCCAAGTATGGCCTTTTTTTGTGAGCAGACGAGCATCTGTGTAAGGAACCACTTTCCCCATCATGCCTGCAGCACTCCCATAACACCCCCATAGATGGGCAATCTCGGTGCATGCGCCAAGCCACCTACCTTTCACTGCCCAGAAGCATCCATTACATTTTTAACACATTTCTGAGCCCATTCAAACAAGAAAAATTGCTCCACTGTGTCCAAACTCAGCAGTGCGAGCAAATCAGAATCACACCCATAAAGTCATAATACAGTGTTTGTTATCCTTGTATTTGTCAAAACAAGCTAAATTTGGTGTCAATTAATTATTTTGTCCTATTTGCAGGAATGTTGGGCAGAACCCTGAAAACTAGTTTGTGTGTGTGTGTGACACTCTGATATAGTCCGCTCAAATTGACCTTAATGAGCCCTTTTATTTAGTGGATCAGCCCAGGAACACTGAAGGGGTTAATACCCCTTCCTCCTAGTCCCTGTTGATGTGAGCTGCAGCCTTAAAACACGGGGGGCACAAGGACCTATGAATTTTTCTGTTGCCGCTGCTCAGAGCGGAAAGTCAAGGAAGCAGGGGATTGGAGGAGAGAGGTGAGGAGGCGGGGTTCGCGCCCGAGGAGGACTGGGAGGTGAAGCGTGCGGTGCGCGGAGAAAGGGGGCGGCTGAAGAGGTGGAGGAGAGCCGCTGAAGAGACCCACCAGCCGCTGCGGAAGAGGGATTGCAGAGGAGAGCGGGGTGCTGGGAGCCGTGACTGACAGCCGGACCCGCCAGCCGCCGCAGAGGAGAACAGCGCGACTCTGTGAGAGGGAGATGGAGCCACTGAAAAGACCCGCCAGCCGCCGCTGCAAGGAGGAGAAGCAGAAGCACAGACAGCACCACAGAGAAGGGAGCTGCCGGGTGCAGGGGAGACGGAGCCGCTGAAAAGGGGAGAGTGCCTGTCTAACACCTAGGAAAGCCGCAAGCCACTGTAGAGACTGGGACCACCCGGAGAGCTGGTGAGCTGACAAAGGGAATCGGGAGTGTAATGCCACCACAGGTATTTTACCTCAGATCCGTCCCCTGCTCACTAAGGAGGCGCTAGCTTTAGCCAGTATCACGTGCTCTAGCACCCTGTCACTACCAGTCGACCCCGAGGGTCTAGTCAGTAGCCGTCAGCTTAGGAACTGTTATCCCCAGAGAAGAGGGGCTAAGCTCCATCATCATTTTATCCAAAAGCTAAGCCAGCACCTTCAATAAGTTACACTTAACGTCAGCTATTTAGGGAAAGTCTAGTGCAGATAAAGTGACTGTAGCCAACGTCAGCGTGTCAGTCAGGTGGGGATCCCTTATGCACATCAGACACTATACTGTATAGCCTAAACCTGCCAGCTTCTGCGTACTATTCTACTGACTGAGCCGTGTTAGGGACCTGCATGCCGCTTTCACCTGTACCGAACTGCTTGCCTTATACTATATACCTGCTACTGCTATTCCGCACTCCAGAACTGTGCTTTATAAGTGAATTGTGCTTTGATTTCTAATTGCCTGCTTTACTTGCTACCTTTGTGACTATGGGGTATAAATGAGTTCAGTTAAAATTGACTTTTCCGCTACTTAGCGTAGATATTGTGCTAGGCACATGCCTTAGATATAAGCAGTATACAGGGCCAACCAAGGTTATACTGCCACCGTGACAGCATATAGAGTATTGCAAGTTACTAGTAAATTACTATCAAAGTAGAAGGTGTAATGTTTTGTTGTGATTGCACACTATGACCCCACTTTATTGTTTTTTTTTTTAAATTCAATACTTTTTTTATTGATTTTTCAACTTTTCACTAAGACATAGGTACAAAAAAAAAAAAAAGGCACACACAACCCCGACTCAGGGAATACGCAGATTCCCAGTTCAATTAGGGTTCAGCTAACACAGTAAAACAAGTGCAGGCTTAAATTCCAAGACATAGATTATAAATTGGAATTAATATCGCATGTTAGCATGGATCTTACAGAGCACTGTATATTGTACATAGTCGTCTATGGCAACACAACATAGTTATTAATCAGATGACACAGCAGCAGCACTGGCAGAGGAATGGCCGACCGCGGGCGCTAGGGGACTACCTAGACAAAGAGAGGCAGCTCACCCGATGTAAATCTAGAATAACATACCCGGTCTAACCCCCCGTTGCATGTCTCGTTTTCCACTCAGCCAGACACGGAGCCATTAGTAGCGGGTGCTCAGACATTGTGGATTCCAGAGCGCGGAGACTCAAGCCATCTACCCCACAGGTCCTGATATTTTTTCCCCGCCTTTCTAGCTAAGTATACATATTTCTCATGAGAGGCCGTATCATTTACAAGTGAGACCCAGGATCGCATTGTGGGCGCATCTTTGGCCAGCCAAAGCCTGGCAATACACACCTTGGCCAGGCCGCACAGATTGATTACATATCTTTTGGCAGGGGGGTCCAGGGCATCCTCCTCCACAGCAGATAACACACATGTCGTCGGGGAGCATATCGACGAGGGAATACCCGTTGACACCAGGGCGTTAATAACACCTGACCAGAATACGGCTATCTTGGGGCATAGCCAGATAATGTGCCAAAAGTCTGCATCCAGGCTATCACACTTAGGACATCTGGAGGAGTGGGTACCCCCCACATGTCGCAAGCGCACCGGTGTCATGTAAACTCTGTGTATGATAAACAGTTGGATTTGTTGATATCTAGTGGTGGTAGTGGATAATCGGGGAGAACTTAAAGCACCCTCCCAGATCTCATCAGAGATGGCACCCAAGTCAGACTCCCACTTGTTCCTGAGAAGGGACAACGGGTCAGTATAGTGAGATCGAAGCATGCCTGTATAAATGTTGGACACCAGATGTCCACCACCCAGGGACCGCAGGAGAGACCTGACCGGGGAGTCAGCAATCATTGGAGGAGTATTGGGAAATTGTGCGTTAAGTGCATGTCTCAGCTGCAGGTATCGGTAAAAATGAGAAGAAGGTATACTATAGTCCTGTTGAAGCAGCAAGAAGGATTTCAATATACCATCGTTATACAGGTGGCCCAGGGATGTCACCCCCCACCTCCCCCACACCGCCCCAACCTGCAGCAAAGCCAATTCTGGGAAGCCAAAGGCATTATCCAGAGGAGTATCCGGGTCAATACCTTGGCCTAATAGGATAACATGTACCTGTTTCCATACAAGGACAGCCTGTTTTATTATAGGGATCTTGGACAAGTTAGGGTTCCCACAGAGAAGCAACTGTAATGGAGTGCCGTCAGGGTAGACCTGTAAAAGCATTTGGGAGCATATAGTGAGACCATCTGGGGCATTTACCCACTCCCATATATGTGCCAACTGAGCGGCATAATAGTAAAATCGAAATATAGGGAGAGCTAAGCCTCCCAGCACTTTCGGCCTGGACAGAACGTCAAGTCTCAACCGCGCTCTCCTGCTGGCCCATATTAAAGAAGAGAGCAAACCGTCAATCTGTCTAAATGTCTTCAAGTTAATATATATAGGGGATTGCTGGAGGACATACAGGAGTTTAGGTAAGTATATCATTTTGACCAAATTGACCCTACCAGTAACAGTCAGGGGCAGAGTCCCCCAAATCTTGACCTTCGATCGAAGATACACCATCTGCGGCAAGACATTAAGGGAAACATAGGAACAAGGGTAATTTGATACCCATATACCCAGGTACTTAAAAGAATCTACCCATTTAAGGGGGGTATGAATCACTGGGACCACCGAGACCGGGCCTCTAAGGGGAGTAATGGTGGATTTATCCCAGTTAATTTTGAGCCCGAAGAAGCGACCGTAGTTGGTTATTAAGTCAAGGAGTTTAGGTAGGGAGGAAACGTAATCATCCACGAAAAGCAATAGGTCATCAGCGTATAGCGCTATCCTGTCCTCTCTTGCGCCCACCCTAATACCCACAATATCTTGAGTTGCTCTAATCAAACATGCCAGTGGCTCAATAGCAATGGCAAACAAAGTCGGGGACAGAGGGCAGCCCTGTCTCGTTCCCCTGGATAGGGAGAAGGAGTCCGAAACAAACCCATTCACTGAGACTCTGGCCATGGGCAGAAAATACAATAATTTAACATAACTGATAAAGTTGGGGCCCACGCCAAACCTATTCATAGCCTCCCAGAGGAAGGCCCACTCCACCGAATCAAAGGCCTTTGCGGCATCTAAGGAGGCTATAACGGCAGAGCAGTCCTCCCCCCGAGAAACCTGGAAATGAGTAAACAGGCGCCTCAAATTCACAGCGGTGGATTTGCCAGGCATGAAGCCCGTTTGGTCAGGGTGAATAATTTGGGAGATAACCCGGTTAAGTCTGGAAGACAGGACCTTCGCTAAAATTGTAATATCCGTGGGCAACAGGGAAATAGGACGGTAGGATTCAACCCTCCTGGGGTCCTTATCTGGCTTGGGAATCACTATAATCAAAGCCTCAGACATAGACGGGGGAAGCGCGCCCTGGGCAAAAATTTCATTGAATAACTTAAGCAATTGAGGGGCAAAAAATTTTGTATGCTTCTTATACAGTTCCGGTGGGATGCCATCAAGGCCAGGGGCCTTACCATCGGGGGAGGCAGAGATCGCAGTCTCAATCTCCTCCAACGACAAAGGAGCATCAAGGAGAGCCCTGGAATCACTGGAGATACGGGGCAAATCGACTCCATCTAAGTAGTCACACAGTTCTAGTGAGGAACAGGTAAATTTGGAACTATAGAGTGCCTGATAGAATGAGACAAATTCCGCCACGATCTGAGGGGTACGGTCCAATACAGACCCAGCCAAGTCCAAAATCTCCACCACAGTATGAGAGGAGCGGTCACCCCTTGCAAGATTGGCCAAATAAGAACCTGGTCTATCCCCAGTAGCATATTGGACATGCGAGGAGAAGAGAAGTCTGTGCTGGGTTTTCCCCCACAGGTATTCCCTCCATTCACCCCGCGCATGGAGCCACACCAACCTAGAGGCGTCCAGGCCATCGCGAACATACGTCGTCTCTGAAGCAGCCACCCGGGCCTCCAATTCAGATTCACGTTTTCTAAAGGAGGATTTAAGACTCCCTACCCGCTTAATCAGTGTTCCTCTCAGAAAAGCCTTGAAAGTGTCCCATAGCAGAGACACATCCGAGGTTTCGTTATGCATAACAAAGAATTCTAACCAGCTTGCCTCCAAGTCGGATCCCTCACCCATATGCGTCAGCCAAAAGGGATTAAATTTCCACACTGCTTGGCCTCGCTGACAGTTCAAATCAATATGTAGCGATATAGGGGAGTGATCCGAAATACCTCTAGTCTCATATCTGACATTTTGAACCTTGGGCAAAAGCTTCCGGGACAAAAGAGCCAAATCTATCCTAGAGAAGGAAGAGTGAGAGCTTGAAAAACAGGAGTACTGCCTCAAATCTAGATACTTCAATCTCCACGGGTCAACCAGTCCCAGCTCCGAAACAGTGTCTGCAAATGGGGAACGCTTGGGCTGTGGGTTGGAGGATGCCGTGGACAACCTATCCAACTCGTGGTTCAAAACGTTGTTGAAGTCCCCCATACAGATAACAGCTACCCCAGGGGATACAGCCATAAAGGCAGATGCCTTTTTAAGGACTTCATGCGAGTATGGAGGAGGAACATACATAGCCAGCAATAGTAGGGGGACGGAGTTAATTTTGCACTTGAGAAATACATATCTACCCCATTTATCCGTTTGCACAGAATCAAGCGCAAAAGGAACAGACTTCCTAATGAGGATCGACACTCCCCGGGACGCTGCAGTATGCATGGAATGGTAAGCCCAGCCCACCCATGGTTTTTTGAGGGACACAATCTTAGTACCCAGTAAGTGGGTTTCCATCAGGCAAATTATATCCGAGGCATAAAGCTTGATCTGTCGAAGCACCAGGGAGCGCTTAATTTTGTCATTGATCCCTCGCACATTCCATGACAGAAACTTAACCAAAGCCATGGCAAAGAATTATTGTAATATTGCAGAGTACCCGCGGCCAGCCACCTCCAGTGAATACCAAAGGAGATACGCCTGCAGTTAGTTGCGACATAGACATAGCAGAAATAAGTACATTGCACAGCGAAAAGTAAAAACACAGCAATAGTAACAGTCTAAAACAACCCCCACCCCTACCCCGTATACCACCTAAAACTAGCAGCATACCCGGTTCCCTAACAACAAAATACCCTAAATTCTAACCGTAACAGCTAAGGCAGAGAACACCTTAACATACCTCGCCAGTACCAAATAAGGCCAAATTCCTATAACCAATAGGGGGGCCAAGAATATAATGACTTTGAGACAGGAGAATCTCCCAGCTAAACTCAAATCAAATCCCCCCCCCCCCAACCCACTACACCCACCCCAATTAAATAACCGTTTACCCCTTAAAGACTTTATGGCAAAACAAACACCGAGAGTATAAGGCCTAAGAACAGTGTATAATTAACGTCTAACAGTCTCCCGTCTCCACAGAGCTACCCATTCCCAGTGAAGGCCTATAAGAGCCACAGAGAGCCCCTATGTGAGCACATAGCAAATAACTATACAACCCTTCCGAGCCAGTGCAACAATAACATAACAGACATAAAAGAAACCGTATACATACAAGTATAGAAATCAAATGTATAAATTCAATCAGCGGCTAACGCCCGCCGTGCCGGAAAGCGTCTGTCCAACCACACTGATGCATCACGAGGGGTCATGAAGAATTTTGTTTCTCCATCTGAAACTACCCGCAGTTTAGACAGAAAGAGCATGGCATAGGGGATATTCAGTTCACGCAGCCTGCGTTTCACAGGGACAAACTGAGCTCTCTCCTTTTGGACGTCGACGGCAAAGTCCGGAAAAACTGAAACTGGGGAACCGTTCCAATTAAGAGGACCCTTAGTGCGGGCCAGTCTCAGAATCACATCTCTATCCCGATAATGAAGGAGTTTGGCAATAAACGTACGGGGAGGTGCCCCTGGAGGTAGTGGACGCATCGGGACCCTATGGGCGCGCTCCACTGCAAAGTGTGAGGTGAATTCCTCTGTTCCAAATGCATCCAACAGCCAACGTTCAAGAAATTTTTCAAGGGAAGCACCCTCCTCTTTCTCCGGAAGTCCGACAAAACGGACATTATTTTGTCGCAATCTCCCCTCCATATCCGTCATCTTTTTATGTACCTCCGTCATCTGAGACTCCAGAGCAGAAGTGCGTCTATCGAGAGGCATAACCGTATCTTCCAGCGTGGAGATGCGCGTCTCCACTTCACCGACCCTCTCCCGCACCCGCTGGAGGTCGTGGTGTATAATGGATTAGTCCGCCTGGACCTGACCGATCCTGTCGGCCAAGCGGGCTTCACTGGCCGTGACCGCATCCAGCACCTTTTGCAAAGCAGAATCGGTGGCCTCCAGAGATGAGCTCGCCGACGGAGAAGGCGGCGCCGAGGTCGACTGCACCCCACCCCCCTGTTGGGACCGTGTCGGAGGATTTCTGGCAAACTTCTCTAACTTCGCCGCAGCCGCGGCAGATTGATGCGGTTTGACCATTATAGCCGAGCGGACGGCAGATGGCAAGAAATCACAGTAAAAAGTATAGCACAAACTGTCCAGGGGCGGCCAAAGAATAATGCAGTGCAGTATATCAGAATTGCCCAGTCGCTGCCCGCGGGTAAGTGTAGTATATCAAAACTGTCCAGTGAGCATATAGCGTATCAGAATAATCAGCCTCTGCTAGCCCAGGATGATAAATCACGACAGGATATTCCTCTGCATGAGGGACACATGCAGCGTGGATCTTGGCCAGATATGCCTTGTGGGATACTGAAACAGAGCAACAAGTAGGCCCTTCAGGGGTTAATATATCACTTCTCCCGGTCCCTGTGCGGAGCAGAGCACAGCAAGGCAGCACTTGTATTGTACCCTGTCCCTATGGGAAACAGAACAGGGCAGGACAGCAACTATATTGTGGAGAGGGCACAGGCACTTATATCCCACAGCTGTGCCGTGTACCTCTTCCCCCAGCAGCAGAGTTCAGGAGGTCAGAGCGGGAGATTACAGGCTGACTGGGGCCGCCGGAGCAAGCGGGGAGAACGGCAGCGGGTCACGTGACAGCGCCGCGGCCGGGGACCGCTCGAAGACGCTCCCAGCACAGACAGAGCAAGGGAGGAGAAGCGGCTGTTACGATCTCCCCGGCAACGGCAGAGGGGGAGCCGCGGACTCCGGTGCAGGCAGCGCTCTGACGGGAGCCGGGTGCAGGCGCTCAGCGCGGGGATGGCGGCGCCTCACGTGGTCCAGCAGGCCCCGGACCTCCGCACACTGGAGCCGCTCTGCCACTGCGGATGGGGCACAGACGGGTCTCAGAGCAGCACAGGGGCACCTCCACCCTTCCCTGCAGGTACTGGGGCGGTATGCAGGCCCAGGGGGGGGACACAGGATGGGATTCCAGGATGTTGTAGCTGGAGAGACACACAGCCTGTGTGCTACTCCATGTCCTCCAAAGCCACGCCCCCCACTTTATTGTTTACATTATATTGTAAAGGCCCTTTGCCATTAACCCTTTAAAGTTATAGCGGTGATCACTCTTCCTGATCCAGTATAATAAATTCTTTGTCACCGTCCAAACGTGTGGTGACCTGTGTTTGGGGTCCGCTGGGGTTAGGGTTCCTTGTTGCTCTGCCTAGGGTTCCAGAAGCTGATCCGGTCTAAGAAGTGATCACGGGTGAAGAATCCAGGTACGACCACCGACACCTACACCTGCAACCACATTCTCCACCGGTTGAGCCTGTTTCAACTTGGCGTCTGCAAACAGGATATAGGATGTGGAAGCACAGGAACTTCAGACGCCCACATCAACTGCAGTTAGAAGGAAGTTACCCGCCTCGCCCGGTCAGTTGTCACCAGCTGCGTCGTCACCGGCTGCACCAATTATGATGCCCTATTATTTTGGGGCCCCATGGCTTCCCATATACTCGGGAGATTCGAAGACAATAGGCATGAGTCCTTTTAAAGAATTCCGGGACAAAATAAGATCGATGATCAAGCTTTATCCCCTTAATGAGGAGCAAAGAGTGGAGGTAGTTATCAGACAACTCAAAGGGGAAGCATTACGTGAAGTCAGATCTTGGTAGGACGAAGAACGGAAAACAGCTGAAGGTATCTTGGAAAAGTTGGCTGGTATCTTTAATATACAGACCATTGCAGAATTAAAGGGTCGCCTATATGCTCGGAAGCAGCAACCAAATGAAAATCTCCAGGAGTTTGCCCTGGGCCTACAAGAAGCCAGGCGGGCAATACAGGCCAGAGACCCTCAAGAAGCTGAACAAACAGAGGAGACTATGATTAATTTATTCATAGAAGGAGCAAGAGGAGAGGCGACAAAAGCACAGTTGCGAATGTGGAGGCGTCAGAACCCTCTCTGCACTTTCTCTGAATTTAAGGAGGCTATGATGGACATTTTGGGTTTAAACCGAAACACTGATGGAGAATAGATAGCGGTGTTGGGACCATCTGAGGGTGGAGTGACTGGAGAGTCTCAACTAAGCCCGATGGCCGAATCCTTTATCTGTAAAAGGTAAAAGGACCATCAGTCAGCAATCACAGGCTGGTCAAGATCAAATTGGAGCCCTCACCAGCGTCGTTAATGAAATGATGAAAGAGCTGAAGGAGATACGGCTGGAGCAAGCGGAAGCTAAGCGCCAAGGTTGGCGTCGGGACCAAGGTAGAAGAGGATGATCACGATGGGAGGTGCCACGAGAATCGGGGACGCGCCCCACGGACCAATTTGATGATCAAGGAAGACCTATATGTAGGAGATGTAATCAAAGCGGGCACATCGAACGGCGATGTTCTAATGATCCTTTAAACGACTCAACCCTGAAGCAAGGGACCGACCCTCGGGAGGAGATGCGTCAATAGGTACATTGAAGCCATGGTGGTGGCCTCAATATGTTGGCGAGTGTCCCCACCTGAAGATCCGAGTTAATGGGGTAGAAGTGTCCGCTTTTCTAGACACGGGCTCACAGGTGACGACAATCCAGTTGGCCGAATTCCAGTAACACTGGGAAGAATCTGAAATAATGAACCCACCAAACACTTGGTTACATCTATTGGCTAGTAATGGACAGCCCATCAAGTTCCGCAGTTATTGGGAAGTTAATCTCGCTATCGGCAAGGCTAATCTGAAATGACAAGGGTGTTTGGTCACTATAACATATAACCAACATCTTCCCCCGGTCATCCTGGGAATGAAGGTTCTGCAGAATTGCCCGGATGAATTAGTTTAAGCCCTTAAACTGGAAATGCGATCTAATGCCCCGAAGGAGTGGAAGAATCTCCAGCAAATGGTCCGGTTGCTTGAGGGCATAAGAGATTCACTAATGCAAGGGGAGAAGTTGGAAAGGCAAGGATCACCGATCGTCAGCATATTATCCTTAGACCCAATTCGGAGCACGTGGTGTGGTGCAAGGCGCGGATCGGCCCTGGGGGAAAAGATTATGAGGCAATCCTAGAACCCTGTGACTTCGATGGACAGCAGCTGTTTGCGGTGTCCTGAACACTTGCTACTGTAACAAGAGGCAGAGTACCCGTCAGGATTTTGAGTCCACATAGTTATCCAGTTCGTCTGTTCCGGCATTGTCCCATGGCTAGTGTGGTGTTGGTCGACTTTCGAGATGTCATTGGTGAGGCTCTACCCAGAGTTTCAGAGGGAGCTGCGGTCAGTCAAACCAGTATGACCACCGGTGAGACTCCATGGTGGAGCGAAATCCAGATTAGCGGCCCGGATACTACAGAGAGTCAACAAGAAGGTGTACTGCAGGTGGTGCGCAAGAATGCCAAAGCATTCAGTCAATTTCCATCAGACTTCGGAAAGGCTAATGGAGTCCAGCACCACATACCCACTGGAACCCATCCCCCAGTCAAGGAGAGACACAGGCCTCTGCCCCCGGATATGTATCAACCTGTATTTTACCTCAGATCAATCCCCTGCTCACTACGGAGGCGCTAGCTTTAGCCAGTATCACGTGCTCTAGCACACTGCACTACCAGTCGACCCCGAGGGTCTAGTCAGTAGCCGTCAGCTTAGGAACTGTCATCCCCAGAGAAGAGGGGCTAAGCTCCATCAACCTTTTATCCAAAAGCTAAGCCAGCACCTTCAATAAGTTACACTTAACGTCAGCTATTTAGGGAAAGTCTAGTGCAGATAAAGTGACTTTTGCCAACGTCAGCGTGTCAGTCAGGTGGGGATCCCTTATGCACATCAGACACTATACTGTATAGCCTAAACCTGCCAGCTTCTGCGTACTCTTCTACTGACTGAGCCGTGTTAGGGACCTGCATGCCGCTTTCACCTGTACCGAACTGCTTGCCTTATACTGTGTACCTGCTACTGCTATTCCGCACTCCAGAACTGTGCTTTATAAGTGAATTGTGCTTTGAGTTCTAATTGCCAGCTTTACTTGCTACCTTTGTGACTATGGGGTATAAATGAGTACAGTTAAAATTGACTTTTCCGCTACTTAGCGTAGATATTGTGCTAGGCACATGCCTTAGATATAAGCAGTATACAGGGCCAACCAAGGTTATACTGCCACCGTGACAGCATATAGAGTATTGCAAGTTACTAGTAAATTACTATCAAAGTAGAAGGTGTAATGTTTTGTTGTGATTGCACACTATGACCCCACTTTATTGTTTACATTATATTGTAAAGGCCCTTTGCCATTAACCCTTTAAAGTTATAGCGGTGACCACTCTTCCTGATCCAGTATAATAAATTCTTTGTCACCGTCCAAACGTGTGGTGACCTGTGTTTGGGGTCCGCTGGGGTTGGGGTTCCTTGTTGCTCTGCCTAGGGTTCCAGAAGCTGATCCGGTCTAAGAAGTGATCACGGGTGAAGAATCCAGGTACGACCACCGACACCTACACCTGCAACCACATTCTCCACCAGTTGAGCCTGTTACATTTCCGAGTTGATCGCAGCCAGCAACTTTTTGCTGCTGTCGCGATCAACTAGTACACGCCTATGGGGGAGTGTATTTTAGCTTAGCAGGGGTGCGATCGCTTGTGCAGCCCTGCTAAGCTAAAAAAAATTCAAGCAGAAGTTAACTAGGCCTAGACCTACTTACCCTGTGCGATGGATCCAGCGATGATGGGCCCGGCTTTAACGTCACTCCTCCGCCCTCCCATCTCCTGGACACTCCTGCATTTTACTCACCACTCCATGAAAACGTCTCCAAACGGTCCGGATCCGCCCTGGAACGCCTTCTTCCTGTCAATCTTCTTTGCGGTCCGTCCTGCGACGGCTTTCTTCTTTAGAAACGACGTAACCCGGTGACCCCTGTTGCCATGCGCATGCGCATTCCGCACCCGTTTGCACCGCAGAGATAAACCGCTGCATGCGAACGGGTCGGAATGACCCCCAATGAGCCTGCCTATATTTGCACAAATTATCAATGTTTTTTTAACTGTGCATGTGTCTAAGGTCCTCATTTATCAAGCCTTGGAAAGTGATAAATAGCACATTGATAAAGTGCCAACCAATCAGCTCCTAACTGCCATGTTACAGGCTGTGTTTGAAAAATGACAGGAGCTGATTGGTTGGTACTTTATCACTGTGCTATTTATCACTCTCCAAGGTTTGAAAAATCTGGGCCTAAGTATTTAATGAGTTACAGCGTGCATGTGTTCCACGGTGTGTACGCAGAACCACAGTGGCAAATGAAACCCACAGTCTCAGAAGTGTATGGGAAATATGGTGGGCATTCCTGGGCAGTGACTGGGAGGGGGCTATTCAGAAGCATGAAGATGTACAGATGTAACAGCCCTCATCTTTGCCATGAACCGGTCACACGTGCACCTGCATTGTGATTGCGACAAGCCAAGCCCATGTCCTACCCATTCACCTGCACAGCCGTGGGCTATCACATCTGTACTATCTTATGGGCATGTCACATAACTGGTTGTGAACTCTGATGCTTAGTTGCTTACATTGGAGGCCATACTATGCATCTAGCATGATGCTGGTGTAAGTTTCCATGGTGCGATTGATGGCAGCGTCTAAATAATAACAAGTGGGCATCCCAGTCCTTGTGCATTTGTACACCAGGGAAGGCTATTACTAACGTAAGCATAAAGTTGCAGACTCGACTACAGCAAAAGACACTGAAACGGTTGCAGCAGCATTCGACTCTGAATCAGCCCAAATATGTGTTAGTGTTACTAAGCAGCGCCCCATCTAATAATAAATGTTCTATGGATCATAATCACATTTATACCATTACTGCCTTTAAATAATCTAAATTATTATCAGAAATATTAAAGTAGCAATGGTGTAGCAGCAACTGAGTCCTAAAGATATACTGTACTGCATACTGCATGTTCAAGGCAATGATTATTGGGTCACATGACAAAATTTGCCAGAGGAGCATGTTGCTAGTCCACCTTCACGAGTTCCCCATGGCTCTTCTCAGCAAATGCTGGCGCTGGCGCTTGTGCCGTAAAGCCCCGTTTGGACTTTAAAACTAAATTTGATTAGAGATTCTCTACACCAATTCCAGCAAAAAGGAGGACATAGGGAACTCCTGGACCCCTTAGGTGGTCTACCCCTGGAAGGGCTGTCACTCTACTACTGATTAAAGTGCACAAAGAAAGACCAAACCAAAAATTAGAAATGAACACAAACACTGGTCCAACATTCAGCAAGAAAATAGTACAGCTGAGAACAGGGATGCTGTTAAAATCCCGACATCTGTCAGAATGCCGACACGAATCCCAATAGGGTCAGGAGACCAACACCAGAATCCCAACAGCCGGCATCGCGATCGTAAGCATAGCGTAAGTATAGCGGCCATGTTAGGACCGGAGGGGATGGTTAGGTTTTGGGGTTTAGGGTTAGGCTGTGGGGGTAGTGGGTGTTACAGTTAGGCTGCGGGAAGGGAAGGATAGGGCGTAGGGGTTAACATAATCACCTCGCCCCTGTCAGGATTTCTGAGATAAGGGTGCTGGCATCGGTATTGTGACTGCCGGCATCCCGTCCGCAAGGCATACATACTGAAAACGAAGTACAGGCTCACCATGAATAAAGCAATTAATGATGTACCAATTGTCAATTGCAATACAGCTCTGATAAATTTGCATTAATATGGCATAAATATTGCCTATCTGGTCAGGGTGTTTCTAACTAAAGGGAGAAGCAAATAAATTGCTGTTTGAAATAAAAATACAATACGGAACATTCTACTGCCACTATACAACACAGAGAGCATTTTAATGACTGATATACAATACAAAGATCATTTTAATAAACATACACTACAAAGAGGTTCTTAATGACTGACTGATATACAATACAGAGAGCATCTTTGTAAGCAATATACAATACAGTATAGAAAACATTGTAGTTAATCTCTATATATAAATGCGAAAGCCCTCACTGACTGACTGACTCATTACTAATTCTCTTACTTCCCGATATGTTAGGAAGCTGAAATCTAACAGGTATTCTTCAGGTGGGAAATAGGAAAACTATGTAAGCAGAATTGTAATAAACTTCCCCTAAGGGGGTGAAAAAGGGGGTTGACATAATTACGTCATTGCCGATGCATGGCTTGCGTTGCGTGAACGATAACGCCCAAACGGACAATTTAATCAAAATTTCGATTGCACCTCCAGTGTGTAGAATTTAATAAACTACAAAAATGGTTCTTTCACTTTTCACCAAATCTGCTACAGGTGCTCCTCTGGTAACGCTAAGAACCATGGATTAATATATACTTACATAAGACGTCTTAAATTTACATCTCTAGATTTACCACATTTTTAACATTCATTTATATTTACAACCGTAAACATCAGAAACGCCTGTGCGAAGAACGGGTAGAACAGATAGTATAATATAATGCACAAAATATTAATAATGCATTCTAGTGACTATTACTTAATGCCAAACCTGATCTGGATCCACAATGAAATGCAGACACCTAAATCTGTGTAGTGTTTTACAGGGCAGATCCCTAAAGCCTCTGGTATAAGATCTCAGCACTATGGTGGCTGTCACAATCCTGACTAATTCTCTCATGGTTTGTGGGGGTCATTCAGACCCGATCGCACGCTAGCATTTTTTTCAGCGGTGTGATTGGGTCTGAACTGCGCATGCGTATGCTCCACAATGCTCGGGCGCCGGTGGCGGGGATCGCCGGACAGCGACAGATCTAATGAAGAAAGTGAATGCACCGGTAATCGCAAGAAGATTGACAGGAAGAGGCCGTTTGTGGGTGTCAACTGACCATTTTTAAGGAGTGTCCGGGCGAACGCAGGCGTGTCCAGCCGTTTCAAGGGAGGGTTCATGACGTCAGCTCCGGGATTTCTACTGTCAGGATTCCGACGTCGGTATATTGACCACCAGGATCTCTACAGTCGGGATTTCATGCTGAATTCGGATTCAGTGATCAGCAGCTGTTCTCTCTTTGCCCATTGTGCAATTTGTCACTAAAGTCTATTCATGCTGTCTTTGCACAGCACTCTTAGTATTCTGTGTATTATCATCTGAGGGAGTCTCCATAGTGCTCTGCTTCCTGGTGTTTGGGCCTAAACCAAGTTCCCTCCAAGACCAGTCATGGACGTTGCCATCTTGACTCTGGTCAGATGACAGGGTTCAGTCCTCCCGGCCAGGCTCAGTCTCAGCTGACTCCTCCAGCCAATCTACTGACAGTCCAGGGTATAAAGCTGATGAGTTGAAGACTTTCCATCGTCAGTGCTTTGTTGTCCACTGCCTGTTCAAATCTCCAGCAGTGACTGTCCGTTCCAGGACTCAGTGCAAGGACCCAAGGGTAACATCAGCTGCTCTCATTGTCTCTTCTCTTAGCTGTGTTCCAGCTATTCTGCTACCATGTTCTGCAGTTCACCAGTGCTCAAGTATTCAGCTGTGCTCCGGCTGTTCCAGTCCTATTCCTGTTCTGCAGTTCACCTGTGTGCAAGCACCTAGCCGCTTCCTGGCTTTCCAATGGTCCAGTTCTGCAGTTCACCTGTGTGCAAGCACCTAGCCGCATCCCGGCTTTCCAGTGGTCCTGTTCTGAAGTTCACTTGTGTGCAAGTACTTAGCCACATCCCGGCTTTCCAGTGGTCCTGCTCTGCAAATCACCTGTGTTCAAGCATTCTGCTGAATCCCGGCAGTTCAGCTATCCAACTCCTCAGCTCTACAGTACACCTGAGTTCAAGTAACAAGCAAGTTCTCTGCATCTAGTAATGGGACATCCACCTACTTCATCTCATCTGTGGACAAATATCCAGCTGACTACCTTCCTACCATTGTTCAAGAACTGTGTTAAATATCTTGTTGACTTATTATTCATCTTTGCCATAACATGTATGCGGAATAACTGTATTAAACCACCTTGCTTTACTCCAAGGCTCCAGAGTAGGGGGTTCAACTGGTGCTGGCTGGTTCAAAACGGTGTGTGTGGCCTTACTGGAGGGGTGTGGCTTAGCGGAGTAGGTGTGGTCTCACGGCCGGACCCCCGTTTTCAGCATTCCGGGGGTTTGGGAGATACGGGCTGCCCCAGCGGCTGCTATGGCTGCAGTGCCGGCTCCTACAAGGTGACAGGAGCCAGGTGCTGCACATAATGTTTTAAGTGCAGCACCCAGCTCCTGTCACTGAGCAGGAGCCCTCATTTTGGTGACACCTGGGTGCGGCCCGCATCCACCTTATGACGCCACTGCTTCTCTAGTACAAACCCTAGTCCGGGTCTAACAGTTTTTCAGAATCTGACAGAACTTTGTATTGCAGCCCTCCCAAAATAACCTGTGGTAAAATAATGCAGACTATCTCAAATATCTGATGGATTTATTATACAGAAATCAGGGCCCAGATTTATAAAGCCTTGGAAAGTGATACATAGCACGGTGATAAAGTACCAACCAATCAACTCCTAACTGTCATTTTTAAAACACAGCCTGTAACATGGCAGTTAAGGTGCGTACACACTCACTGATGCAGGCTGACGGCCGATACTAACTACATTGTGCCCGGGGGTATGTAGTCAGTATCGGCCCCGCCTGCACACACTATATTTTCTTGCAATGCCGATCCCGCAGGACTGCGCATCGGCATCGCAAGTGCATCCATACGGTGCGATATGCACAGGGCCGGTTCCGTTTGGCTTCTGGCGCCCCGGGCGGCATTAGGGGACGTGGCTTCGTACAGGGGGCGTGGTCATTTATGCCCCCTGTACAGACTGAAATGATGTGCGGTGCGCGATGACGTCATCGCGCACAGCAAAGGTCCTCTCCACGAAGGGAAACTAGACGCTGCTCCCCTGCCACTGGCCGCTGCCCCCCCCCGCTGCCGCTGGGAAGGGAAACTTCGTGGAGAGGTCCTTTACTGTGCGGTGCGCGATGACGTCATCGCGCACCGCACAGTAAAGGAACTCTCAACGAAGTTTCCCTTCCCAGCGGCAACGGGGGGGGGCAGCGGCCAACGGCAGGGGGGCAGCGGGGGGCACACAGCAGCAGCGGATCTTGCCCTGGTGCGGCGCCCTCCGGATGGCGCCCTGTGCCCTCCGGAAGGCGGCGCCCAGGGCAAAAGTCCTGCTTGCCCGTGGCAAGATCCGCTACTGGATATGCACTATGCTTCCATGTGACACGGACTATATAGTCCATATTGCAGAGAAAATCGCACCATGGGGGTAATTCAAAGTTGATCGCAGCAGCAAATTTGTTAGCAGTTGAACAAAACCATGTGCACTGCAGCGGGGGGGGGGGGGGGCAGATCTAACATTTGCAGAGAGAGTAAAGGCGTGTACACATGGTGAGATTTATCTGTCCAATCTGTCTGGTGAGAACAAAAATCTGGCAATGGATGAGAGCAAATGACAATCAACCATTTTCTCACAAACACTGGAAAATGGATTAAAACTATTGATTTAACACATTTTTCCAAACAAACTGATTTAACCTATTTGTTTGATTTGTCTATTTTCCAGTGGTTGGGAGCAAATGGTCTATTGTCATTTGCTCTCATCCATTACCAGATTTTTGTTCTCACCAGATAGATTGGACAGATAAAGCTCACCATGTGTACACACCTTTAGATTTGGGTGGGTTATATTGTTTCTGTGCAGGGTAAATACTAGCTGCTTTATTTTTACACTACAGTTTAGATTTCAGTTTGAACACAAACTGAAAACCCAAATCTAACGCTCTGCACATGTTATATCTGCCCCCCCCCTGCAGTGCACATGGGTGGGTCATTCCGACCCGTTCGCATGCAGCGGTTCTTCGCTGCAGTGCTAACGGGTCTGGAATGCACATGCGTGGTGTGTGCATTGCGCACGCACTTCATTGCCCGGTGACGGGGGTTGCCGGGCTACGACGCTGGATATGAACAAAGCGGTCGTAGCAGCGCTCGCAAGAATATTGACAGAAGGAAGGCGTTCCGAGGCATCACCTGTCCATTGGCGTCCGTTTTCGGGGAGTGGTAAGGAAAACGCAGGCATGTCCAGGAGAACAGGGGGCGGATGTCTGACGTCAAAGCCAGTCCCATCATCGCTGAGATCGTTGCACAGGGTAAGTATGTCCAGGGCTAGTCTTGTTTTACACAAAACTTTTTTAGCTAAGCAGGGCTGCACAAGCGATCGCAGCCCTGCTAAGCTAAAATACACTCCCCCATAGGCGGGGATTAGTTGATCGCACCAGCAGCAAAAAGTTGCTGGTTGCGATCAACTCGGAATGACCCCCATGGTTTTGCCCAACTGCTAACAAATTTGCTGCTGCGATCAACTCTGAATTAACCCCTGTGTATGCAGCTTTAAGCGCTCATTGGCTGGTACTTTATCGCCGTGAAATGTATCACTTTTCAAAGCTTGATAAATGGGGCACAAATCTCTGGCATTTATTTAACTACTGTTTTATTATATACGTGAATTATATCTTGCGGCCTGAAATAATAAGTAAGCTTCGTATAAGCTTGACATTACTTAATAGAGCATTAGTAACATACATGCTCAAAAAAATCCAGATAAAAGGAAACTTTCCTTATAAAATATGAAGGATTATTTTCAATTCTTCAAACAATAGATTTCATTTCTAAGTCATAATATTGAATAAGGAAAAATCTAGACCCACATGAAGCAACACCATAACTTTTGCAATACCACATCCCACTCATTTTGGCCACTTTGACCACGAAAAGTCGTAACTATCCTGTGAAAATTGAATCTATATTTTAAAATAATACAACTGTTTTTGCATATCATATAAAACATGCAAAGCATTATATACACAGATATTAATGTCTGCTTTCCTGAGTTATGTATTAGTAAAACGTGGGTAATTAAATAAAATGTTTTCTCTTATACAGGTCGTTAAATTAAACATTGTAAAATTAAACAGTTTGAAAAATAAACGTTCCTCATATTCATTCATGTTAATCATTCTTTGGCCACATGGTGGCAATAACATCACACATACATTATATATATCTATAAGCATATACCAAATGTGACATTGTTATCACACAGATTTTAATAAAACTGGAGAATGAAATTTTTTAAATTATTTTGACATTATTTTGAAGAAAAAAATAGCTGTAATTATTTAAGGTATTTTAATAAAATCAATAAAGGAATATTATCCATCCAATATTTTTTTTTGCTCATGGAGATAGAAATTGTGAGAACCACTTTTAGCTAATGAAACCAAACATTTTAGGTAGGTGGCCTATATTCCTCACTGTATGGTGCAAAGGTGACATCAATGACTCTTATGCAAAGTTATAGTTAAGAAAATGTACATAAAATTTCACAATACATGCAAATGTAAAAACTGATCTCTGTTCATGTAGGGGGAGGTTACAGTTAGGATGCAGGACAGATGGGTTAGGGTAGGAATTAGGGGTAGGGGTACGGTAAAACTACTTACCGGGATGTGTCGGGATTCTGGCTGTCGGATTTCATACCAGCACATATTTTCTTTATATGATGTGTGGACCTAGCTGCACACAGTGGCGGATCTAGACTTAACTTTTAGGGGGGGCGGTTTAAGAATTATGACTCCTCCCCCTAATCATAGCTCCTCCCACTTAGAGATGCCCTTCCTGTTTGCTTCAAAAATTTCCTATTGTTGCCATTACTAATAAAATGTTGCCAGTTAGTGAAGAGAACCCTGCGCACTGGTGTAACAGACTGGCGAATCACCATTCCTGCATTCCTCACACAGAATGAGCTGAAATTCACATTATACCACACGGTATGAGCCGAAATTCAGATTATAGCATACTGTATGAGCCGAAACTCACATTATAGCACACAGAATGAGCCGAAATTCACATTACACCAGACGGTATGAGCCGAAATTCACATTATAGCATATTGTATGAGCCGAAATTTACATTATAGCACACAGAATGAGCCGAAAATCACATTATACCACACGGTATGAGCTAAAATTCACATTATACCACACAGAATGAGCTGAAATTCACATTATAGCACACAGAATGAGCCGAAATTCACATTATACAGATGGGTCCACGGTTATCTTGAAAAATTTTCTGCGCCTAGGCTCAACATGATTTATTAGTATAAACCCTTCATCTATTGTTCTCAGCTGCAATACAATACAGAGAACAATACAGCAGGGGATTAAGTCATTATAGCAGGGGATTAAGTTCGACTGGCCAGTCTCAGTTAATCCTATTAAAAGTCAAGATAAAAGTGGACCTATCTGTAGCACACAAAATGAGCCAAAATTCACATTATAGCACACTGAATGAGCTGAAATTCACATTATAGCACACAGAATGAGCCAAAATTCACATTATAGCACATAGAATGAGCCGAAATTCACATCAGATCCAAAAATGACCCCAGCGGTGCCAGATACTCAAATGCCACCTGCGGTGCCAGATACACAAATGCCCCCAGCGGTGCCAGATACACATGACCCCAGCGGTGCCAGATACATATGCCCCAGCGGTGCCAGATACATAAATGCCCCCAGTGGTGCCAGATACACAAATGCCCCCAGTGGTGCTAGATACACAAATGCCCCCAGTGGTGCCAGATACACAAATTCCCCCAGTGGTGCCAGAATACAAATTCCCCCAGTGGTGCCAGAATACAAATCCTCCCAGTGGTGCCAGAATATAAATGCCCCATGTGGTGCCAGAATACAAATGCCCCCAGTGGTGCCAGAATACAAATGCCCCCAGTGGTGCCAGAATGCAAATGCCCACAGTGGTGCTTACCCTCCTGCTGCCAGTGAAACTGCCGCCGATTCCCGTCTCTGATGCTGAGGGGGAGTGAGCGCACCGCGTGTCTCTTCTGCGCCTCCACTCACTGAGTCCATGTCTCCGGCGGCCATTTGAAATATAGCGACGGCTTGTGAGCCAATCAAAGCTCACGGGCCAGCAGCCAATCAAGAGCCGGTCCGTGAGCTCTGATTGGATGACAGCCACAGACAATTAAAATGAATGCTGGAGACGGGGACACAGTGGGCAGGTGAGGCGCGTGCAGCGCTCTCCTCGCTTCAGCGTCAAGGAGACGGGAATCAGCGGCAGCAGCAGGCGTGTGTGCAGGGGGGGATGCCTGTGCGCACCAGGCAACCCCCGTGCGCACGCCTACACTGTCTCTCTTCGTCTCCCCTTCTCCCGCCGCGCTGCACCGCTCTCCAGTCCGGCACCGTGGTGGGACCCGGCCATCCATCCCGCTGCCGGTATGTGTAGGGGGGGCGTTCGCCCTAATCGCCCCCCGCTAAATCCGCCACTGGCTGCACATCTGGACACAATCAGAATAAGATGTTGATATGGCAGTGGCAGAACTGAGGGAGGTAATGGAGTCGGCTGCCGCTGGGCTCCTGACCTCGAGGGGGCACATCTCCTCCACTGTCTCCCACTGCCTGACGATTGCTCGCTGCTACTTTTTTTTTGATAATTGTTTTCTGACGGTGGAGCTGTGTCAGTGACACTGAAGCTGCATCCTTGTATATACAGAGTACTGGCACTGGCTGCAGCTAGGGGGAGCTCCAGCACACAGCTCCTCCCAGGCCCATCCAATTGAGCTGGCCGAGTGAAGCTACCTGTTCCTCTGTTGGGCTGATAGTCACAGGTAGGCACCGGCAGCACTTGCCTCCAGCTGCACCATGTGGGGTGGTGTGTAGTTGTGGTGTATGTGTGTGTGTGTGTAGGAGTGTCTTTAATAAATGTTGGCAGCACTGTGTCTTGTGTGTGCATGTTTGTAAGTGAGGTGTGTGTCTCTGTTGTTTTAATGAAGGTTGTGTGAACACAAGTGAAAGAGGCATTTGTGTGTGTGTAAGAGGTGTGTGTTTGTAAGTAAAAGAGGCGTTTGTGTTTTTTTTATATATATCAGCACACCGCTAGGCCAAAGCATTTCCGTTGGGACCCGCTGACGGGTGAGGGAGCACTGTAGGTGTGCTATGGAGGTATGCTGGTGGCAGAGCCGGATTAAGGGGGGGGTCACAGGGGGTGAGTACCCCGGGCCCTTCTCCCTAAAGGGGCCCCCCAGCTGGAGCTGCTTAGATCCATTTGCCCCTGCTGCCTGCACAGCGTAAACAGTCACGACCACGCTGCACGAAGGGTTACACTGACAGCTAGCTACAGTAGTAGCAGCTGTCTGGATTGAGGGACCACGCCTCTTCCCAGCGAGGAGAGAGGGACCCGGACTCCGCAGCGACCTGGACAGGAGACTGAACAGACCTCTGCACTGATAAGGAGTGTGGTCAAGCAAGCACGGCAGTCGGAGGTGAACGCCTACCCCACACAGTAGTGAGTTCATTGTTACAATCTGCAGAAGTGCAGAAAATAACATCCCTCCCCCCCCCATTGGCAATAGAACCAACAGTGGACTTAAACCCTTACAATAGTAACCCCATACCCCCTTAGAAGCAATAAAAAAAGTTTCATAAACCACCCAATCCCCCCAGTAAAAAAAACTACTTTTTTGTGCACATACCCAACCCTGCAACCAATGTATTTTTTATTTATTTATTATTACTTTAACTGTACATTATTCCTCCCCCACCCCCAATTGTTATTGACCCCCCCTGAAAGTCACCCCCTCTCTACCCCCATAGGTATACGTGACCCTCCCACACATGTAGGGCCCCCCTATTTTAAGTTCCCCGGGCCTCCCAAAGGCTTAATCCGGCCCTGGCTGGTGGGTATCTGGACTCTGAGTCGACACCTCTTAGGCCGACAATCCATTAGGTCAACACTCATTGGCAGCGGCATTTCTAGAGAGGAGGGGACCCGTGTGCAGACTCCGTTTGTGGGCCCCCTCCTCTTCCATAGCTGTCACCACCGCTGCTAGCACACTGAGGGCTAGAGACTTTGGCACAGTGCCGGAGTCTACAGCGCATGCGCAGGACTCTGAAAAATGGGCGCCGTGCCATTTTACCGGAGTCCTGCGCATGCGCTGTAGACTCTGGCACTGTGACAAAGTCTCTAACGCTCAGTGCGCTAGCAGCGGTGGTGACAGCTATGGAAGAGGAGGGGGCCCACACACAGGCACCAATGGATGCCGGAAAGGAAAGTATAGGAGAAATGGGTGCAGTGTGTGCGGTGTGGGCCCCTTCTGGACCCAGGGGCCCGTGTGCACCGCACACACTGCACCCATTATAGATACGCCAGTGCCCATTGGTCAACAGTGACTAGGTCGACACTATAAATAGGTCGACTTGAACAAGGTCAACATGCAAAAAGGTTGACATGAGTTTTTCAATTTAAAAAAAAAACTTTTTCATACTTTGTGATCCACGTGGACTACAATTGGCAGCAGTAGCGGAGTGAGGCACTTTGCCCGAAGCATGGCGAGCAAAGCAAGCCATGCGAGGGGACACGGTGTACTAATTGGGGTTACATGTCACTTTTTGAAGAAAATGACACAAAAAAAAGAGAAAATCTCTTGTCAACCTTTTTACATGTCGACCTTGTTCATGTTGGCCCAATTGATGTGTCGACCTAGTCACTGTCGACCAATAGGTTTTGACCTAATGGGTGTCGACCTAGGCACTGTTGACCCTGAGTCCCATACCCATTCTGGTGTCTATTTTATTGTGATGACTGAGTTGGAGTGCCATCCACTTTGCTTGTGTATCTATATCACTATTGGGAAAGGCACCTGATCACGCTGCTACTGTTCACACTAAGTGCCGGATAGCCACATATAAACTTTTGTATAAATAGCACAATCACAAATCAGGGGGCACTGGCTTTAACACTGCAGTCACACATGTTTTTGTGTTTGATAAACATGAACACTGAAAATGGCAACAATTGTGACTGCTTCATATGAAACTTTGAATCAGGCGCTGAGAGCTTCCCTCCTTCTCAGTATATAGACCCTTGAAGATTTTCAACTCCAGGCCCATGTGGCCCTTAATCTGGCCCTGGTTTTGCCTATTACTTTGCCCATTTATAATTTGTATTGATCCTGGACGACCAATTCAAGGCACCCCTGCAAGTGCACTAAGGTACCCCAGGGTTCTTTCAGCAGTTACATGCTGAATCGGGTCCTTAGGTTTAGCAGGAGTTTTTAAGTTCAAGTCATTCTTTCTGTGTATTTTGCTATGGTGTGGTGAAGCTGTGCTGTAAGCAAAATTGGGATATTATCAAGAAAAAATATTGTATATTATTGCAAAAGCCAAATTATCTTTGGAAAAAAGAGTCGGCTGGAAACTATGTCATTGCAAATTAAGAACTAAGAATTACAAAAGAGAAGACATGGATTTAAGAGTTAGGACTGTTACATGGTACTTCCCAATAGGACCACTCTTACATGATATCATGCTAAAACACTTCTAAAATAATATTTACTGGTAGTTTTTGTCATTACTATCTTCATTGCCTAGGTTCTATACATGTTTCACTTTTTAGTGATTTTAGTTATTTATGTACAAGACAGTACTGTTCATATACTCCCGTAAACAACCGAATTTTACCATATCTAATTTTTTCCAGTTGTGTGAGTCTTTATGCTGAATGAGAAATGTAATACAGAAAGTTAAGCTTCAGATGGCTCAATTCATTTTACTGTTAATAGCTACACATTCATAGTGTAGTATCGGTGTCGTTAAATGTTCCTGAGCCAAGTGGAATTAATGGAACACCCAAGATGAGGTATATCCTACATCGCTGCACTATATTTAAGTTGGAGTGTTTCCTGCATTAATCAAGATAAAAATATATAAGCTTCCAGATTAATAGAAATGGGCACCAAAGAACAGGCACTGAATTTAATACCTGGATTAATGTTTTGAATTGTTTTGCTTCTTATCCAGGCTACTGCATGTGGTCCAATGCTCGGTTGTCTAAATATCCAATGTACTTGCATATATATGGCTCCATTCCAGTAGCTGCTTAGAGAGCTGATGGAAAAAGTTAAAACTAATGTCCTAGATATTGTGATGTTGTTAGTATAGTTTTCAGTTACAAAACTGGCAGTCAGTTCCACTATTTTATTATTTCCATTGTTATGTGTGTCTTTTCACTCTTGATCTGTGCTGGAACTCAGATGAGAGTCACACCAGGAAAAGAACAGGTTGGACAAATTATTTATACAAACATAAATGAAATATCTACTGTGTGGCCATTTGTCTAATAGAGTATTGCAGAGAAATCCTGATTTCGTTTATACGGTAATAACTACGGTGCCTGCCATACATGATAATTATTCCTACTGTGCCATATGCTTATTTATTTAAGGTATTTTATTGATATGGCTCTTTGATTGCTCCCTCTAGTTACCATAGAAAATCGTATTCCGGGCAGTGTGTGTATAACCAAGGGCGTAGCTACCAAAGGTGGAGGGAGTGTAGCTGCTATGGAGCCCAGAGCTGAGAGGTCATGGTTACATAGTCCGTGTCATAGTTACTTGTGTTATATACATTTTTCTCCATTGGGTGGTACATGGGGGCCTTTACAAACTTTTACCTTGGGGTCTGCAATATATCTAGGTATGCCCCTGGACCTGCTGATTGTAATGTGATATTAAATGGACTTGAGGGCATTATAATGTAACATAATATGAACTAGGGCATTGTAATGTGGCACAATAGGCAGTAAAGGCACTATAGTGTGGCAGAATATAAACTGGGGCTCTGTAATGTGGCACAATATGAAGTGGAGGCACTATAGTGTGGCATAAAATGAACTGGGGGCACTGTAATGTGGCACAGTATGAACTGGAGGGCACTGTAATGTGTCATAATCTGATCTGCTCATTGTAATGTGGAGGATACTACAGTATTATGTTACACAATATGAATTGGGGCACTGTAATGTGGCACAATATGAAGGGGAGGCACTGCATGTCACATTCTGAATTAGGAGTACTGTGTTGTATAATGTGTGCTGGCAGCCCTACAATGTGACATAACATTAACTAAAGCGCTACTATGGTTCAGAAAATTAAATAGATGTCTATTATGGGACATAAAAGTAACAACTGCTGCGGAGATGGGTCTCTCTAGAAGCATTGGGACAGGTGCCCCTTCAAAATGTTGGTATGTGGCCAACAAAGTTCTGGCTACGACCCTGTGTATAACCCTACACTCCTGTTGGTCAGGCTGCTGATCTCATCATATATCTGACAGAGATAGAGCAGAACCTGATCCCACTGGGACTTTTAAATACAAAAATTAAGTTTATACTATGATGCTCTGCTAGAGCCATGTTGTCTACTCATAGACATATATTGATCATTTTTATTTGGAATTGGATAAAGAGCAGTTTATATCTAAATGTATAGTATAATAAAAGAGGTGTTGTTCAATGACCTTCCTACTGTAATGCATTTACTAGAATGAGGAGTCAGCATACAGTAGTTTTCAGGAATCGACCTGCAATCTAGTTTGCTCTAAGGCAGGAATGTCAAACTCAAAATCCCAACTGGGCCGAATTATCAAGGTCTAAGTCTTGCATGGGCCGCAAGAAAAAAATAAAATAAAAAAATAAATATATATAAATATAGGTATAGCAGTGGAGGTGGCACTCGCTGGACTTGTAGAAAAAATAGACACTGTAGACTTCCGCTTCCGGGTGCATGCAGGAGGCAACGTGATCCGGCTGCTCCGTCCTACACCCGATACTAAAACCTTTTAAAGGCTTTCCCGAGCCTCCAAAACTTCTCCATTTCCCCCCCAACCCTGCGGGTACCTTCAATGGAGAAATTCTTGGCTGCCCCACTGACTGCAAAGCCGCTACAGCCACGCCAAGAGAAGCGCAGCGCAGAACCAAATATGGCGCCGGACGTGGACACCGCTGCCACACATCCAGCGCATAAGAAAGCTGCAGCTGAGGCGCTGGAAGACACTGACACCCCGCAGGTACGGAGATCCCCTGACTCCCCTGTCACTTACAGGGATATAGTGGATGCTATTAAGAACACCATGTCCCCTTTATTAACGCAGGCTGTTTCAGACATCACACACCAACTACAGCATCTGCATTGCAGTGTGACAGACACTGAAAACCATCTGGGCACAGTTAGCCACGACCTGGCAGACGCCCAATACTCTATTATAAAGCTTCAAAAAGAGAATTATCAGCTTTGGAACAAAGTTGATGATATCGAAAATCGATCTAGGAGATGCAATATTCGTGTGGTTGGAGTACCGGAGTCTGTGAAGGGTTCTGATCTGATGGCTTTTGTCACTAATACTCTCCCAAGGCTTTTGAAAATTGAGTCAGAATGCAAAGATTTAGTGATTGAGAGGGCTCACAGAGTTGGTCCCCCCCCAAACCTCATGATAAGAGGCCACGAGTAATAGTTTTCAAATGTTTGCATTACCTGCACAAACTGACTATCTGGAGGGCTTCCCGTCAAATCCAGGATCTGTCATGGGAGGGCAAACGCATACGCCTGTTTCAAGACTTTTCTGTTGAGCTTACCAGAGCAAGAAAGGCCTTTTCTCCTATATGCTCAGCCCTTGTTGTGGCAAAAAGAAAGTTTGCCCTTACGTATCCTGCACGCCTGCGTATCTTTATTGCGGCCAGACATTATGACTTTAATACCCCGGAGGATGCCCAGGCTTTTTTAAGGGAAGATAATCTACAGATACCAGATGACATCACGGATCCCACTGCTACTGAACAGTAACTTATAATCTGAATATGCCTCATTTCAGGACACACTACCCATCTCTATTTGTTCTCACCAGTCCTTTCTGGGACTCTCCATATTAGGCTCAATGTTCTATGATAGTTTTATGATACCTCTGATATAATGCAATTTGCATTTTGACTTATTGCCCCTCTTACCTGTTTTGTATTGGATTTTGCATGAGTGACTAAATGTTTCACACGGGTAATATGGTACCTCCAATATATTGACCTTTCTAGACAAGATCCGTTAACCCTCCCCCCCCATATCCCCCCCGCTACCCTTACGTGTCCCCCCCCCTCCAGACTCAGATTTATGCCTTTTGAATATTTTCTCCTCCCAGTACTCTGAAATCTTATTGTTATGCCCATAGGTTTTCACTTCTTATTTACCATACCCAGAGGTTTTCCACTTAGCTTTTGTTACTAGGGTACTAGGACACCTGTACTGCTCTGATTTACGGGTAACTAGATCCAGGTACACTGTACTTGGCACTAGATTGTTCTCTTTTTTTCTACAGGTTTTTATGTTTTATACTGCAGAAGCACGGTGCTTATAAGCAAGATAACTCTATATCAGACATGTGGTTCACACCCATGATGATTTTGTGTATTTTACTAGTTATACTTTTGTCTTGTCTTCCCCCTCCCTCTTGTGTTTCCCTCTTGTTTCTACCCTTTTGAATTGAGATTGTCTATGCTTTAATGATTGTTTACCTGCATCTACTAATAAGATGTCTGCAAGACCAGTTATGCCTGATGTGACTGAATTGAAGATCGGCTCGATCAACGTGGGTGGTTTCAACTCACCTGCCAAACGCCAAAAGGTACTGACTTACTTACATAGACAAAAACTAGATATAGTTTTTATTCAGGAGTCTCATCTCACACAACAAGAAACTGTTAAGCTCCAGATGCTTAATTGGCGTCTACTAGCATCCTCCTCATACAACACAAAATCCAGAGGTGTAGTCATATTGGCATCCAAATCACTCCCAATTGATATTTTAACCACTGAAAGTGACCCAGATGTAGATTCCTTATACTTTTTATCAAATTATATTCAACAACATACACTCTATGCACTCTATGCACCCAACTCATATTCCAAACCCGTCCTCCAAACTCTTTTAACACGTTTGCTTCCCCATGCCTCATCCAACCTTATCTTAGGTGGAGACTTCAACTTGATTTCTAACTCTTTCTTAGATAGGTCTCACCCTAAAAATAAACCCATATCTTTACCTAAACTAGGGGTCCCCTTCCTCCTCTCATCCTTACAATTGATTGATGTATGGAGAGCTCTAAACCCAACAGAGCGACAGTTTTCCTGCTTATCCGCTGCTCACCACACTCTTTCTCGCATCGACTATCTCTCACTCTCTTCTACTCTTTTCACACATGTTATTGATTCTGGTATGGAACTGATAGTCATCTCAGACCACTCATTAGTATGGCTGACTATAAAAACTCAGAATGAAAGATCTACACATAGAACATGGAGATTTCCGGCTCATTTAAGTAATTCCGCCAAATTTATAGCATTATTAAATAGCTCCTGGGACAGCTATTATGAATCTAACAAACATTTCCTTGCCACTGACCCATCTCTGGTTTGGATGACGGCAAAGGCTGTACTGAGAGGCACCATCCTTACATATGAATCTAAAGAAAAGAAGAAAAATTCTCAATCATATGTAACATTGCAGCAATTGCTCACTGATGCTTATTCGGCGTTCAGCCAAAACCCTTCATCCAATAATAGAAATTCCTATTTAACAGCTAAAACGAAATTTGAAGAAGTACTTCAATCTTTAACAGACAAACACCAGTTTACCTCTAACTACCGCTTCCATAGGTATGGTAATAAGACTAGCAAGCTCTTATCCAATATCCTAAATGGTACCAGACCACCGATGAGAATTCACCCTCTACTCCTCCCTGATGGATCACACACTACTTCGAATATGCAAATCACTCACATAATGAAAGAATATTTCGCTGATATCTATTCCCACCCCCAACCGGCTACAGTTGTCTCGTCTCCCACCAATTCTTCCCTACCTATATACCACTCCGATTCTTACTGGTCTACTCTCCTTTACCCTCAACTCGCTTCTGAACTTACCTCTTCTTTGACACAACCAATCACTCTTACTGAAATACAACAAGCTATTAAATCTCTGAAGCCAGAAAAAGCCCCAGGCCCTGATGGCTTCAGTGGGGACTTTTATAGATTGTTGGAACCAAAGGTTAGTACAGTCTTAGTATCTTTTTTTAATTATATCCTATCCAATGGTACCCTCCCCCTATATTTTAACTGTGCAATAATTAAGCTTTTGCCTAAGCCGGGTTGAGATCCCTCTCTCCCTGGCTCCTATAGGCCTATTTCATTATTAAATTGTGACTATAAACTTCTTACCAAAATCCTTGCGACACGCCTAAATCCACTTCTCCCCTCCCTAATCCATAAAGATCAATCTGGATTTGTCAAAGGACGATATTCCCTTACAAACATTTGCAAGGTTTTGGCTGCGGTGGAGGCGGGGTGCAAGGGAACAGGTGCGGCCAGTGGAAATGTCATTCTCTCAATTGATGCTGAAAAAGCTTTTGATTTAGTACACTGGTCGCACCTGCTCCTCACCATGGAAAGATTCGGATTCCCCCCTACCTTTATTTCCTGTATCAAAACACTATATAATTCCCCCTCCTCCCAAGTCTCTTGTAACGGATTTCTGTCACCACCCTTCCCAATCCTTAAAGGAACCAGGCAGGGATGCCCCCTTTCCCCCCTTTTATTTATTTTAGCTATTGAATCCCTTGCCATCGCCCTACGTTCATGTCCATAATTTCAAGGTATTAAAATTTTTTCCTCTGAATTAAAAGTCTCCCTTTTTGCGGACGACATGCTTCTTTTTGTTTCTGATCCGGAAAATTCCCTCCCAGCCGTTTTACATATAATTAATTCTTTTAGCCCCATTTCCGGCTATAAAATTAATATAACCAAATCGGAACTTCTCCCTATATCAACTCTACCCCAAGTTCTATACTCCCTCCCTACTATATCTCAATTCCATATCCAGACCTCCCAAATTAAGTACTTGGGCAACCAAGTCCCTAATAATCCTCGCTTACTCTACTCTGCTAATTTTCTTCCTCTCCGCCCAACTGGACTCATGGTTCAAACTCCCGCTCTCTCTATTGGGTAGAACAGCTGTATTGAAAAGTGTAGTTTTCCGCAAAATGTATTACTCCCTGCAAATGTTGCCATGCCTTATTTCAAGACGTTACATTTCTACTCTTGAAAAAATCATGTCTACCTTCTTATGGAACGGAAAACGTCCAAGAATGGCCATAAAGAAACTGTATCATCATAAAACCAATGGTGGTTTAGGTATCCCGAACTTCACATCATATGCATTTTCTACGCATTTCAAAATCATTGCTAACTGGCTTATGGATACTTCAGTATATATAGATAAGACCCTTGAACAGAACATATTCTATCCATTCTCACCAGGAGCCTTACTTCTTACCCCACTTAAGCTTATACCCCCTCACATTTTTAATCATATTCTCTTCAGAGATACTTATAATGGTTGGCTCCGACTCAGTAAATCTTTCAAGTCACCACACACACACTCGTCCTTTGTACAGCTATGGGGCAACCCCAATTTCACTCCATCCCTTTCTAATCCCGCATACCGTCTTTGGCACCAAAAAGGGCTTAACTTAGCCACAAAACTATTTGACCCAGGAGGATGTGTACTGCCCTTCTCTTCTCTAAAAGACACATATGATCTCCCTAACTCCCACTTTTATTTTTTTTTTGTGTAAACTGTTTTTATTAGTCAAAGCAGTATTCAAAAACATTACAGAGACATTTTCAAAAGACAAAAGAAGGGCATACAAAAATATCGCATAGCATATATCCATCAGTACACCACACATAAAGCGCCCTTAGCCGAAAAATATCTGTCTGCATTCCTGTCATCATTAAAGCTTATAAGGGAAGAGCACAATATCAAACAGCATCAGTGAATGGGAAAGAGAGAAAAAAAAAAAGAAAGAGAGAAGAGAAGAGGAAAAGAGGATAAGTAAGGAAAGGTTAGGGTGGGCAGGGTCAGGTGTGTCGATCTGCGTGGTACGGGCAGACTATTTGGGGAGCGTATGGGTGATCTCCACCAATCCTGAGTCTGGTCCGCAGTACTTAAACAGCATTATCGGAATATGGGTATGGGTATAGATAATGATACAGATATGAATATGGGCCTGTTTACCAACATGGGGGGGGGGGGGTTATGTCGCAATATAGGACTTATACTGCGATGTGTCTTTAAAGTCGTACCAGGGAAACCAAATAGCTATGGAGTTAACTGTTTTCCCAGATGAGAAGGAAACCAGGTCTTCCATGTCCAAGAAGTGATCAATCTTTGTGAACCACATTTTAATTGAGGGTGGAGTGGTAGATCTCCAAAGAATTGGGATCACTGCTTTAGCAGCGTTGCAAAGGTGTCTTAACAGGGAATGTTTGTAGGAGTGTGATCCTGCGGGGGTGTGATTAAGGAGCCAGAAATCTGGGTCTCTCGGGATTTTGTCACCTACTATCTGTTCGGTGCATTTAAATACTTCTGCCCAAAATGGAGTTATAAGAGGACAATCCCACCAAATATGTATAAAACTCCCTGGGGCATTTTTGCATCTCCAACACATATTCGAAAGAGAGGGAAACATTCTGTTAAGGACACGTGGGGTCCTATACCACCTATATATAAGTTTATAAAGGGTCTCTAGTGTCGAAATGCATAAAGAACTCGCCTGAGCGTTTTTAAACACGGATTCCCAGTTAATTTGAGTAGGTATCCCCGACAATTCCCTTTCCCAGGAAGCCACAAAGGCAGGAGGTCGTGGGAAGAAATTTTCCATTATCAACGTATAAATTTGTGAAATAGTATGCGTGGGTGAACTGGGGGAGATACATAGTCTCTCAAACCCGGTGAGGTCTCTAGTGACATCAGAGAAGTTCTTGGGAGATGATACGAAATGGTGGACCTGCAGGAACCTCCAAAACTCAGCACTGTGTAGGTTCCAAGAGGACTGAACATCTGAAAAAGAGCGCACCCTACCCGAGCTCACCAGCTGACCGACTCTAAAGATCCCAGCTTCTGCCCATGGGGCGAAAGCAGTCCCTTGGAGGCCCGGGGCAAAATCCGAGTTATAGAGAAAAGAGGTTAAGGGAGACCATTTGGAGGATATATAACTCTGGGATCTCAGCTTGGCCCATAAACTGAGTGTGGGAGAGACCGTGGGGTGTGACACCTTCGGGAGGGAAGGAAGCCAAGGTGCAATTTCTATATAATATGGGAGACAGCCCTCCTCTAGAAGGACCCATTGTTTACGATCCTTGGCACGTGTCCATTCCAGTATCCTATTCAGGTGTACTGCGTGGTAATAGTTAGGGATATGTGGGAGTTGTTGCCCCCCTTGATGTTTTCTCCTGAACAAAATATCATGTTTAAATCTAGGTGTATTACCTCCCCATACAAATGTACGGATAAGCCTCTGGACATCTCGAAGCCATAGCAGGGGGATGTGTATCGGAAGGGTCTGGAGAAAGAATAAAATCCTGGGGAGGGCATTCATTTTAACTACGTTGATCCTTCCGAACCAGGACAGTCTCAGCTTTTTCCACAACAGGAAGTCTAAACGAAGCCTAGACAATAAGGGTTTAAAATTTAGGGAGAACACTTTGGATAAGTCATTGGTCAGTAATACCCCCAAATATTTTAATTTATGATCATGCCAGGTGAAGGGGAAGGCTTGTTTCAGGCTTTCTACTATTGCAGGAGGTGTAGTTAAGTTCATGGCAATAGATTTGGAATAATTTATTTTGAAGTTAGAGAGGACTCCAAACTTCTCAAACTCCACCATTAAGTTTGGCAGAGAGGTGACCGGATTCGTGATTATTGCGAGTAGATCATCGGCATATAATGCCAGTTTGTATTCGGTTCCTCTTACTAACAGGCCCGAAATATTTGGGTTAGCCCTAATGCTTCGGGCTAGTGCTTCCATGCAGAGGACAAAGAGCAATGGAGATAGCGGGCATCCCTGTCGCGTACCGTTGAAAATTGGAAAGGAGTCAGAAAGGGTGCCATTAATCCTAATTTTGGCAGATGGGGAGGTATAGAGGGATAGGATTCTGTGGAGACAGGTGCCACCAAGTCCCAGATGCCTCAATATTCCGGTCATAAAATCCCAGTCCACTCTGTCAAAAGCTTTTTCTGCATCGGTTGACAGGAGGATAGATGGGGATGAGAGCTGACCCGCATAGTGAATCATACTGAGCACTTTGGTGGTATTGTCCCTGGCTTCTCGGCCCAAAACAAACCCAGCTTGATCTCCATGTATCAAGCCAGGCAACAGTAGTTTAAGGCGGTTTGCAATCAATTTAGCGAAAAGCTTTATATCAATATTTAATAGGGAGATTGGGCGGTAGC
Organism: Pseudophryne corroboree; assembly: GCF_028390025.1. NCBI lineage: Eukaryota > Metazoa > Chordata > Amphibia > Anura > Myobatrachidae > Pseudophryne > Pseudophryne corroboree. The sequence goes on from NC_086444.1 coordinate 473,762,235, forward strand.
TCGAGCAAAGACTGGGGTCTTTACCCTCTTTGGGTAGAACTGCAATATGGGCTTCGAGAGATTGTGGGGAGAAAGGTGATTGGTCAGATATAGTGTTAAAGGCTCTTGTGAGCATGGGGATTAATTTCTCCTTAAAAGCTTTGTAATAGGCAATAGTATATCCGTCGGGGCCGGGACTCTTGCCATTAGGAGAGGATTCAATAACTCTCTGAACCTCCTCCGTGGAGAAAGGGGTGTCTAGATCTTCTGCTTCTGTTGCGGTCAGTGTGGGGAAATGTAATGTCGTTAAATAGTCAGCTATGGCTTTTTGATGGGACGACCTGTCAATTCTACCGGTTGGGCCGGAGAGGTTATACAGAGTACAATAATATGTCTTAAAGGCCCTGGCTATGTGAGGTGTCTGATGTTGGGGTTGGCCATGATTGTCTTTAATTGTATGAATGAAAGTAAGAGCACGTTGTTGTCTAAGTTGTCACGATCCGGGTATCTGGACGCCATTTCTTACCCATCAGATGCCTCCTAAGGCTGGCTCAGCGCTCCAGGACCGGATTCCATCTGTTATCCTGATGTGTACATTCCTGTATCCTCTCCTGTCACTCTGGGACGCTGTCACAGTAAACGCCATATTACACCTGGCATGGCGTCTCCCGCGGCCTCCGCCGCCGTCCCTGAACTTCTGCATGCAGAGTGTCTGAGTGGCGATTACGTCAGCCGCGGCCTCCGCTGTGTCCGCGTGGTTGGATGTGCATCTGTCAGCCTGGCGCCTCCTGTCTCCGGTGGCCGGCGCCGCCATTACTGTTTTCATTACCACATGGATTACAAACCAAACTTCCCTCCAAGTGTCTGCATGGGCGCAGCCATCTTGGATTCTGTCAGCTGATCATTTCCACCAATCTGTTCTCAGTATTGATAATCTGCATAATTGCCTAGCCAATCCCTTCCTTGCTGCAGGTATAAATACACTGTGCCTGAGCAAGGAAGGCGTCAGTGCTTTGGTTGTCAAACCTAGTTCCTGTTTGTCTCTCTCCTGTGATTGTCTTCCAGGTTCCAGCTCCTGTCTCAAGACTTCCACCATAGAGACCCGCACCAGCATTCCACCTGCGGTGTAGCCTGACTCTCCAATCCATTGTGGATTCATCTGTTTCCAGCTACAACATTACCTGCTTCCAGCTCAGCTTCCAGCAGAGTACAGCTTCCCTTAAAGGGCCGGTGTCCTTTCTACACTTTACCACTCTCCACCGGTATTATTATTTCTCCGCTCTCAAGTTCTACATTTCAGTTCATATTTCATCGCTCCCAAGTTCATTTATTATTTAACTGATTCCAGCCAGTATCCACTCCGTGCTAACAACAGTCTGGTTCCAGCCAGTATCCACAGCAGCTGTTTTATCTTCAGCAACCCAGCTTTTCCTGGAACACCAGCTGGCACAATCCTGGGTTATCTCCTTTGCTACAGTCGGGCCTGGTAAGGACTTTCCATCTAGAAGATCATAAGAACTATCTCACACTACCAGTGCCCTGTGGCTCCTGCCATCCTGTAGTACCCAGGAACTGTATTTATTCTTTGCTGACTTTTACGTTTTCTTTTACTGCTGCTGTGTTGCGGAGTTGTCATAATAAACATCATTGACTTTTATCCAAGTTGTCGTGGTCACGCCTTCGGGCAGTTATTATTCATGTTACTTACATGTCCAGGGGTCTGATACAACCTCCCAGGTTCCGGTACATCTCAGCCCCTACAACTGAGGCTGCCTCCCGTCAGCTCAGGCCCTCAGTTGTGACAGTAAGCACTGACCTAATGAATCCAGCCGGAGACCAGGATCAAGCGGCCAGGCCGATGCAAGAACTGGCAGCCCGACTAGAACATCAGGAGGCTGCACAGGGCCACATCATCCGCTGTCTCCAGGATCTCTCTACTCGGCTGGATGGGATTCAGACAACTCTCCGTGGATCAGGCGCGTCTGGTGCGTCAACCACAGTGACTCCAGCTATAACCCCACCCACCTTACCCATTTCTGCTCCACGTCTTCATCTTCCAACGCCAGCAAAATTTGACGGATCTCCAAGATTCTGCAGGGGATTTCTCAACCAGTGTGAGATTCAGTTTGAGCTACAACCTGGCAATTTTCCCAGTGACCGTACAAAAATTGCCTACATTATTTCTCTTCTCAGTGGCTCAGCCCTTGATTGGGCATCACCGTTATGGGAGAGGTCCGACACCCTGCTATCTTCCTACACTGCCTTCGTGTCAACATTCAGGCGCATCTTCGACGAGCCAGGCCGGGTAACCTCAGCTTCATCCGAGATTCTCCGTTTACGCCAGGGGTCACGTACTGTAGGACAATATCTGATACAGTTCCAGATCCTGGCATCCGAACTGGCATGGAACGACGAGGCCCTGTATGCTGCATTCTGGCATGGCTTATCTGAGCGTATTAAAGATGAGTTAGCTACCAGAGACTTACCTTCTAAGTTAGATGAGCTAATCTCACTCTGCACGAAAGTTGATTTACGTTTCAGAGAGAGAGCAACTGAGCGTGGAAGATCATCTGCTCCAAAATCTTCTGCTCCTCCTCCTCGTCAACTGTCACCATCTAAAGATGAGCCCATGCAACTTGGCCGTTCCCGTTTAACTCCTGCTGAGCGCCGAAGACGTCTCTCCGAGTTTCTCTGTCTCTATTGTGCAGCTCCGTTTCACACCATTAATGCCTGTCCCAAACGTCCGGGAAACTCCAAATCCTAGCTCGCCAAGGAGAGGGCCGGCTAGGAGTAATGATCTCCTCTCCATCTCCTCAAGATTGTAATCTCCCAGTCTCGCTTCAAGTTGCTCAACGTTATCGGAACGTCATTGCCCTCCTTGATTCCGGAGCAGCTGGGAACTTTATTACCGAAGCCTATGTTAAACGGTGGTCCCTACCCACCGAGAGACTTCCTTCGTCCATTTCTTTAACTGCCGTGGATGGCAGCAAAATTTTTGATGCAGTTATTTCTTTAAGGACTCTACCAGTTCGTCTGAGAGTGGGAGTTCTTCATTCCGAACTTATTTCTTTTTTAGTGATTCCAAGAGCCACACATCCTGTGGTCCTGGGCCTTCCATGGCTCCGTCTTCACAATCCTACAATTGATTGGACGACTACGCAAATCCTGGCATGGGGTTCCTCCTGTGCTGAGACATGTTTGTTTAAAGTATTGCCTGTCTGTTCTTCCTCCCCCAGGTCGTCTGATGTTCCACCTCCTCCATATCAAGATTTCACGGATGTGTTCAGTAAAGCTTCTGCTGATATCCTTCCTCCTCATAGAGAATGGGACTGTCCGATTGATCTCGTTCCAGGGAAGGTTCCACCTCGAGGCCGAACTTATCCGTTGTCTCTGCCTGAGACGCATTCTATGGAGGAATATATTAAAGAGAACCTAGCAAAGGGGTTCATTCGACCTTCTTCTTCTCCAGCCGGCGCAGGCTTCTTTTTTGTAAAAAAGAAAGATGGTGGTCTGCGGCCGTGCATCGACTACAGAGGTTTGAACGACATTACCATCAAGAACCGTTATCCTTTACCCCTGATTACTGAGCTCTTTGACAGAGTTAGCGGAGCTACCATCTTTACAAAGCTGGACTTGCGAGGTGCATACAATCTCATCCGGATCCGTGAGGGTGACAAGTGGAAGACCGCCTTTAACACCCGTGACGGACATTATGAGTACCTCGTCATGCCCTTCGGATTGAGCAATGCTCCAGCTGTCTTCCAGCATTTTGTCAATGAGATCTTCAGAGACATTCTATACCGTCATGTCGTGGTCTATCTAGACGATATCCTCATTTTTGCCAACGATTTAGAGGAACATCGTTTTTGGGTTAAAGAGGTTCTGTCCCGTCTCCGTGTCAATCATCTCTATTGCAAATTAGAAAAATGCGTCTTTGAAGTCAAGTCCATTCCGTTTCTAGGGTACATTGTGTCCGGTTCCGGACTAGAGATGGATCCTGAGAAACTACAAGAAATTCAAAATTGGCTGGTACCCTTAACCCTCAAAGGGATCCAGAGGTTCTTAGGGTTCGCCAACTATTACCGAAAGTTTATACGAGACTTTTCCACCATTGTGGCGCCTATTACTGCTTTCACTAAGAAGGGTGCTAACCCGTCCAAGTGGTCTGAAGAAGCCATGCAAGCATTTCATCTTTTAAAACAAAGGTTCATCTCTGCGCCTGTTCTGAAACAGCCTGACATCGACTCTCCTTTCATCTTAGAGGTGGATGCCTCCTCCGTTGGAGTAGGAGCGGTGTTATCTCAGAGGGCTAAAGATGGCCATTTACACCCTTGCAGTTTCTTCTCCCGGAAGTTCTCCCCAGCTGAGCGCAACTATGCCATTGGCGACCAGGAGTTGCTAGCCATCAAGCTCGCTCTAGAAGAGTGGAGGTATCTGTTGGAGGGAGCTTCTCATTCAATCACCATACTTACAGACCACAAGAACCTTTTATACCTGAAGGGCGCACAATGTCTCAACCCTCGTCAGGCCAGATGGGCACTTTTCTTTTCCAGGTTCGACTTTAAACTCCAGTTCTGTCCGGGCTCTCAGAATTGCAAGGCCGATGCCCTTTCCCGCTCGTGGGAGCAAGAAAATGAGTCAGAGTCTTCAGACAAGCATCCTATTATAAATCCGTTGGCATTCTCCACGGTAGGGATGGACTCTACGCCCCCATCAGGGAAAAGTTTTGTGAAGCCGATGCTAAGGAAGAAGCTCATGCATTGGGCCCATGCTTCCCGTTTTGCCGGACATACAGGTATCCAAAAAACCCTGGAGTTTATCTCTAGGTCCTATTGGTGGCCAACTCTGAAAAAGGACGTCTTGGAGTTTATTGCATCTTGCCCAAAGTGTGCCCAACATAAAGTATCCCGCCAGTCGCCGGCGGGGCAACTGGTTCCACTATCCGTTCACCGTCGACCATGGACCCACTTGTCGATGGATTTCATTACAGACTTACCCATGTGCAACAAGTTCAATACCATCTGGGTGGTAGTTGACCGGTTCACCAAGATGGCACACTTCATTCCTCTCACCGGTCTTCCGTCAGCTTCCAAGTTGGCTCAAGTATTCATACAAGAGATCTTCTGACTCCACGGTCTTCCTGAAGAAATTATCTCAGATCGAGGAGTTCAATTCACAGCCAAATTCTGGCGAAGTTTATGTCAAGTCCTCCAAGTCAAGCTAAAGTTTTCCACGGCTTACCATCCTCAGACCAATGGTCAAACCGAGAGGGTGAATCAGGACTTGGAGGCCTTCCTCCGCATCTATGTGTCCTCCTCTCAAGATGACTGGGTTCAATTACTTCCCTGGGCCGAGTTCTGTCATAACAACCAGTATCATTCTTCATCTGCTTCAACACCATTCTTCACTAACTTTGGATTCCACCCTAAAGTCCCTGAGTTCCAACCGCTTCCAGCAACTTCTGTCCCCGCAGTGGATATCACCTTGCATCAGTTTGCCAATATCTGGAAGAGCGTACGATCAGCTCTGCTCAAGGCATCGTTCAGGTACAAGAAGTTTGCGGATAAGAAGCGTCGAGCAGTTCCTGCTCTCAAGGTGGGTGATCGGGTATGGTTATCCACGAAGAATTTGAGGTTAAGAGTTCCCAGTATGAAGTTTGCACCTCGCTATATCGGTCCTTTCAAGATTGAACAAGTCATCAATCCTGTTGCTTACAGACTCCAGTTGCCTCCCTTCTTAAAAATACCCAGGACATTCCATGTTTCCCTGTTGAAACCGCTGATCTTGAATCGGTTTCATTCCTCACTTCCTCCAACTCCGAAAGTCCAAACTCAACGAGGCGTTGAGTATGAAGTGGCCAAGATCCTGGACTCACGTCACCGTTACGGTCAACTACAATATCTTATTGACTGGAAAGGTTATGGTCCTGAGGAACGTTCATGGACCAATGCTTCTGATGTCCATGCTCCTGCTTTGGTCCGGAGATTCCATTCCAAGTTTCCTCAAAAGCCAAAGAAGTGTCCTGGGGCCACTCCTAAAGGGGGGGTGCTGTCACGATCCGGGTATCTGGACGCCATTTCTTACCCATCAGATGCCTCCTAAGGCTGGCTCAGCGCTCCAGGACCGGATTCCATCTGTTATCCTGATGTGTACATTCCTGTATCCTCTCCTGTCACTCTGGGACGCTGTCACAGTAAACGCCATATTACACCTGGCATGGCGTCTCCCGCGGCCTCCGCCGCCGTCCCTGAACTTCTGCATGCAGAGTGTCTGAGTGGCGATTACGTCAGCCGCGGCCTCCGCTGTGTCCGCGTGGTTGGATGTGCATCTGTCAGCCTGGCGCCTCCTGTCTCCGGTGGCCGGCGCCGCCATTACTGTTTTCATTACCACATGGATTACAAACCAAACTTCCCTCCAAGTGTCTGCATGGGCGCAGCCATCTTGGATTCTGTCAGCTGATCATTTCCACCAATCTGTTCTCAGTATTGATAATCTGCATAATTGCCTAGCCAATCCCTTCCTTGCTGCAGGTATAAATACACTGTGCCTGAGCAAGGAAGGCGTCAGTGCTTTGGTTGTCAAACCTAGTTCCTGTTTGTCTCTCTCCTGTGATTGTCTTCCAGGTTCCAGCTCCTGTCTCAAGACTTCCACCATAGAGACCCGCACCAGCATTCCACCTGCGGTGTAGCCTGACTCTCCAATCCATTGTGGATTCATCTGTTTCCAGCTACAACATTACCTGCTTCCAGCTCAGCTTCCAGCAGAGTACAGCTTCCCTTAAAGGGCCGGTGTCCTTTCTACACTTTACCACTCTCCACCGGTATTATTATTTCTCCGCTCTCAAGTTCTACATTTCAGTTCATATTTCATCGCTCCCAAGTTCATTTATTATTTAACTGGTTCCAGCCAGTATCCACTCCGTGCTAACAACAGTCTGGTTCCAGCCAGTATCCACAGCAGCTGTTTTATCTTCAGCAACCCAGCTTTTCCTGGAACACCAGCTGGCACAATCCTGGGTTATCTCCATTGCTACAGTCGGGCCTGGTAAGGACTTTCCATCTAGAAGATCATAAGAACTATCTCACACTACCAGTGCCCTGTAGCTCCTGCCATCCTGTAGTACCCAGGAACTGTATTTATTCTTTGCTGACTTTTACGTTTTCTTTTACTGCTGCTGTGTTGCGGAGTTGTCATAATAAACATCATTGACTTTTATCCAAGTTGTCGTGGTCACGCCTTCGGGCAGTTATTATTCATGTTACTTACATGTCCAGGGGTCTGATACAACCTCCCAGGTTCCGGTACATCTCAGCCCCTACAACTGAGGCTGCCTCCCGTCAGCTCAGGCCCTCAGTTGTGACATAAGTGCTTTGGCCAATAATTTTCCAGGCTTGTTGCCCCATTGATAGTATCTGCTACGGCACTTCCGATAAGAAAACTTGACTCTATCTGAGAGTAACTTATTCAGAGCCGCCCTAGCAGTTTCGAGATCGGCGTAGTGTTGTGGGGTTTGGGATTTTTTATGTAGAAGTTCCAGAGATTGTATTTTAGTCAGTAGATCCTCTCTAAGTCTCTCCCTCTGCTTTTTGCGAAAGGATCCTATTTGAACACAAACCCCCCTGATGACACATTTGTGTGCTTCCCATACTGAGACTTTGGAGATGTCATCTAAGTCATTGGTACAAATATAAGAGTCCAAAGCGTTATCAATTCGGGACTTACAGTCTGCATCCTGTAAGAAAGTGTCGTTAAACGCCAGGACCATTGGCGATGTGCGTTGGGAGGTAAGCGTATGGTGAGGTTGACTGAGGCATGATCGGACCATACAATCTGTCCTATAGAGGCATCGGACAGAAGGTGTAAGTGTCGGTGACTCAAAAATAAATAATCAATCCTGGAATATGTCTGGTGTGGATGTGAGAAATAGGTGTAATCTATATCAGTGGGGTGTGTCAATCTCCAAGTGTCGATCAGCTGGTGGTCGAGCAGAGCACGCCTCATTCTCCTATGCTCCCCCTCAGGCTTGCAGGATATCTTTTTAGAATTGTCCTGGCGAGGATCCAGGGTCCAATTCAGATCACACCCCATCACTACCACCCCCTCCAATAGAGGTTCCGCGTCTTCTAGAGCGGAGGATAAAAAGGTCGGTTGTTTAGCGTTAGGGGCGTATATATTTAAAAAGGAGAAACGTTGGCCATGTATGTCGCATTTCACCAGCAACCCCCTACCTTCAGCTATTCTGTGGGAGGCTACATTGAGAACAGGCAGATGGCGAGCAAGCAGGATGGCTACACCTAGTGTCTTACCAGCCGAATTATTGGACAGGAAAACATGCGGGTAGTAGTGACATTTCAGGGACGGTGCATGTCCCATCTTGAAGTGTGTTTCCTGAATAAAAGCAACGTCTATTTTCTCGTCTCTAAGCCATTTAAGAAGTTTAGACCTTTTTTCAGGGACATTCAGCCCTTTGACGTTAAGGGTAGTTACGTGTAGATCACTCACCCCCATTATCAGTCAGATCCAGTCGTTTCACGATAGTCTTCCCATCGGCAGACCTTGGGAAAAGTGGGGGAGAAAAAACAGGGGGGGGAGATAGGAAAAAAGGAAAAGCAAAGAAATAGAAAGAAAAGACTGCGGCGGGAAAATCTCCGCCAAAAAGTACTTTAACATTAGGCCGAAGTGGCATTACTACCAAAATTGCTGCAAAAAGGACAGGAGCGGAATCCTGCCGACTCCCGGTCCAAAGAAACAGGGGATGCAGCATATTGGGGTCCTGCGGGGGGTTCAGGACAGCGACCACTCCCAAAACAAAAAACAAAAAAACAACTCGTTAAATATACGGTATTACCGAGGTATGCACTAGGCATATGTGAAACATGAAAAATATAGTATACAAATATTTAAGTATATATATTGGCATAAGAGCGTACAGACAAACCTCAAATTATCTAGCCGGGTTTCAGTAGACTTTAGTGTCTGTACACTGTTATCCATCTACATAAACAAGAATAAAAACAAAAATATAACAGCAAAAGGGAAGAAAGAAAATATAAACAAAAACAAAAAAGCAAAAACCGATCACATTGGTGAACAACACATTGCACTATGAAGAAAGAGAAAGACTCAATGTATAACGTATGCAACAAGCGAATTTACATCCACTCGGGACGAGGCATCTCATTCAAGGAGGCTTCGAAAGTCGCGGGCCAGGAGTGGATCCCCGCATCCGCGGGGTGCGAACCTGCTGCCACGCGTCATCTGGAGGGAGTACAACAGGTAAGTCCGGAAGGTGGTGAAAGGCGTCCCAGTCAGGAACCGGAACCGGGGGGATACCTAAAGTCGTGAAGAAAGCCTGTAAGTCCGACGGTCTAGAAAGACTCGCAATTTTGCCGCCATGAGAGATCTGGAGGGAGAATGGAAAGCCCCATCTGTACTTCAGCTCGAGCTTCCTGAGGGAGTCTGTAAGAGGTTTCAAGGCGCGACGTTGTTGTAAGGTTGACCAGGCCAGGTCAGGGAATATCTGGATCTTGTCGCCTTGAAATACAATGTTGTCTAGTTGACGGGCCGACCTCATTATCTCCTCTTTTTGGGCGTAATAGTGGAGCCTACAAATCACGTCCCGTGGTCTGTCGGAGGGCAAGCCTCGAGGACGAAGGGCTCTGTGAGCTCTATCGAATATAATGTCCTTATTCGGATCCAGGTCAATAAGTTCCCCAAATATCTTAGATAAGGCGTCTACCAGATCTGCTTGCTGGACGCTCTCCGGCAGGCCCCTGACTCTAATATTATTTCGCCGGCCGCGATTATCCATATCCTCAATGCGCGACTTTAAGAAGGAGATATCGTCTCGTTGGTGGCATAGTACTTCCCGAAATTTAGTCAAAGAGTCCATAGCAGACGATTCATGGCGTTCTAGTACATCAACTCGAGTCGCGATTTGAGACATATCTTGTCGGAGCGCTGTCACTTCCTGAGTAATGGTGGATAGCAGACGGGTCTCCAAGGCCGAAAAGTCTTGTTTCGTAGGAAGTGATCGTACATGAGACAATATTTCACTTATCTCCGCTGATAAGGAGAGGGCCTGTGAGGGCTCCGGAGACCCAGGGGAGGCCATGTCGTCCACCGGGTCGCGTACACTCGAGAAGGTCGGGACATTAGAAGAAGCAGAAGGGGTCGAGGTAGGAGAAGTTAGGAACCGCCGTAAATCTGATGAACATCGGTTCACGGGGGGTGGGATCTCGTCCGGCTTAGTCTTGGCCTTCTTGTTTTTCTTTCCCCCTTTCACCATGAGATCGGTCTTTAGATATGGCTGTTTAAAATTACATTTTCACATTTCCTCGGTATTATATAGCATGAGGGCCGTCAGCGTGCAAGAACCCCCCTCGTGGTCTTAGGGTGGCATCAGGCAGGCATGCACTAGGCTAAGGGCCCATTCTTTCACTTGTAGTGGTGGTGCTTCTGATATGGTCCGATCAGGGTGTAGCCACCGAACCCCAGGCCACCGGGCAGGGAGTCAGCCAACAGACACAGAGAAATTATTAAATGGATGGGTGGATGGATGGGTGTGGGGAGTACTGTGACTGTAGTTATAGGGTATTATGTTGTGACCTAGCCTATATTGTCCAGCCCCTCGGGTCTCACTTCTCCCCTTCACACACGTCGTTGCAGTGAAAGTACAACCCAGTACCTTTCACTGAACCCAAGATGGCCGCCGGGCGCCTTCTCTTGTCTTTTCATCCGACGAGCTGCCGGGTCCCCGCCTCACTGAGAGCTGTGGGCAGAGAGGAAAACAGCTAGCCGCGGCGAGCGGCCGGCGGCAGGTGAGTCTGTAGGGCTCCGTACAATGTGCACAGCCTACGTAGCGGGTCCCGAAGCCGTCCCCGGCCTGCTGTCTAAAATCGAGGCCCCGGCTTCTTCCAGCCCCGCAGGCCGCAATCCGCGGGAGCAGTTAAAACTGCTCCCCGATTCCGCGGCACCACAGGGGTCTCAGCCGAGGGGCACCAGGAGGACGGTAGATGACTGAGGGTGGCCTAGGAGGCGCGGATATCAGGGGAATAGGTGTTTTATGTTATGGGTCTCAGGAGCTCTTCCCAAACACGTCTGCCTCCTTCAGACCCCAGACCACACCCCCCCCCACTTTTATTTATATCTCCAGGTGAGGCACTTTGTACGAGCCTTACTCCCCTCATCCACTCTATGTACTCATCCTCATTCCCTAGATGCACTATTACATTCCCTCCACATGCGAAAATTCAAATCTAAACACTTATATTCCCTTCTTCTTAACCGTCAGTCTGATAATCACCTTGATGTTCTTGTACAAAATTGGAATAGTGACATCCTCACGTTCACTCGAGCCGATCTTCATTCTTCTCATTCCCTAGGTTAACAGAGAGGTTTGGTTTGGTTCCGCACAGGAAGGTTATTATAGCAATGAACATGGGTTTGTACAAAACTTGTAGAAAACTGTTAAATTAACCAACAATTCTAAGCATAAAGATCCTTTGAAAAGGTACCTGATAATTATTATAGGTTGGTGGTGCTACCAGAGTCAGTAATAAATTGGATAGGAAAGAGAAAAAAGAAAGACTCTGTGTTGGGGCACACTTTGAAAATTGTAAATTTATTAAAACTTAACTTTTAATTTAGTTCCGCATAAAAAAAGGAGGTTTGATACAGAAAAATGTTCAAATACACAGAATATACATATATTGGTAACAATCTCCACAGAAGAATGTGTTCTGATGTATAAAGTATATAAATACAATAGTTGATAAATTCCACACAGGGAAAGAGGAATCTGATTCAAAATTAATTAGCAAAGATCAGGATAAACCTGATAGTAGATTAGGAGCACCTGTGGTGAAATATATATAGAAAACAAATATATGCCTGGGTGCTCAAGATAAAGGGCACAAATAAATGAAATTGAAATGTAATCACAATTGAAGTGATAGTAGGTTATTAGAAATCTTATTGGCCTAATTGATCAAGATAGAGGGCACAAGTAAGTATAATTATATAATTCCCAATTAAATGATAATTAACTAATGGTAATCCCCTGGTAGAAGCTATGTTTGCTACAGAGAAGATCCTAGGGTAAAAGGACATTTGTAAGAATTTGATTCCAAACGAAATTCATAAAAAAACAAAAACAAAGATTGCCAAAAAATAATAGTAATGATCTAAGGTTATTAAGGGAGTAGCCAAGAAATAGGTACAGACTTTGAACGTTCAGAAGTTGCTCTAACACTTCTGCTGTTTGTGATCAGAGGTTAAATCTTTACTGCACCTGATATTCCCAAGTGGTCACCCAGCTGGGTACTAATCAGGCTTATCAACGCTTAGCTTCCAAGATCGGATGAGATTGGGCGTTTCCGCTGAAATATGGCAGTAATTGAAATAGTAGGACACAAATGAGAGAGTGTAATAGAGGATGAGCAACAAGAGTACTTCTGCTGTCCAGTTAATAGCGCAGATTCTCTGTTACTGTGGGCATTGCAGAGAGTGGTCTCGCATCTGGATGAGAGGGTACAGAATTATAGGTGAGATAAGTAGAGGATAGGGAGGGGACCCCACCTTCTGCTGTCCACTGTCTTATGTGTTATAGCGGACAGTGGATGAGAGAGGTAGGTTAGGCTCACCTATTGAAAAATAAAGGGTTGAAAACAATATGATGTACTCAAAAAAGTCGATTTATGACAGGCTACTTTGCAAAGCCAAGAGACCAGTGTACAGAAAATTAAAAGAAAAAGAGCCTGAATTAGGCTACAAAATGGTAGTTATAAAATAACTAGGTAACGGAATAGCTATTGGTATAGTGCTGATAAGTAGCATGCACAAATTGCAAATAAGTAGGCTTAGAAACAAATGGTGCGAAATCCTGCTATTCACGTAAAAATGCTAAAGACATATGCATTTAATATGGAAAAGAAAAAGTGGTCTATGACAATCTAAAAGAGATTTAAGGATCACTTTAGCAAACAAAGAGAAGAAAAAAATTATATTAATTAAATAATTTGTAGTAATGTAGAGAGTCCCAGTGGACACATACAATACCAGGGGATACCAGAGAGTGATTTGAATTAGGAAAGGTCCAGCATCACTGAGCACAGACATCCGTTTTACCAGGGTGGCTTGTTCACTGTGTCAGGGCATTAGGAATAGCTGCCGTATTTAAGGTAGAAAGGGGAGGGGACAGAGGAGGCTTGGTGTCATTCTCACTGCGGATTGGTTGGAGACCGGAAGTCAATATTAATGACGTCATCTCCGTATTGGAGGAACTGTGCTGATAGGTAAAACGAGTATCTGAAGCCTTTCTTGCAATTAATATGTAGGATCATATAGAAGTAGCTGACATTGAAGTTACAGGTTGAGTATCCCATATCCAAATATTCCGAAATACGGAATATTCCGAAATACGGACTTTTTTCAGTGAGACTGAGATAGTGAAACCTTTGTTTTCTGATGGCTCAATGTACACAAACTTTGTTTAACACTCAAAGTTATTAAAAATATTGTATTAAATGACCTTCAGGCTGTGTGTATAAGGTGTATATGAAACATAAATGAATTGTGTGAATGTACACACACTTTGTTTAATGCACAAAGTTATAAAAAAATATTGTCTAAAATGACCTTTAGGCTGTGTGTATAGGGTGTATATGTGACATAAATGCATTTTGTGATTAGATTTAGGTGCCATCACCATAATATCTCATTATGGTATGCAATTATTCCAAAATACAGAAAAATCCCATATCCAAAATACCTCTGGTCCCAAGCATTTTGGATAAGGGATACTCAACCTGTATCAACTATTGTATTTATATACTTTATACATCTGAACACATTCTTCTGTGGAGATTGTTACCAATATATGTATATTCTGTGTATTTGAACATTTTTTTGTATCAACCCTCCTTTTTTTATGCGGAACTAAATTAAAAGTTAAGTTTTAATAAATTTACAATTTTCAAAGTGTGCCCCAACACAGAGTCTTTCTTTTTTCTCTTTCCTATCCATTCTTCTCATTCCCATAAGATTATGAGTATCCTCCACTCAGTTTATTTGCAGGAGGTTCACTTTAAGTCTATACAAAGACTTTATATTGCACCTGCTCAAAGGAGGCACATGATCTCATCGGAATCAGGTTCATGCCCTAAATGTTCTATGGCAAATGCAAAATACTTTCACTGCTTTTGGTCCTGCTCCAAAATACTAAAATGTTGGCGTAAAGTTATTCTATTCATCAATTCCTCAATGAATTTAAGATTACTACTGAGTCCTTTGGCCTGCCTCTGTCTGAATTTTAAAGAATGGAACCTCCCCCCCGCTAACCACTGTACTTCACCCTTCCTTATCATTACCTTAACCCTAGCTAAGAAACTCATATTAATACATTGGATTAAGAAATCTGCTCCCTCTATACAGGAACTCAAATACAAATTACTTCAGTTGATTTACTTTGACAAAAGAACAATTTCATTAAGTCCAGACTTGACCTATGACAAATTTGTTTCTAAATGGGGTACATACATATCTTCGCTTGACACCGACACCAGTTCGTCTATATGGCATAATATCAATGTATCTTAAGATGCTAGGTAGATATATATTTGCCCCCCCCCCCCCCCTTTGCCTTTTCCCATGGTATATCCTTGTCCTCACCCTCCCACCCCCACCCCTCTTTTTCACTTTTCTATTGTTATTGTTACTGTGTATGTAGAAGGATGCATAGCCCAGATTTCTAAACGTACCGTTGTATGTTATTGATGGCATTACACTATGTAATTGTACGCTACCAGTTTCTATTACATTCCTGTATTTGGTTCTGATCATTTTCACTACTGCAAGGGATTATAACTTTGTTCCTTACACGCTATGTTTTTCCTATTCATGTCTATGACATTTGTTTGTAAAAAATAAAAAAGTATTGAAACCAAAAAATAGACACTTTACCACCACGTACAGTACTAACGTTTCAGATTCTTTAATCCTTCATCAGAGTACTCTGATGAAGAATTAAAGAATCCGAAATGTTAGTACTGTACGTGGTGGTACAGTGTCTATCTGAACTCATTGAGGAGGGCACCAGGGCCGCTGTACATCCCCAGTATCCCTTATCCAAAATGATTGGGACCAGGATCATTTTGGATAATGGATTTTTTCATATTTCAGAATATTTAAATTTTTATGTGACCACTATAGTGCCAGTTACACATAATGTCTCCCAATATAGTACCAGTATAGTACCAGTTACACATAATGTCCCCAGTGTAGTGCCAGTAACACATAATGTCTCCCAATGTACTGGCAGTTACACATAATGTCTCCCAATATAGTGCCAGTTACACATAATGTCTCCCAATTAATGTGCCCCTTACCCATAATTTCCCCCAATATAGTGCCAGTTACACATATCTCCCAGTATTGTGCCAGTTACACATAATGTCTCCCAAAGTAGTGCCAGTCACACATAAAGTCTTCCAGTATAGTGCCAGTGACACATGTCTCCCAGTATAGTGCCCCTTACACATAATGTCCCCCAATATAGTGCCAGTTATACACAATGTCACCCAATATAGTGCAAGTTACACATAATGTCCCCAGTACAGTGCTAGTTACACATAATGTCTCCCAGTATACTGCCAGTTACAAATAATGTCCCCCAGAGTAATACCTAATACATATGTCTTTCACTGTACTGCCAGTTACACATACTGTCCCCCAGTATAGTGCCTGATACACATAATTCCCCCATTGTACCCCCATTCCCTGTGCAGCATGCCCCAGAGACTTACATTTGCAGGATGCTCCTTTGTGGGCATGCTACTTCATGGGTCTGGGCTGTAGCTTTTAGGGCTGTGGCTGGATGTGAGGGCTCAGCGGCTCCCTAATGGCTGCTTCACACTGCTGTTGGCCATGACTCATGGGTGCCGGTGGGCGCAGCAGATACTGAGGCAACTCTATCGTGGATAGATGGAGGCGAAACGCCGGGGATGCAGTTCCGCCCCAAGTTAACCCCTGCCAACATGGCCGTAAAAGGTACCCTGCCCTTGGGCCACAAAAAGATGTGGTAGATGCCTGCGAGTTTGACACCCTTGCTGTAAGGAATGGGGAGGGGAGGGAGGGGGGGTCATTCAGATGTGTTTGGAGTTGCTGCATCCATAGCACAGTAGCGATAATTGGTACTGTACTTTGTGCATGTGCAGGACATGTTTTGTACATGCGCGAACAGGTCCTGCGAAGACGGACCAAGGACGGGATTAGACTGTCAGTGATTAACAGTCTGATGTTGTTTGGGGGTGGTGAGGGAACGGCAACGACCTTCGTTTCTCCAAACAGAGCTGTGACGCCGCCGTTGCAAGGGAGGGAAGAGGCCAGGAACTCCATCAGAGGATGGAGATATCCTGGCCCCTATGTAGCAGCTGCGTCAGCCGGTTTACGCAACCCCATGGGTCATGCAGTCGGCCAGTGGTGTTGGTGTTGGTGATGATCTGATACTGAATCCTTGGATGCAATTTGGATCAGTAATGCATGCAGAAGGAGTGACACCTCCTGCTGCATTACCATATTAGTGCTATTGCTGCTGCTTCAATGTAAGCAGAAGCAATAGTAATTCCATCCACATCTGAGTGACCCTCAGGATTACCATCTAGCAACATATAGCGGGTTAGGCAGAAAGCCTCCCAAATTGCTCCCTTTCCATGTTAGATGGGTCTCCACAGTTTGATCACATTTATAATACTGTAAGTCAGTTTATAAAATTTATATTTTTCCCAGAGTTCAACAGGTATTTAATTATTGTCTTAGTGCTTGCAGTGTGTACCTGCATCTACATGTAATATAATTTATTCAGCTCTCTCCCAATTCCAAATGCCAAAGGCTTCACTGCAATGGGTAATTAAACAAGTGCACCCCATTCTGTTTATATGTGAATTCTCATTGTCCAAAGACAACTATAATGGAAAACTATTAGTTTTGCTGCCCTTAGTTCTAACATATGTATATGTACTACAGATTCATGAATAGACCAGATGCCTCTCACTGCTTTCTCTTGGGAAAAACCTCCTCAACCTAATAGACACAGGTCTAACTATTTTGGTTTGTTGTGGTAATCCCCAGACTCCCAAGAAGTGTTGGTATTAAATTTATGTCCTTTCCCACTACATTGATATCTGGATGTACTAAAATAGAGGAAGGCTAGTAAGATGCTTGGCTGCATAGGGAGTAGAATCAGCAGCAGAAAGAAAGAAGTAATAATGTCACTGTATAAGTCATTAGTACGGCCTCATCTAGAATACGGTGTTCAATTCTGGAGGCCATATCTTCAGAAGGATATTAATACATTATAGACTGTACACAGAAGGGCAACTAAAATGGTGCATGGCCTACATCACAAAACATACCCAGAAAGACTAAGAAATCTCAATATGTATAGTTTGGAGCAGAGAAGGGAAAGGGTGGACATGACAGAAACTTTCATATATGGCAAGGGTTTTAGCAAAGTCCAGGAGAGAAACATTATTCAAATGAAGAGAAGTATTAGAACACGAGGACATGTACTGAAACTGGAGGGAGGTAGGTTCAGGGGAAATTTGAGGAACAATTACTTCACAGAAAGAGTAGTGGACAAGTGGAATAGCCTCCCATCAGAGGTGGTAGAGGCTAAGACAGTAGAGCAATTTAATCATGCACGGCATAGACATAAGGATATCCTTACAAAGAAATAAGGATCAAATAATGTTTGAGATACAAATATGGTTAAAAAAAAGGGACTGACTAGATAGGCCAAGTGGTTCTTATCTGCCGTCAAATTCTATATTATCTTTATGCAACAGCAGTATTTTATTAATAGGTAAGGTGTGCATTGTAGACCATCCATTTAGCACGTCTGTTGTTTTAGAAAATGTTTCAATGAGGACCACTTAAAAAAACAAAAAACATCCTGTTTCCTGATCCAATCCTTGGTACAGGGTGAGGTAAAAAAAAAAGTTTGACAAAAAGAGCATGGTACATGCTATTCAACATTTTAGTACATAACCTAAATATGCATGGAAAACAGTTTATTTTTAATTGGTTTTGAATATGATATTGGTGGTCATTCCAAGATGATCGCTAACTGAAAATGTTCGCTGCGCAGCGATGAAGCAAAAAAAAGTCACTTCTGCGCATGCGTATGTGGCGCAATGCGAACGCGCATTGTACTTTCACAACGGCAGATGCAGTTTTACACAAGGTCTAGCATTTCAGTCGCACTGCTCGCGGCAGAGTGATTGACATGTAGTGGGCGTTTCTGGGTGTCAACTGACCGTTTTCGTGGAGTGTTTGGAAAAACGCAGACGTGCCAGGAAAAACGCAGGCGTGGCTGGGAGAATGCAGGGTGTGTTCGTGACGTCAAAACAAGAACTGAACAGTCTGAAGTGATCGCAAGCGCTGAGTAGGTTTGAAGCTACTCTGAAACTGCACAAAAAAATTTTGTAGCCGCTCTGCGATCCTTTCGTTCGCACTTCTGCTAAGCTAAAATACACTCCCAGAGGGCGGCGGCTTATCGTTTGCACGGCTGCTAAAAACTGCTAGCGAGCGATCAACTCGGAATGACCACCATTGTCCAGAAGGTGGCCTTCATTTATGATACAGTCGATTTTGAAGTTTTGCATCACTCGGTGGGTCATTTTTGGCACTATTGCTGCAATTTCTTGATGACGCTTATTTGTCTGGCTATGCTAGCGGAAGACAATCCTCACTAGCTTCATGAAAGGCCTCTAATCCAACTGGGCCATCTGAAAGCTGAGGTTTACAAACATCGACCAAGAACCATTAATGAACTGAAGGCTGCTATATGCTAAGAAATGATGATATCATATTCAAAACCAACTGAAAATAAACTATATTCCATGCACTTTTTTAGATAGCATTTAACATGCCTTTTTTGTTAAACTTTAAAATCTGGGAGTTTTTTGGGTTTTTATTTAGCCTCACCCTGTATTTGGTTCTGCTAGCTCTGTCTCTGCTTTGTTGTGATGCCAGTATAAGAACCTTGTATAATAAATAGGACTGCAATTCCATGAACAAGGACATGTTTGTTGTGGGATTTTTTTTTAAAGGAATGTTTAACCCTAAATGAATGACCCTGGGCAACCACTTGTCTCTGACAATCTGCTTCAAGGCAGGTAGGGAATCTTTGGGTTCCAATGTATAGACAGACAATGTCGAGATCGACAGTCAATAGGTTGACCCCATAATTAGGTTGACACTGACAAAAGGTCGACATGGACAAAATGTTGACCTATGAAAGGTCAGCACTGGAAAAGGTTGACATGGACAAAAGGTCGACAAATTCAAATGGGTGACATGGCAATGGTTGACACCAGTGGTGGATCCAGAGGTGGGGCTGCAGTGCAATCCAAAATTCAAAGAGGAGAGCCACGCAAACTGCCAGTGAGTCAGTTTTGGATAACAGTTGGTGACACTTGGTGTGGCGCTCCTATTGAAATTTGGACTATGCTGCAGCCCCACCTCTGGAACCGTCACTGGTTGACACACATATGGTCGACATATGTTTATTGGGGATTTTCATGTGTTTTTACTTTTTCCATCCTTGACTATACATGACACAAATCATAACCTTTATTAACCTTGTGTTGAGCGAAGTGAGACACCATGCCTGAAGCGAGGTGAGCAAAGCGAGCCTACGAGGGTACATATTTCTACAAATGGTGGTCCCAGATGGAATAACTATCCACACTAACCCCAAAAATGCAAAAAAAAAAGTGTGTTGACCACTTTTGTGTCAACCATTGTCATGTGGACTTTTTTTAACCTGTTGACCTTTTGTCCATGTCAACCTTTTCCTGTGTCATTTCATAGGTCGATTTTTTGTCCATGTTGACCTTTTGTCAGTGTTGACCTAATGCATATCGACCATGTCACGGACCCAGTCCCAGCTGGCTTGCGATGAGTACTTTATGTCAGCCTGTTTCTGGATTCAGTGCGTAAATGCAAAGGGGCAGGAAAGTACTGTGTTATCACCTATACAGCATGCTGCCTGTATTTCCAATAGAACTGGACATCACATATTATTGTGAAACTAGAGATGAGCGGGTTCGGTTCTCAGAGAACCGAACCCTACCGGACTTCACGTCATGAGCCCGGATCTGGGTCAGGCTCGGGTTTTCCCGCCTGACTCGGAAACCAGAACAAGGCAAAACGTCATCATCCCGCTGTCAGATTCTCGCAGGGTTTGGATTCCATATAAGGAGCCATGTGTCGTCGCTATTTTCACTCCGGCATTGGAGAGTGTAGAGAGAGGACGTGTCTCCATCCTCAGTATACTCAGTGTCTTTTGCTGCATCTGTCCAGTCACAGTGGTTGTCACCTCTGCTGCCATATGTCCAGTGCTGCTGTATAAGTCCAGTCCAGTGGTGTTGTGTTGTGCTGCATCAGTTCAGTGGTGTATTGTGCTGCATTAGTCCAGTCACAGTGGTGGTGTCCTCTGCTGCCATATGTCCAGTGCTGATGTATAAGTCCAGTCCAGTGGTGCTGTGTTGTGCTGCATCAGTCCAGTCACAGTGGTGGTGTCCTCTGCTGCCATATGTCTAGTGCTGCTGTATAAGTCCAGTCCATTGCAGTGGTGCTGTGTCGTCCTGCATCAGTACAGTGGGGGGGTGTTGTGCTGCATCAGTCCAGTCACAGTGGTGGTGACCTCTGCTGCCATATGTCCAGTGCTGCTGTATAAGTCCAGTCCAGTGGTGCTGTGTTGTGCTGCATCAGTCCACTGGTGGTGTCCCTGTGCTGCCGTATATGTCCAGTGGTACTGCCGTATATGTCCAGTGATCCTGCCGTATATGTCCATTGTTACTGCCGTATATATCCAGCTGTACTGCCATATATGTCCAGCGGTACTGCCGTATAAATCCAGTGATCCCTCCGTATAATTCCAGTGATACTGCCGTATAATTCCAGTGATCCTGCCGTATAAATCCAGTGATCCTGCCGTATAATTCCAGTCATCCTGCCATATAAGTCCAGTCATCTTGCCTTATAATTACAGTGGTACTGGTGTATAAGTCCAGTCCAGTGAAACTGCCGTATATGTCCAGTGATACTGTCGTATATGTCTATTGATACTGCCGTATATGTCCAGCGGTACTGCCGTATAAATCCAGTGATCCTGCCGTATAATTCCAGTGATCCTGCTATGTAATTACAGTGATCCTGCCATATAAATCCAGTGATCCTACTGTATAAGTCCAGTGATCCTGCCATATAATTACAGTGGTACTGGTGTATAAGTCCAGTCCAGTGAAACTGCTGTATATGTCCAGTGATACTGTCGTATATGTCCATTGATACTGCCGTATATGTCCAGCGGCACTGCCGTATAAATCCAGTGATACTGATGTATAATTCCAGTGATCCTGCCATATAATTCCAGTGATCCTGCCGTATAAATCCAGTGATCCTGCCGTATAATTCCAGTGATCCTGCCGTAAAAATCCAGTGATCTTGCCGTATATGTCCAGTGATCCTGCCGTATAATTACAGTAGTTCTGCCGTATAAGTCCAGTCCAGTGATACTGCCATATATGTCCAGTGATCCTGCCGTATATGTCCATTGATACTGCCGTATATGTCCAGCGGTACTGCCGTATAAATCCAGTGATCCTGCCGTATAATTCCAGTGATCCTGACGTATAATTACAGTGATCCTTCCATATAATTACAGTGATCCTGTCGTATAAATCCATGTAATTCCGTATAAGTCCAGTCCAGTGGTGCTGCCATATAAGTTCAGTGGTGCTGTCTTGTGCTGTATATTATTTACTCCCAATAAAGGGGTTTTTAATATTTAATCCAAATAATTTTCCCAGTGTTTGCCCTGTGTGGTGTAGAGGTAAGCTCTCCTGTACTGCATATTGTTTTATAACTCCAGAAAAATAATGGAGAACAAAAATTTGGAGGATAAAATAGGGAAAGAGCAAGAACCACTTCCTCCTAGTGTGGAAGTTGCTGCCACTAGTCATAACATAGATGATGAAATACCATCAACGTCGTCTGCCAAGGCCAATGCCCAATGTGATAGTAGAGGGCATGAAAAATCCAAAAAGCCAAAGTTCAGTGAAATGACCCAAAAAAAGAAATTTAAATGGTCTGAGGAGAAACATAAACTTGCCAATTGTTAGGCGCCGGGGTCCGCTCGTCGGTGCGGCCCGGCGCCTAGCAACCAGGGACGCCGTGCGCGTACAGCCGCCGGCTCCCTGGCAACGCTAGACGCCGGGCGCACGGAGCCGCACGGACCCTAGCAACGGGGACGCCACTGACGGACCGCGTTCCCCGTTGCTGGGTCCATTTTAATTAATAGGACACCTGTTTCCTGGCCATGCAGCTAGGCAGCTGTATGGCATCTAATCCAATCAGCCTCTAAACAGCTGATTGGAGGACTCCCTGTTAAATACACTTCCTGGGCTTCTCACAGACGCCGGTAATAGCTTCTTGCATGCTGTATCTGTTTGCTGAGAGTGTTTCCAGTCCTGCTGTATCCGGTCGTTCCTGTTCTCAGTTGTCCTGTACTCGGAAGTCGTCATCTGTTCCTGGAGTCCTGACTGAGCACCTTTGAACATCCAGTGGTGTTCGTGAGTCACGGCGTAGCCGTGTGTTGCGGCTTGGCCGCTTTATCATTTATTATTTATTATTTGTGTTTCGGAGCTTTTGCGGAGGATTCCGCTCCCACAGATCCACTCTGGTATCCAGCGGTGCTGGGTAGGAGTAACGGACTAGTGGATTTTGGTTGTCCTTTTCCCTGGCGGGTTTCCGCACATACCTCAGCTTTTGTCAGTTAGCTTGTAGCCCCTGGCCTGGTTGTTTAGTCAGAGGGCCCCTTGTTATCACCCTGTCTCGGATTTCCCTTTGTCTCCCATTAAGACCTGAGGGGGCATCAGAGTTGGGCAGACATAATCCGCCCTTCAAACGCGGCTGCCATGGGCTCAAGCAACCATAGTCTCGCAGGGGATTTCTGACAGCACGGGCGAGACAACGGAGTTAGGACGCCAGGGGCTACTTTCTATTCCCGCTTCCTTCCCCAGCATTACGTTCCAGTGCTCCGGTCCTTGCAATAGGACCTCCTCAGACCAGAGTGCTGGAATCATAACATTATTACCGGCCCCACCCAAACTTAAAATTAAACAGGGTTTGATTTTTTCCTTATTCAGTTTTGTAAGATTTATCGGCCTCATGAATCCCACTGGTTTAGGGCCAAATCCTGGCCAGCTCCTAGTTAGCCAGATTCAAGAACTTACTCAGATGGTTCAGGATCTTTCCCTTCGGGTGAAGTCGCAGGAAGATCTTTTACGAACTTCCCCGAGGGTAGTCCCTGAACCAAAAATGCACTTGCCTGACCGCTTTTCTGGTGATAGGAAGGAGTTTTTTAATTTTAAAGAGTCCTGTAAACTTTATTTGCGTTTAAGACCAATCTCCTCAGGTACTGAATCTCAGCGGGTCGGAATTATTATTTCTTTGCTCCAGGGGGATCCTCAGACCTGGGCTTTTGGTTTAAAAGCAGAGGATCCGGCATTGTTGTCAGTAGACGCCTTTCTGGGGTCTTTAGGGCTTTTGTATGATGACCCTGATAGAGAGGCA
The DNA here is from genome assembly GCF_028390025.1 of Pseudophryne corroboree. Classification (NCBI taxonomy): domain Eukaryota; kingdom Metazoa; phylum Chordata; class Amphibia; order Anura; family Myobatrachidae; genus Pseudophryne; species Pseudophryne corroboree. The sequence continues at coordinate 473,785,854 of NC_086444.1, forward strand.
TCCGCTGAGAGTCAGTTACGCGCTCTCAGACAGGGTAGAAATCCTGCAGAGGTTTATTCTACGGAGTTTCGCCATTGGTCGAACGACTGTGGCTGGAATGACCCAGCCCTGCGCAGTCAGTTTCGCCTCGGCTTATCTGAGTCTATAAAAGACAGTCTCCTTCAGTATCCCGCTCCTGAGACTCTCGATAAACTCATGGAGCTTTCTATTAAGATTGATCGTCGTCTCAGAGAGCGGAGGGCTGAAAAAGGAGCACCTGTCAGGTCTACTCCATGTGTATTTTCCATTCCTGAGGACATAGAGGAGCCCATGCAGATGGGTCTCTCCCGGCTGTCTCCAGAAGAAAGAGCCAGAAGGCAAAACTCTGGTCTTTGTTTGTACTGTGGGGGTAAGGGACATTTTGCCCGTAATTGTCCGAATAAGTCGGGAAACGCCTCGACCAAGTGAATTGTGAGGGGGTTCACTTTGGTCTGCAGCTTATCTCCTCGAATAACTCCCTTTTAGTCCCAGCTAAAGTTTCCTTTGGCAGCCTCAGTTCTTCGGTGTCGGCTTTTGTTGACAGTGGAGCTGCAGGGAACTTTATGGACTTAACGTGGGCCAAGGCCTTGGGTATTCCTCAGTTAGCTTTGGGTAGGTGTATCACCATGCATGGTTTAGATGGGAGTCCCTTGTCCAATGGGGTTATTTCCCTCTGTACACCCCCTGTACTACTTACGGTAGGAGCTCTTCATTCCGAAAAAATTGAGTTTTTCCTTACCCATTGCCCAGCAGTTCCAGTGGTTCTGGGTCACCCTTGGCTGGCCTTTCATAATCCCATCATTGATTGGCAGTCGGGGGAGATCTCACAATGGGGTACCATCTGTAATAAGGAATGTATTACATTTCCTGTCAGAATAGCTGCTGCCATTCCCGAACCCATTCCCGTGGAATACCAGGACTTTGTTGATGTATTTTCCAAGGGCAATGCGGACATTCTGCCTCCCCATCGGCCTTATGATTGTGCTATTGAGCTAATTCCTGGTGCCACATTGCCAAAGGGAAGGTTATATGCATTGTCCGGGCCAGAAACTGCGGCCATGAATGAGTCTGTTAAGGAGAGCCTAGGGAAAGGATTTATCAGGCCATCTAAATCCCCTTTAAGTGCAGGCTTCTTCTTTGTGGAGAAGAAAGATGGATCACTCAGACCTTGCATTGACTTTAGAGCCCTGAATAAGATCTCAGTTAAAAATACTTACCCTCTGCCGCTGATTTCTGTCCTCTTTGATCAGCTGCGTTCGGCTGTGATTTTTTCTAAAATTGACCTGAGGGGAGCGTATAACCTCATCCGAATCAAGTCGGGAGATGAATGGAAGACGGCGTTCAGTACTCAGTCGGGTCACTACGAGTATCTGGTGATGCCGTTCGGCTTGTCTAACGCTCCGGCAGTTTTCCAGGATCTCATTAACGATGTGCTCCGTGATTTTCTAGGAAGATTCGTGGTCGTTTACTTAGACGACATCCTGATCTATTCTGACTCTATTGAACAACATGTTACCCAGGTGCGTCAGGTTCTTCAAAAATTACGTGAAAATCACCTATATGCCAAGCTGGAGAAGTGTGAGTTTCATGTCACGGAGGTATCCTTTTTAGGGTACATTATTTCCCCTCTGGGATTCTGTATGGAACCTAAGAAGCTCCAAGCCATCCTTAGTTGGGCGCAACCCACCAACTTAAAAGCAATTCAGCGCTTTTTAGGGTTTGCGAATTATTATAGAAGATTTATTCATGCTTTTTCCGACCTGGTTGCTCCCATTGTGGCACTGACTAAGAAGGGAGCGGATCCTACCAACTGGTCACGTGAAGCTGAGTTATCCTTTCAGGCCTTGAAACAAGCTTTTGTCTCAGCCCCAGTCCTCAGACATCCCAACCCTGAATTGCCCTTCATTGTTGAGGTTGATGCCTCGGAGGTTGGAGTGGGGGCTATCCTATCTCAGAAGGATCCGGACTCTCTAGAACTACATCCTTGTGCCTTTATGTCCAGGAAATTCTCATCCGCTGAATCCAACTACGATGTTGGTAACCGGGAGTTACTGGCTATTAAATGGGCTTTCGAGGAGTGGAGGCATTGGCTTGAGGGAGCAACACATACCATTTCAGTATTGACTGACCACAAAAATCTTCAGTACATCGAATCAGCTAAGCGGCTGAATGCCCGGCAGGCTCGTTGGGCTTTATTTTTTTACTCGTTTCAAGTTTATTATCACCTTTAGGCCGGGTTCCAAGAATACCAAGGCGGATGCCCTGTCACGCAGTTTTCTTCCAGTTCATAATAACAGTCCTGTTACTCCCATACTTCCGTCTTCAGTCATTTGGGCAGGCCTCACACAAGATTTATTTACCCAGTTAAAGCAGCTTCAACATCAAGCTCCTGGAAATACTCCTGCTGGTCGTCTTTACGTCCCTGAGTTTTTGAGAGCTACTGTTTTGACTGAGTTTCATGATAGCAAAGTTGCCGGGCATCCGGGGATCTCTAAGACTTTGGAATTAGTCTCCCGCTCAGTATGGTGGCCTGGTCTTTCTAAAGACATTAAGGAGTTTGTTTTTTCTTGTCAGGTCTGTGCACAGCATAAGGTTCCCCGTTCCTTGCCTATCGGGCAACTTATGCCCTTAAATGTTCCTCTCAGGCCATGGTCTCATATTTCCATGGATTTTGTGGTAGACCTCCCTCTGTCAGCCGGATTCCGAGTCATATGGGTGGTAGTGGACCGTTTTAGCAAGATGGCCCATTTCATTGCTCTTCCCCGACTGCCATCTGCCCAGGGATTGGCAGTTTTGTTTCTCCGCCATGTTTTCAGACTTCATGGGTTGCCCATTGATATTGTTTCTGATCGGGGTCCACAATTCATTGCACAATTCTGGAAGTCTTTTTGTGCCTCATTAAAGATGAAATTGTCTTTAACATCCGGCTACCATCCCCAATCCAACGGGCAGACCGAGCGAGTTAATCAATCATTAAAACAGTATTTGCGTTTGTACTCAGCCAAACTCCAGAATGATTGGTCCGAGTTTCTTCCTTTGGCGTAGTTTGCTTACAACAATTCTTGTCATTCCTCCACTAATGTGTCTCCATTCTTTTCAGTTTTTGGTTTTCACCCCAGAGCTAATTCTATTTTTCAACATTCCTCTGTTTCCTCGCTAACCTTAACCTCTCATCTCAGAGTCATTTGGAAAAAAGTGCACCTTGCTCTCAGAAAAGCGGCATTTCGAGAGAAAAAATTTTCTGACAGGCTCCGGCGTCCTTGCACTTTTAAGGTGGGAGATAGGGTATGGTTGTCGACTCGTAACATTAAACTTCGACAAACCTCAGCTAGATTGGGCCCCAAATTTATTGGACCATTTCATATTATTAAAAAAATCAATCCAGTTGCTTTCCGGTTACGTTTACCAAGAGCTCTCCGGATCGGAAATACGTTCCATTGCTCCCTGTTGAAACCATACGTTTCTTCCAGTAGATTTCCTCGGAAGATCTCTCAGGGGAAATCACCAGTAGATGTACAGGGTCATCAGGAGTTCTTGGTGGAGAAGGTTCTCGATTCCAAATTGTCCCGGGGTCGGCTTTATTTTCTGGTGCACTGGAGAGGCTATGGTCCAGAGGAAAGGTCTTGGGTCCTGGATAAGGATCTCCATGCCCCGAGGCTCAAGAGGGCATTTTTTCGGGAATTTCCTCGGAAACCTGGCTTTAGGGGTTCCTTGACCCCTCCTCAAGGGGGGGGTACTGTTAGGTGCCGGGGTCCGCTCGTCGGTGCGGCCCGGCGCCTAGCAACCAGGGACGCCGTGCGCGTACAGCCGCCGACTCCCTGGCAACGCTAGACGCCGGGCGCACGGAGCCGCACGGACCCTAGCAACGGGGACGCCACTGACGGACCGCGTTCCCCGTTGCTGGGTCCATTTTAATTAATAGGACACCTGTTTCCTGGCCATGCAGCTAGGCAGCTGTATGGCATCTAATCCAATCAGCCTCTAAACAGCTGATTGGAGGACTCCCTGTTAAATACACTTCCTTGGCTTCTCACAGACGCCGGTAATAGCTTCTTGCATGCTGTATCTGTTTGCTGAGAGTGTTTCCAGTCCTGCTGTATCCGGTCGTTCCTGTTCTCAGTTGTCCTGTACTCGGAAGTCGTCATCTGTTCCTGGAGTCCTGACTGAGCACCTTTGAACATCCAGTGGTGTTCGTGAGTCACGGCGTAGCCGTGTGTTGCGGCTTGGCCGCTTTATCATTTATTATTTATTATTTGTGTTTCGGAGCTTTTGCGGAGGATTCCGCTCCCACAGATCCACTCTGGTATCCAGCGGTGCTGGGTAGGAGTAACGGACTAGTGGATTTTGGTTGTCCTTTTCCCTGGCGGGTTTCCGCACATACCTCAGCTTTTGTCAGTTAGCTTGTAGCCCCTGGCCTGGTTGTTTAGTCAGAGGGCCCCTTGTTATCACCCTGTCTCGGATTTCCCTTTGTCTCCCATTAAGACCTGAGGGGGCATCGGAGTTGGGCAGACATAATCCACCCTTCAAACGCGGCTGCCATGGGCTCAAGCAACCATAGTCTCGCAGGGGATTTCTGACAGCACGGGCGAGACAACGGAGTTAGGGCGCCAGGGGCTACTTTCTATTCCTGCTTCCTTCCCCAGCATTACGTTCCAGTGCTCCGGTCCTTGCAATAGGACCTCCTCAGACCAGAGTGCTGGAATCATAACACCAATACAGTATGCCATTTACGACACGGAGTGGCAAGGAATGGCTAAGGCCCTAGCCTATGTTCATGACTAGTGGTTCAGCTTCACATGACAATGGAAGCCCTCATCCTTCCACTAGAAAAATGATAAGAGTTAAGCTGGAAAAAGCACAGCAAAGAACTGTGCATTCTAAGATGGTACCACAAATCCCCAAGGAGAGTTAAAGTGTGTCGGCGGATGCGATGCCTGACCTTCCCAACACTGGATGGGTAGAGGTGGCTCCTACCACCATTTGCACACCCCCTGCAAGTGCTGGAAGGAGCACCCACAGTCCAGTTTCTGATATTCAAATTGAAGATGTCACTGTTGAAGTACACCAGGATGAGGATATGGGTGTTGCTGGCGCCGAGGAGGAAGTTAACGATGAAGATTGTGATAGTGATGTGGTTTGTTTAAATCAGGCACCGGGGGAGACACCTGTTGTCCATGGGCTGAAGAAGCCATTGTGATGCCTGGGCAAAATACCAAATAAGCCACCTCTTCGGTGTGGAATTATTTCTCCACAAATCCGGACAACAGGTGTCAAGCCGTGTGATGCCTCTGTCAATCTGTAATAAGTAGGGGTAAGGATGTTAACCACCTAGGAATATCCTCCCTTATACGTCACCTGCAGCGCATTCTTCAGAAGTCAGTATCAAGTTGTGAAACTATGGGTAAGAGCGTAAGCAGTCCATTGACACCTAAATCCCTTCTTCCTCTTGTACCCAAGCTCCTGCAAGCCACACCACCAACTCACTCAACGTCAACTTCCTCCTCAGTCAGGAATGTCAGTAGTCATGCAGGACATGTCACTGGCAAGACTGAGGAGTCCTCTCCTAACCGGGATTCCTCCGGAGGATCCTTGAGTGGTACACCTGCAGCTGTTGCTGCCGCTGCTGTTGTTGCTGCTGGGAGTCGACCGTCATACCAGAGGGGAAGTTGGAAGACCACTTGTTCTACCTCCAGTAAGCAATTGACTGTCCAACAGTCCTTTGTGAGGAAGATGAAATATGACAGCAGTCATCCTTCATCAAATCCCATCTATGTTCCACTTCACTAGGCAGGCGATACCGAGAATGTACAGAGACGTCAGAAAAAGTGTCCTCACTGTCCTACAAAATGCAGTTGTACCCACTGTCCACTTAACCACGGACATGTGGACAAGTGGAACAGGGCAGACTAAGGACTATATGACTGTGACAGCCCACTGGGTAGATGTATGGCCTCCCGCAGCAACAACAGCAGCGGCACCAGTAGCAGCATCTCGCAAACGCCAACTCGTTCCTAGGCAGGCTACGCTATGTATCATCGCTTTCAATAAGAGGCACTCCGCTGACAACCTCTTACAGAAACTGAGGAACATCATCGCACAATGGCTTACCCCAATTAGACTCTCCTGGGGATTTGTGATATCGGACAACGCCACCAATATTGTACGTGCATTACATCTGGGCAAATTCCAGCACATCCCATGTTTTGCACATACAATTAATTTGGTGGTGCAGAATTTTTTGAAAAATGACAGGGGCGTGCAGGAGATGCTGTCGGTGGCCCAAAAAATTGCAGGCCACTTTCGACATTCAGCCACCGCGTGCCGAAGACTGGAGCACCAGTAAACACTCTTGAACCTGCCCTGCCATCACCTGAAGCAAGAGGTCGTAACAAGGTGGAATTCAACACTCTATATGCTTCAGAGGATGGAGGAGCAGCAAAAAGCCATTCAAGCCTATACATCCACCTGTGATATAGGCAAAGGAGGGGGAATGCACCTGACTCAAGCGCAGTGGAGAATGATTTCCATCTTGTGCAATGTTCTCCAACCCTTCGAACTTGCCATACGTGAAGTCAGTTCAGACACTGCCAGCTTCACTCAGGTCATTCCTCTCATCAGGCTTTTTGCAGAAGCAGCTGGAGAAATTGAAGGAGGAGCTAATACGGAGCGAATCTGCTAAGTATGTGGGACTTGTGTATGGAGCCCTTCATTGCTTTGCCAGGATTCAAGGGTGGTCAATCTGTTGAAATCAGAGCACTACATTTTGGCCACCGTGCTCGATCCTAGGTTTAAAGCCTACGTTGTATCTCTCTTTCCAGCAGACACAAGTCTGCAGAGGTTCAAAGACCTGCTGGTGAGAAAATTGTCAACTCAAGTGGAATGTGACCCGTCAATAGCTCCTCCTTCATTTTCTCCCGCAACTGGGGCTGCGAGGAAAAGGACAAGATTTCCTAGCCCACATGCTGGTGATGATGCAGGGCAGTCAGGAGCGAGTGCTGACATCTGGTCCGGACTGAAGGACCTGGCAACGATTACTGACATGTCTACTGTCACTGCATATGATTCTGTCACCATTGAAAGAATGGTGGAGGATTATATGAGTGACAGCATCCAAGTAGGCATGTCAGACAGTCCGTACGTATACTGGCAGGAAAAAGAGGCAATTTGGATGCACTTGCACAAACTGGCTTTATTTTACCTATGTTGCCCCCCCCTCTAGTGTGTACTCCGAAAGAGTGTTTAGTGCAGTCGGTAACCTTGTCAGCGATCGGCATAGGAGGTTACTTCCACAAAATGTGGAGAAGATGATGTTCATCAAAATGAATTATAAATTCCTCCAGGAAGACCTTTACCAGCAATTGCCTCCAGAAAGTACACAGGGACCTGTGATGGTGTATTCCAGTGGGGACGAATTAATACTCTATGAGGAGGAGGATGTACACACGAAAAGGGATGAGGAATCGGAGGATGATAGAGAGGTGGACATCTTGCCTCTGTAGAGCCAGTTTGTGCAAGGAGAGATTGATTGCTTCTCTTTTGGGGGGGGGGGGGGCAAACAAACCACTCATTTCAGCCACAGTCATGTGGCAGACCCTATCGCTGAAATGATTGGTTTGTTAAAGTGTGCATGTCCTGTTTATACAACATACGGGTGGGTGGGAGGGCCCAAGGACAATTCCATCTTGCACCTCTTTTTCTTCTTTGCATCATGTGCTGTTTGGGGATTATTTTTTTTAAGTGCCATCCTGTCTGCAACTGCAGTGCCACTCCTAGATGGGACAGGTGTTTGTGCCGCACACTTGTGTCGCTTAGCTTAGTCATACACCTATCTCATTGCACCTCTTTTACTCTTTTACATGATATACTGTTTGGGGCCTAGTTTTTTAATAGTGCCATCCTGTCTGACACTGCAGTGCCACTCCTAGATGGGCCAGGTGTTTGTGCCGCATACCTGTGTCACTTAGCTTAGTCATCCAGCCACCTCGTTGAAACCTTTTGTCCTAAAAACAATATTGTAAGGTGTGATGTGTTCAGAATAGACTGGAAATGAGTGGAAATGAATGTTATTGAGGTTAATAATACCGTAGGATCAAAAATACCCCCAAATTCTGTGATTTTAGCTGTTTTATGTTTTTTTTTTTTTTAAATCATCCAGATCCAAAACCAAAACACGAAAGGGTGGTTTTGGCAAAACCAACTCAAAACCAAAGTACGAGCAGGGAATTAGAACCAAACACAAAACACAAAAAGTGCCCGCCGCACATCTCTATCAGTGAAACATAATCCCTCCTGTTAAATGTGTTTGTGTTTATTAGGGAATAAAGAGGGTCATTCCGAGTTGTTCGCTCGCTAGCAGTTTTTAGCAGCCGAGCAAACGCTATACCGCCGCCCACTGGGAGTGTATTTTAGCTTAGCAGAAGTGTGAACGAAAGGATCCCAGAGCGGCTACAAAATAATTTTGTGCAGTTTCAGAGTAGCTTCAAACCTACTCAGCGCTTGTGATCACTTCAGACTGTTCAGTTCCTGTTTTGACGTCACGAACACGCCCTGCGTTCGCCCAGCCACGCCTGTGTTTTTCCCGGCACGCCTGCGTTTTTTCGAAGACTCCCCGAAAACGGTCAGTTGACACCCAGAAATGCCCTCTTCCTGTCAATCACTCTGCGGCCAGCAGTGCGACTGATAAGCTTCACTAGACCTTGTGTGAAACTACGTCATTCATTGTAATAGTACGACACGCGTGTGCATTGCGCCGCATGTGCAGAAGTGCCGATTTTTTTGCCTGATCGCTGCGCAGCGAACAAAATCTGCTAGCGATCAACTCGGAATGACCCCCAATATCTCTAACCTGATGTTTTGCACAGAATGCATATGACGAGATATATATATATATAGATATATATAGATATATATATATATATAGATATAAATGTATTGGTTATTATGTTGTAGTTTGTAAAATAATGTTCCCCATGTGACTGCTCAGATAACCTGTGTGTTTGCTGTTGGGTAGATACAGCCAGTCTCAGATGTCAGCCCATACACCATCCTCATTCTTCCCCGCACAATGGATTCCAGGCTACATAATCAGATTAATTAAGTAAGGTTAATTTAGTTAACATCTAGTGTGGCCCAGGGGACATGCCTGAACATGTGAAAGTAGGTCTGATCTGAAACTGTTCTGTAGTCAGCCCCTTAATGTAACTCACCCAATACAGAGCCAGGGAGTGTCGCCTCATGGTTGGAAAGACAAAGGTTTTATAATAGAAAACGGGGGGCTATTGAGGCAGTGCAGTGGAGTTCCTGGCCTGAGAGGAATGATGAGTTTTGCTTCTGAAAGCTACTGGTAGGATAGCGATTTCAGTGTGCTGAGGCCTAGAAGCATATTTGTTATCCTCTGGTTTCAAAAGGCTACTGGACGTGCACTGAGGATGAAGCTGCCAGTGTGCTGAGTGAGGATTGTATCTGGATGCATTGTGGACACTGGATGACAAGCTTTTCCTGGGCGTGCAGACTTGTTGGCACTGCTATACAGATACTCCCTCATACATCTGTGATTCTACACCATTACGTTGCATCTGGACAGGACAGTGATGGAGAGTAGCTGGACCTCTGACTAGGCATTGCAGTGCCGTCAGTGGCGAGAATCCGTGGTGAAGGGGGTTTTGTGAGCTGGTATTCCAGAGCAGGAGACGCAGAACTACTGCTGGCATGTAACACCAGGAGACTGTAATCCCATACTATTGTGGGATTTAGTATGTAAGATACCATCCTGGCTTGCAATTGTTAATGTTATTGTGTACTGTGTGTGTATATTTACAATAAAGTGCATTTGCCATTTTACTAAACGGTTTACCTGAGTGATCAGAGAATCTGTATCCTCACAGACCATATGGGGTCAACCTTATGACTGTCAGCCTAGACATTGTAGATCTTCTATACCACACCTGGAATCTTTTAAGGTAAAATGAGTTAAAGAAGGGAGTGGTAGATATTGCCAATGTTTTAAAGTCCAGGCAGATGAGACTTGCTCCTTGATATTATCTCCTCTTGGTCATGTGGAGCCATAGTATTTCTGGGCAGGATCCATTGCTTTTGAAATCCAATTCCCCTGATGAAAGCCCACTTGGGCCTTTTTCAAATCATCAGAAGATTTGCAGGCTTTGCCTCAGCAATAAATTGTGGCCTAAATAGGTCGGCATTCAATAAATCTGAGAAACCAAGGTTTTTAGGAGCTAGGTCCGCTGAACCATTTCTAGATAACAAACTTGAGCATTGGTCATTTGTGTTATAATTGAATGGGACTAGCCCTACCGATTGCTTTAAGGAGGACACAATTTGAGGCCTGTAAAGACTCCTGTGAACAAACTTTCCTTTACTCTCAGCCTTATCTAATACAAATTATAAAGGTGAAGCCGCATCTGCAATTTAATATTACTCCTTTCTGTGATACCGTTTCACATTTTCCCACCTACTAGTGAGCCTAGAACTGGATCAGTATCAGAAGAAAAAAGGGCTGGCACATCAGGGACTAGTTTGCCTGCATGGAGCTGGCTATGGGCAGTACCAGGGAATGTGGGAAAATTCCCTGAAATAAGGAGCTTAAAATGTGTTACCGGTGTTCGGGATGCCGGCGTCATAAGACCGACAGCAGCATCCCGATGGAGAAGATCCCGACAGGTGTTCGGTAAGTATGCTTACCTAAGCCAACCATCCAGAAGACAAACCCTAACCCTCCCTTAATTGCAGCCTATCCCTAACCCTCCAAGTTGGTGCCTAAACCTAACACCCAACCTAACCCCGCGGCCTAACCCTAAGAGTCCCCAGTATGCTTGCGGTCGGGATGCCAGCTTTCGGGAATTATGACAGAGTTCCAGTGCCAGTATTCTGCCCACGTGTTGGAATTCTAGCGCCGGGATTTCGACTGGCGACATGTTGAACGTATCCCAGGAATCCATGTGATGGTTTTTTATTATTATTTCTTTATTTTGTTACCTGTTTTGTTTGTCTTTTTAGAACTTTTTTTTGTAACATTTCCCTCAGACTCACAGTTAGATGAATATAATTTTCTTGTGGCAAAAATCTTTTGTTTTCTTTTATTATGATACTGATTGGAATTTTGAGGAATTTCTGGTAAAAGCAACAGGATAAGTAGTATATTCAGCTATGCAATTGCATAAGAAAATGTATTTATTAACAGTTTCTTATATAGTGCAGCAAACTCTGTTATGCTTTACAATTGGAAACAGTGATAGCATAAAACAAAACAATTGGAAACAGTGAAAAAACAAGACTGGGTAATAACAGACAGTAATAGAACTAGGAAGGCCTTACTTGCAAGCTTACAAACTATAGGGAGGTTAGCATTGATACACAAGGATAGGTGTTATCTGTTGCATAAAGTTCCAAAAGACTGCGAGTTTTAAGGGAACGCTTGAAGGTTTGGAGACTAGAGGAGAGTCTTATTGTGCATGGGAGGGCAATCCAGAGAGTGGGTGCAACCCGAAGAAAGTCCTGCAGTTGTGAATGGGAGCAAATAATGAGTGTGGGTGAGAGACGTAGATCTTGTGAAGATGAAGAGGTCGGGTTGGGAGATATTTTGAGATAAGCAAAGAGATGTAAATTGCTGTAGTATGGTTAATGGCCTTCTGTGTGAGCAAAAGTATTTTACATTGAATACGATAGAATACAGGTAACCAATAGAGGGACTAACAGAGCGACTCCACAGACGATGAACGTCTAGGGAGGAAGCTTAGCCTTGCAGAAGCATTCAGAATAAATTGTAGTGATGAGAGTTTCTTTTTGGTAAGACCAATGAGAAGACTTTTGCAATAATCAATGCAGGAGATAATAAGAGCATGGATGACTGCTTATGAATATATACTTGCCTAGGTATATTGAAAATGAGAGCTGCAGATTATCACTACTGATTGCACTGAAATACTAATTAGCAAATTGGGTGATAAGAATTATAGCATTGCTATAGGCATAAGGCATCTGCTTTTGTATTAGATTGCTTATGCACATGATGGGTTGCTATTGATAAATTGGAATGTTATCTCTTGAGTATAGGAATGAGGGCATGACTCTGATAAATCTCAGTTGGTTGGTTTGTTAGCTTGTTTTCTTTAAACTGTTTTACTACTAGCCATTGCTGGGGGAGGGTTCATTGGAGTTTGGGTGTAATCAGTCTGTTCACATGCTTGGCCCATTACTTAAAGAGCATCAGGAAGGCTTGTGTCCATTAATTCAAAAGACATTATTCAAAGGATAACTACAATTTTAAACATAGTTTCCACGTTACACCGATGTTAAACCGAAGGTAAACAGAAGGACAACAATCAACCCACAATCTGGACCACTGAAGGACAGCTTTTAAACAAATGTGAGTCCAATTCCTCTACACATCAAACTACTCCAGTCTGAGTAACCCACACACTTATAACTTAAATCTGTGTTAGGAACGCTACTAGATCTTTCCACTTCATCCGAAACTACTCAAATTTCTGTCTATAGCTTACCAAAAATGTCTGAATTCTCACCTGTACCAATGTTATCTGTCTTTTTAAACTATGAAAAGACATCCCAATCTGCTCACTACAGTTCTCTCTTATGCAAACTCATGTATGTTTTTTGATGTAATGATTGGCTTGTAATTGGCAGTGCATGTGTGGGGAAGTTGCTCAGTGAAACATAATTTATTATTGCATGCTGTGTGGTGTTTACCTCCTTTGATCATTTGGCCATTTGGGGTCAGGTTTTATATCTTTGAGTGAGGTGTAGTCGTGGTATAAAGGACAGAGTGTGATTCCTGATTACTTAAAAACAAAAAATACCAAACACTGAGCAACATCCCCAAACAGGTAATTTCAACTTTAAACTTGTCATTTATTTTGTACTATCTGGACATGGCTACTAATAACAGATGCACAGACAAAATTCGTAAAGCTATGTGTGCAAATGCTAGGAGCTTGGGAGACAAAATTCCAGAGCTAATTGTGATGATGACAAGGGATAACCTGGATTTTGTGTCATGGTGCAATGAGAATCATGACTGGAACATAACTATACCAGGATACAATTTATTTAGGAAGGATATAATTGGAAGAATAGGAGGAGGGGTAGCAATGTATGTGAAAAAAGCATCAATGTTACTTTAATACAAAATATTGAAGATAAAACTGAGGCCCTTTTGGTCACCATAGAAACAGGGGAGAAGGACATTATTCGCATTGGGGTGATCTATAGACCACCAGGCCAGTGGCAGGATTTGGACAGGAACCTATTGTTGGACATCACTAAAATGGCTTTAAAGGGAGAAGTCATAATCACGGGAAGCTTTAATTTACCTGATGTAAATTGTGAGGGGTCTTTTGCAAGTTCAGCTACAAGTGGCAAATTTCTACATTCCTTTCAGGGAGCATCTCTCAAGCAATTGGTGAGGGAGCCCACTTGCAAAGACTCAATATTAGATTTAATTCTTAGAAATGGTGACAGGATATCCAAAATATACGTGGGTGAGCACCTGGGATCCAGTGATCATCAAGCAGTATGGTTAAGTATAAAGACAGGATCCAACGGGGGCATGGCTTGCAGCCTGACTGAGCAGAGGTGTCTCTGGAGAGCTCCTACTAAAAGCCTCTTATTTACCCCATCATAATACAGCCATCAGAGTTTATTTGGCTACTAGAGCCCAGTTATTTTGTCCCTGAGGCAGGGCAATCAGAGTGGAAAGGCTGTGGAGCCGGGGAGCAGGTTTTTCCTGCTCCTGCAGGTTGCGGCCTTCCTCCTGTACAGAAGCCGGGACCTCGATTTCACATCCCTCCCGGCCGGACGATTCGGGCCTGCAGAAGTCGCACGGATCTCAGCGGCCCTAGCTGCCCATACTCCCCCCCCCCCCATGGACTCTTACCGAGGGCTGTAGAACGTGCACATGGGCCCCTGGAGCCGGGAACCATGCGCTGAATGTAGCCGCGAGGTGCCTGGGAACGTCCGGTGACGGCGGCCATCTTGGAGGAGGCGAAGAGAGCTGCACGGCCGCAGTGAGCACCCGAGCGGCTCGCACTGACCGGGACTCTCCCGCTGAACATATCCCTCGGTGGGGCTGGTGGGATGCTTCAGTCCAGAAGACTCCTGGGCTGACTTACCTGATGTTACGGACCAGCTGAAGCTCAGTGATGGCGGCCATCTTGCAGGTGGCACTCGGGATCCATCTCCATATAAATATCAAATAACTGTTTTTTAGGTGCTGCACAGCCCCTGCGCTGCCCAGAGCCACAGTATAGCTCCCAGCTTACAATACCACATGTCTGCCAGCCGCCCTGAGAGTAATATAAGCCTCTGGAGCCGTGGTATATCTGCCGGTGCCCGGCGCCGCACACTGCCTGCCGACAGACCTGACAGGGGACAAATTTCGGTGCCACACTGTGGTGGACAGCATCTGGGGACACTCACATATGGATGACCAGACACGATTGTGGGACCACTTATCCTTGTCCCTCCTTCCGACACTGCCTGGTCCTTACTCCCCCCGACTTTGGTGTCCTGCTGTTGTCCATTGCTATCACTGCCACCCAATATTTGTCAGCTGCCCTGGGAGGATAGTGATAGGGTCACTGGCCCTCATCTCCCCCTCTGCAATGTCTGAGATGCTGGCCTAGCAATATAATCTGTCCTACCTGGACCGTGATGGTTTTTCTTTATACCTTTCCCTTCTCTACATAACGTACATCTGACAAACAATGTCTGTGTCTCTTTTTACATTTGTGATATCCCACCTATCCTCTTCACTTCCCCATAATGGCGCAAAGAAACAAGAAAAACACGCAGGGCCCCACAAATTTTTTTGGACAAAAATCAAAGGGCCTCCCAACTCCTGCATTGCTCACGGATTCTCCTTCCTCCCCCTGTTCATCTTAGATGGGTATTGACCCACAGATCCAAGCAGTTATGACCAGTCTACTTTAAGGGGTACAGTCCGCTTTTAAGCAAGAACTTTCCACAGCTATCGCCGAGTTCAAATCTGATCTCACGGCCCTTGGTAACCGTACAGATGCTCTTGAATCGAAGATAGACGACCTTTGCCGCTCTCAACAACGTCTTGATTCTGAGCTCTCCAGACTAAATGATGAGCTGGAGGACCTCAAAGAACGTCAAGAAGACCAAGAGAATCGCTCCCATCGCAACAATTTGCGCATCCGCAATGTGGCGGAATCAATCCTTAGCTCAGCACTACCGTCCTTCCTGAAAGACTTCTTTCAACACGTCTTACCTGACCTTTCAGATGCTGATTGTCTGTGAGTTAGAGCCCACAGAGCGCTCCGAGCGAAGCCTGCCCCGACACAGCCGCCCAGGGACGTCATAGTTCGTCTGCATTATTTTCGTTCAAAGGAACATATTCTGATGTCACTACAAGACTCTCCAGTGATCAACTTCCGAGATATGCAACTGCAAGTCTTTCAGCATTTGGCCCCCTCCACCATTCAAAAGAGACGAGATCTCCAGCCTGTTACTCGTATACTACGCCAACAACAAATACGATATAGATGGGGATTTCCCTTCATGTTACAAGTTACAGCGAACAATTCTACCCACTCTGTCAAAACCTTAAATCCAGGTCAAGATCTGTTGGCTAAACTTGGCCTCCTCCCTGTACCGTCATCCGATGGTGGGACTGCCTCTTCCTCTGGGTCACGATGCTCCCAAGCCCCTTCGCCTGAATGGACAAGGGTAACTCGTCGTCGCAACGACACCAATGACCCTCCTTGATTTTGACGAACTCTTTTTGGATCCACTTGAACAGTTCTCAATACTTCAGGAATGCGTCTCCTGACAGGAGGGGACTCTTGTTATTATCTTCCATCTTTAAATGTGCTTATCGTGGGCTCTGATGTTGCTCACCAAGCTTTAATGTTTATTATCTGTTATGCCTATCCTGGTGCTAGGCTTATATTGTTTGCCTTGTCACCCCTTGTTCCACTTTCCTCTCCCCCCCCTCCCCCCTCCCCTTTCTATTTTTTTTGTTGTTGTTGTTGGTTATGACACAGTACGTTTTTGTTTATTGTTTTCATATTTTGGGTTACATTATTGTATCATTTGGCTCTAGCCGACTCAACCATTGCGGTCCGGAGGGACCCGCTTCTCCTGCATTAGCTTGCTGTTTCCACTACCCGTGCTCCCTTTATTTGCTACTTCATAATATGATGTTTTGTATTTGCGTAGCGGTCCCCGATTGGGACCCCATAATTCAGGGTTTTCTCCCATATGGGTTTTCTATCACTTTCCTTTTTCTATGTCTCTGATTCTTGTTTCTTGCTGTTTTTCTTCTTTCCTTTTCCTTCTTCCCGCGGTTGGGTTTCCACGGCTCCTCTTTTGTTCTTTGGTATCACATGGCGCTTAAATTGTTTTCTATAAATGTTAACAGGCTTAATTCTCCCAAGAAACGTACAGTGATGTTGTCCGCCTGTCAGAGAGAGAAGGCCGATATAGTTTTCCTCCAAGAGACCCACTTCACAGGTACACACTCTCAACTTTACGGTAAGCAATTTACCCAGACCTTTTTTGCCTCTGCTGACTGTAAGAAAAGGGGGGTGGCTATATTGATCCACCGTAACGTCCCATTTGTCCACACTACAACCATAGCCGATCCTGACGGCCGGTACCTGATAGTTATTGGTACCCTTTGCACTGATATCCTAATGCTAGTCTCTGTATACGCCCCTAATCAAGATCAATCACGTTTTTTTCGCACACTCTTTTTGAGGCTTAATAGAGTAGCGCAAGGTCACATTATTTTAGGCGGGGACTTTAATACTGTGGTTGACCCCTCCTTAGATAAATCTATTCCTCCTAAAACTAAGAAGGATGCACTCCCATCTGATGCTGCCCTCACATTGACGTCCTCCCTCACACAGCTTGATTTACGAGACACCTGGCATCTTAAACACTCTAACGCCAGAGATTATACCCACTTCTCTGCACCTCATCAGCATTACTCTCGAATAGATATGATACATGTATCTAACTCACTCTCAACATTAATATCTGATTCAGGCATCACTCCCTGTTCATGGACAGATCATGCAGGGGTGTATATCCTGGTGGACCTCTATGGATTCCCTAATAAATCCCATAAATGGCGTCTTGATGATACTCTTCTTTCGCACCCCTCCACCCTCTTAGACACTAAAGTGAACCTGAAATTTTTCTTTGAGGAAAACGCCTCCCCAGAAGTCTCTCCTAGCCTGGTTTGGAAAGCACATAAAGCCACTATTCGCGGCCAGTTTATGTCTAAGGCCTCAGCCATACGTAAGAAAGCAGCACAGGAAGTTTCCTCATTGGAATCTAAAATTTCTGCACTTTTAGCCCAACATAAACTTGCCCCATGCGACTCCCTACTTTCCCAAATAAATAACCCCACGGGTCAGCTAAACACCCTTTTATCGCGGAGGGCGGCAGCTATACTACAGAAGCTCCGTCAAAAATTTTACGATAAAGCGTATAAAATTGATAGTCTCTTAGCTAATAAGCTGAGAAATAAGCGAGCTGTAGGACTGATAGAAAAATGTCATTCTTCTACATCAGACACACTTACTTATGATCCTAAATTGATGGTGGAGGAATTTCGGAACTACTATAGCTCCTTATATAATCTCCCTGCCCCCCCTCTTCCCTCCGATGGTCCCCGGGGAGCATGTTCATACTTGCTAGGTGCCCCCTTGCCGAGTTTGACTGAGCAACAGATTTCTCTTCTTAATGCGGACATATCGCTGGAAGAGACGGTTGCCGCTATCAAATCCATGCGATCGTCAGCTGCCCCTGGTCCAGATGGCTTTACTGCTCAATATTACAAAACATTCCATATGGAATTGGCCCCATACCTCACCTCGCTCTTTAATAGTGTTCTAGGGGGAGCATCATTTGCGCCAGCGACCATACAAGCTGACATAATTGTGATTCCGAAACCGGAGAGGGATCCGACACGTTGTTCCAACTATCGCCCGATTTCTTTGCTGAACGTAGATCTTAAGATATATGCAAAAATTTTGGCCAACCGCTTAGCTCCCCTGCTTACGCATCTGATACACCCGGACCAAGTGGGCTTCATTTCTGGCCGCAGGGCCTCCGATAATACCAGGAGAGCCATAGATTTGATTCACTCTATCCATAAACAGAAGCTACCCTCGTTGTTGCTAGCATTGGATGCCGAGAAGGCTGTTGACAGAATCTCCTGGCCCTTCGCTTTCTCAGTGCTCCGGAGGATGGGCTTTTCTGGCAAATTCCTAGAAGGTATTTCGGCGCTTTACAGAACCCCTACTGCCACGGTTTCTGTTAATCGCCTCACCTCTTCCGCATTTAACATCACTAATGGCACCAGACAGGGATGCCCGCTCTCCCCGTTACTATTTTCCCTGGTTATGGAACCACTGGCAGCAAGGATCCGAGCTAATGTAGATATAGCTGGAGTGCGGGTAGGCCCTTCTGAATATAAAATTGCGTTATACGCTGATGATGTCCTAATATCTCTGGGATCGCCATCTCAGTCGTTACAGCCGCTCCTCTCTAAGATAGACCTTTACTCTAAATATTCAGGTTATAAACTCAATACGAGTAAGACTGAGGTATTGAATTTTTATATCCCTGGCCCGACTAAGCTCTCACTGGAAAATTCCTTTCCATTTCAATGGCACAAGCAAAAGATCAAATACCTAGGTATTTTTCTAACACATAGCCATCACCAACTTTACCAAGCTAATTTCCCTAGGCTTCTAGATCGCATTAAGTCAGATTTGTCTTCTTGGTCCAGCCTCTTTATCTCCTGGATAGGTAGGGTAAACTCGGTGAAGATGAACGTGCTCCCTCGGATACTTTACCTGTTTCAGACCCTCCCGATATTTGTTCCTCCATCAGTTTTTAAATTCTTACAATTTCATACGTCACAATTCATATGGGCGAATAAACATCCCCATGTTCGATTGAAACTCTTACAGCGCCCAACATTTAGTGGCGGCCTAGGCATTCCAGACTTCAGAAGATATTATTTAGCCACACAGCTCTCACACTGCGTACAATGGTGCAACCCCGAATCTAGAAGGGTCTGGGTGTCTATAGAAGCCGCCGAAATGGGTCTCTCTACTCTCTCTTCTCTTCTCTGGCTTTCAAAATCCTGCCGCCCCAGAACTATAGTATCCCATCCCGTAGTTTCCCGCTCACTAATGATTTGGGACTCTGCCAATAAGAAATATGGCTTGGCCCCGGCCCCATCCCCTGTCATCCCAATATTACACAACCCTGCATTCCCTCCTGGTACAAATAAATCACTGTTTGCTCCTTGGCAAGATAGGGGTATCTTATATCTGAATGATATTACCAAGGATACTAGTTTTCCACAATTCTCTCAGATTCAAGACACTATTGATATTCCCTCTAGGTATTTCTATCACTTTTTACAATTTAGACATTTTCACTCCTCAATGGGCCGCGTCCTCTCTAGCAGACCCCTGACCACGTTTGAGACTATATGTTTCAGACGTCACTCAACCAAAGGCTTAATTTCCCTCATATATACTACTCTCACTGGGAATACTCCCTCTCAGCGTGATCCTCATGAGAGGGCATGGGAAACGGACCTAGGCTCGGCTTTAGACGACGAGGAAAGGTCTGAGGCCTGGAGTAACGCAGCATCTAGTTCCATATGCGTTAGAATCAAGGAGAATGTCTAGAAATTATTATATAGATGGTACTATGGGGGTAATTCCAAGTTGATCGCAGCAGGACATTTTTTAGCAATTGGGCAAAACCATGTGCACTGCAGGGGGGGGGGGGCAGATATAACATGTGCAGAGAGAGTTAGATTTGGGTGGGTTATTTTGTTTCTGTGCAGGGTAAATACTGGCTGCTTTATTTTTACACTGCAATTTAGATTGCAGATTGAACTCACCACACCCAAATCTAACTCTCTCTGCAAATGTTATATATGCCTCCCCTGCAGTGCACATGGTTTTGCCCAATTGCTAACAAAGTTCCTGCTGCGATCAACTCAGAATTACCCCCTATGTACCATCTCGCTTAAGCAAAATGTACCCGGACATGACGGATAGATGCTGGAGAGGATGTGGCGCAGAAGGCTCTTTTCTACATATATGGTGGTCATGTCCTAAAATAGTGCATACGTGGGGGGAAGTGATTCACTTTATATCTAGTTTGTTGCAGGTCTCTATTCCTTCTGACCCTAAATATATTCTCCTCCCCTTAAACCTACCAACACTGACGAATTCTCAAAATAAATTATTACGTCATATAGTATCCGCAATAACCTGTCAACTAGCTGCAGATTGGAAAAACCCTATCCCGCCTTCCATGCAATCTATAGTTGCACGTATCTGGTACGTTTACCGCATGGATTACATGACTAGCATCATAAATTGCTCCCCTGGGTCATTTGAGAAGGTTTGGAGTCAATGGCTGGCCGCCCAGCATGCCCCTTCACCCTTTAATATGTGATACCCTGCACAATATTTGAGGGGACCCCCCCGGGGAATCTAATCTATTCTATCCTATTCTGTCCATTCCTCTCCTTTTCTCCCTTCTTCTCTGATTTTCTCTCTTCTCGACCCTCTTCTACTCTTACTCTTCACTGTTCCTCAGTTTGCTACGCTGCTGACTGGCCTTTTTTCTATTTTATACCACCCGCTTTCTGGGTCAAAAATGGGTCACTGTTTTTTTTTCCAGTTATCTTTATAATTGCCAACGGTTATGATACGCATATAATGTACCCTGCTGAAATCACTATCTGTTGGTATCTGTTTGTATTTGTGATCCCATGAATAAAATTATTTACAAAAAAAAAAAACAGGATCCAACTCCTGTCACACAAAAACAAAGGTGTTGGATTTTAGAAATGCTGACTTTGCAAAAATGGGGAGATGTTTAAGTGATTCATTGGCGGACAGGAGGAACTTGGAAGGAGTGCAGGAGAGGTGGGAAAAACTGAAAAGTGCAATACTAAGTGCAACAGACCTTTGTATCAAAAGGAAAAAAAGTGAAAGGATAGATCAAAGGCGATAACACAATCATAAAATTTGATATACGTCACATGTTCTGTTGTCCCTTCGGGCAATCACTGTCTCAAATGTCTCATAATATCCAGATGTCAAACATGAAAAAAAGAGATAATACAATCTATGGGTAATATTGCTTAAAACACTGATAAAAATAGCCTTTAAGTGTCCAGAAAAGGAGGCCTAAAGTGCCAGAACCCAATTTGATAGTAGATAAGGATAGTATCTCGCCACCGCTCTGCAGGTATTTTTGGACGTACCAAAACTCACATCAAGATAAGTAGGGACAGGTATATAAAGGTATCTTTTAATACTGTATCCACCGTATTATAAGGCAGGAAAGGAGCTATTTCAAAAAACGTACCCCACTCACTTTTGGAGGGGGATTGTTCCCACGTATAAAGGTATCTTTCAAGTCAGGATAACATCCACGATAATCCAAAACGTTTTTATTAAAAGTTCATAAAAACAGCAATAAGATGTTTTTCTATGTAGTTTCCACTTTCTGGTTTGTACAAAAACATGCAGGTCAGAAGTAATAGACAAAAATTGGCATAATCCGGTTTTATGCCAGTACTGTCATGTTAAACATACTCCAAAAGGGTATTCCATTGCACCTTGAAAAAGACCAGGGAGGTCGAAACGTCGTTGGTGAAACCAGGTAGTGATTTTTCTATCACTTTTTGTTCATCTTGTTTTCTCTATGGAATACCCTTTTTTGAAATAGCTCCTTTCCTGCCTTATAATACGGTGGATACAGTATTAAAAGATACCTTTATATACCTGTCCCTACTTATCTTGATGTGAGTTTTGGTACGTCCAAAAATACCTGCAGAGCGGTGGCGAGATACTATCCTTATCTACTATCAAATTGGTTTTTGGCACTTTAGGCCTCCTTTTCTGGACACTTAAAGGCTATTTTTATCAGTGTTTTAAGCAATATTACCCATAGATTGTATTATCTCTTTTTTTCATGTTTGACATCTGGATATTACGAGACATTTGAGACAGTGATTGCCCGAAGGGACAACAGAACATGTGACGTATATCAAATTTTATGATTGTGTTATCGCCTTTGATCTATCCTTTCACTTTTTTTCTATTGATTATCATTTTTGATCTGTTATTTGGACAGATCTGTTGAGGATCTAGATTGGGCTGACAACTTTGCGCCAGGAATTTACACTGTTGTATTTTATTGTCTTTGTATCAAAAGGGTTAGGAAAAGCACCAGGAAAAGGAAGCCAATGTGGTTCACAAAGAAGTATCAACTAGTGTGAAAGCAAAAAAGATGGCTTTTAGGAAATACAGACTCAAAATAATAACGACAAAGAGGTGTATCTTGATAGATGGAAGGATGCTAAGAAAGTGATCAGACGTGCAAAGGCAGAAGCTGAGGAGAAAATGGCCCAGTCAGTAGATAAAGGGGGCAAAAAAAATTTAAGTATATAAGTGAAAGTAGAAAATAAAATGGAGGAATAATAAAACTTAAGACAGAGAGTGAGCATTTGGTGGAGGGAGACAAGGCAATGGCAGATCACCTATATAATTATTTTTGCTCAGTATTTACTACAGAAGGAGAAGGGATGGGGTCACAGTTAAGTTGCAAGGACATTCATAAAAATAAGGTAGATGAAAGTACATTTACAGAGGAGAAGATCCTAACAGAACTTTCAAAACTAAAAGTGGATAAATCAATGGGGCCACAAGGGATACACCCAAGGATACAAAAAGAGCTAAAAGATGTGCTGGTTACACCTTTAACAGAATTATTTAACCAGTCACTAAATACAGGTGCCATTCCAGAGGACTGGAAAAGAGCAATTGTAGTTCCACTGCACAAAAGTGGAAGCAAGGAAGAAGCAAGTAACTACAGACCAGTAAGCCTTACATCAGTAGTAGAGAAAATAATGGAAAAACTATTAAAAGAAAGAGTTGTGGATTATCTTAAATCAAACAATTTACAGGATCAAAAACAGCATGGATTTACTGGTGGAAGATCATGCCAAACAAATCTTATTGACTCTATGATGAAAATAATAGATCAAGGGGGAGCTGTAGATGTAGCATATCTACACTTTAGTAAGGCATTTGACACTCTCCCACATCGCAGACTGCTAAAGAAACTTGAAAGCATGGGGGTGGATTATAAAACAGTTTAATGGATAAGAACCTGGTTGCAGGATGGGAAACAGACAGTTGTAGTAAATGGAGTGCATTCTTTGGAGGGAAATGTTACCAGTGGAGTACCCCAGGGATCTGTACTTGGTCCAGTTCTCTTTTATATCTTTGTTGGTGACATTGCAAATGGTATTGAAGGGAAAGTATGCCTTTTTGCAGATGATACAAAGATATGCAACAGGGTAGACACATCGGGAGGGGTAAAACAAATGATTGATGACCTAGGTAGGCTTGAGAAATGGTCAAGAATGTGGCAACTACAGTTTAATGCTAAAAAATGCAAAACCGTGCACTTGGGTCTCAAAACCCAAAGGCTAAATATAGTATCAAGGGTACTATAATGAAAACTACTGAGGAGGAAAGGGATTTAGGAGTCACTATTTCAAGTGACTTGAAGGAAGGAAAGCAATGCAACAAAGAAATGAGAAAGGCAAGTCAGATGATTGGTTGCATAGGGAGTGGACTCAGTAGCAGGAAAAAATAAGTAATAATGCCACTGTATAGGTCATTGGTATGGCCCCATCTGGAATACTGTGTCCAGTTCTGGAGATCATATCTCCAGAAGGATATAAATACATTAGAGAGTGTACAAAGAAGGGCAACTATAATGGTGCATGGCCTACATCACAAAACTTACCCAGAAAGGCTAAAAGCTCTTAACATGTATAGTTTGGAGGAGAGAAGGGAAAGTGGGGACATGATAGAAACTTTCAAATATATCAAGGGTCTTAACAAAGTTCAGGAGGGAAAATAAGATTTTACTTACCGATAAATCTATTTCTCGTAGTCCGTAGTGGATGCTGGGGACTCCGTCAGGACCATGGGGATTAGCGGCTCCGCAGGAGACAGGGCACAAAAATAAAGCTTTAGGATCAGGTGGTGTGCACTGGCTCCTCCCCCTATGACCCTCCTCCAAGCCTCAGTTAGGATACTGTGCCCGGACGAGCGTACACAATAAGAAAGGATTTTGAATCCCGGGTAAGACTCATACCAGCCACACCAATCACACCGTACAACTTGTGATCTGAACCCAGTTAACAGTATGACAACGTAGGAGCCTCTGAACAGACGGCTCACAACAATAATAACCAGATTTTTGTACCAATAACTATGTACAAGTATTGCAGACAATCCGCACTTGGGATGGGCGCCCAGCATCCACTACGGACTACGAGAAATAGATTTATCGATAAGTAAAATCTTATTTTCTCTAACGTCCTAGTGGATGCTGGGGACTCCGTCAGGACCATGGGGATTATACCAAAGCTCCCAAACGGGCGGGAGAGTGCGGATGACTCTGCAGCACCGAATGAGAGAACTCCAGGTCCTCTTTAGCCAGGGTATCAAATTTGTAGAATTTTACAAACGTGTTCTCCCCCCGACCACGTAGCTGCTCGGCAGAGTTGTAATGCCGAGACCCCTCGGGCAGCCGCCCAGGATGAGCCCACCTTCCTTGTGGAATGGGCATTTACATATTTTGGCTGTGGCAGGCCTGCCACATAATGTGCAAGCTGAATTGTACTACACATCCAACTAGCAATCGTCTGCTTAGAAGCAAGAGCACCCAGTTTTTTGGGTGCATACAGGATAACAGCAAGTCAGTTTTCCTGACTCCAGCCGTCCTGGAAACCGATATTTTCAGGGCCCTGACAACATCTAGCAACTTGGAGTCCTCCAAGTCCCTAGTAGCCGCAGGTACCACAATAAGCTGGTTCAGGTGAAACGCTGACACCACCTTAGGGAGAAACTGGGGACGAGTCCGCAGCTCTGCCCTGTCCGAATGGACAATCAGATATGGGCTTTTGTGAGACAAAGCTGCCAATTCTGACACTCGCCTGGCCGAGGCCAGGGCCAACATCATGGTCACTTTCCATGTGAGATATTTCAAATCCACAGATTTGAGCGGTTTAAACCAATGTGATTTGAGGAATCCCAGCACTACGTTGAGATCCCACAGTGCCACTGGAGGCACAAAAGGGGGTTGTATATGCAGTACTCCCTTGACAAACTTCTGGACTTCAGGAACTGAAGCCAATTCTTTCTGGAAGAAAATCGACAGGGCCGAAATTTGAACCTTAATGGACCCCAATCTGAGGCCCATAGACACTCCTGTTTGCAGGAAATGCAGGAATCGACCGAGTTGAAATTTCTTCGTGGAGCCTTCCTGGCCTCACACCACGCAACATATTTTCGCCACATGTGGTGATAATGTTGTGCGGTCACGTCCTTCCTGGCTTTGACCATGGTAGGAAAGACCTCTTCCGGAATGCCTTTTTCCCTTAGGATCCGGCGATCAACCGCCATGCCGTCAAACGCAGCCGCGGTAAGTCTTGGAACAGACATGGTACGTGCTGAAGCAAGTCCCTTCTTAGCGGCAGAGGTCATGAGTCCTCTGTGAGTATCTCTTGAAGTTCCGGGTACCAAGTCCTTCTTGGCCAATCCGGAGCCACGAGTATAGTTCTTACTCCTCTACGTCTTATAATTCTCAGTACCTTGGGTATGAGAAGCAGAGGAGGAAACACATACACCGACTGGTACGCCCACGGTGTTACCAGAACGTCCACAGTTATTGCCTGAAAGTCTCTTGACCTGGCGCAATACCTGTCCAGTTTTTTGTTCAGGCGGGACGCCATCATGTACACCTTTGGTCTTTCCCAACGGTTCACAATCATGTGGAAAACTTCCCGATGAAGTCCCCACGCTCCCGGGTGGAGGTCGTGCCTGCTGAGGAAGTCTGCTTCCCAGTTGTCCACTCCCGGAATGAACACTGCTGACAGTGCTATCACATGATTTTCCGCCCAGCGAAAAATCCTTGCAGTTTTTTCCATTGCCCTCCTGCTTCTTGTGCCGCCCTGTCTGTTTACGTGGGCGACTGCCGTGATGTTGTCCCACTGGATCAATACCGGCTGACCTTGAAGCAGAGGTCTTGCTAAGCTTAGAGCATTATAAATTGCCCTTAGCTCCAGTATATTTATGTGGAGAAAAGTCTCCAGACTTGATCACACTCCCTGGAAATTTTTTCCCTGTGTGATTGCTCCCCAGCCTCTCAGGCTGGCCTCCGTGGTCACCAGCATCCAATCCTGAATGCCGAATCTGCGGCCCTCTAGAAGATGAGCACTCTGTAACCACCACAGGAGAGACACCCTTGTCCTTGGAGATAGGGTTATCCGCTGATGCATCTGAAGATGCGATCCGGACCATTTGTCCAGCAGATCCCACTGAAAAGTTCTTGCGTGGAATCTGCCGAATGGAATCGCTTCGTAATAAGCCACCATTTTTCCCAGGACTCTTGTGCAATGATGCACTGACACTTTTCCTGGTTTTAGGAGGTTCCTGACTAGCTCGGATAACTCCCTGGCTTTCTCCTCCGGGAGAAACACCTTTTCTGGACTGTGTCCAGAATCATCCCTAGGAACAGCAGACGTGTCGTCGGAAACAACTGCGGTTTTGGAATATTTAGAATCCACCCGTGCTGTCGTAGAACTACTTGAGATAGTGCTACTCCGACCTCCAACTGTTCTCTGGACCTTGCTCTTATCAGGAGGTCGTCCATTTTCTTCGAAGAAGAATCATCATTTCGGGCATTACCTTGGTAAAGACCCGGAGTGCCGTGGACAATCCAAACGGCAGCGTCTGAAACTGATAGTGACAGTTCTGTACCACGAACCTGAGATACCCTTGGTGAGAAGGGCAAATTGGGACATGGAGGTAAGCATCCCTGATGTCCCGGGACACCATATAGTCCCCTTCTTCCTGGTTCGCTATCACTGCTCTGAGTGACTCCATCTTGATTTGAACCTTTGTAAGTGTTCAAATATTTCAGATTTAGAATAGGTCTCACCGAGCCTTCTGGTTTCAGTACCACAATATAGTGTGGAATAATACCCCTTTCCTTGTTGTAGGAGGGGTACTTTGATTATCACCTGCTGGGAATACAGCTTGTGAATTGTTTCCAATACTGGCTCCCTGTCGGAGGGAGACGTTGGTAAAGCAGACTTCAGGAACCTGCGAGGGGAACGTCTCGACTTTCCAATCTGTACCCCTGGGATACTACTTGTAGGATCCAGGGGTCCTGTACGGCTCCAGCGTCATGCTGAGAACTTGGCAGAAGCGGTGGAAGGCTTCTGTTCCTGGGAATGGGCTGCCTGCTGCAGTCTTCTTCCCTTTCCTCTATCCCTGGGCAGATATGCTTATGGGGACGAAAGGACTGAGGCTGAAAAGACGGTGTCTTTTTCAGCATAGATGTGACTTAGGGTAAAAACGGTGGATTTCCCAGCAGTTGCCGTGGCCACCAGGTCCGATGGACCGACCCCAAATAACTCCTCCCCTTTATACGGCAATACATCTTTGTGCCGTTTGGAATCTGCATCACCTGACCACTGTCGTGTCCATAAACATCTTTTGGCAGATATGGACATCGCACTTACTCTTGATGCCAGAGTGCAAATATCCCTCTGTGCATCTTGCATATATAGAAATGCATTTTTTAAATGCTCTATAGTAAATAAAATACTGTCCCTGTCAAGGGTATCAATATTTTCAGTCAGGGAATCCGACCAAGCCACCCTCGCGCTGCACATCCAGGCTGAGGCGATCGCTGGTCGCAGTATAACACCAGTATGTGTGTATATACTTTTTAGGATATTTTCCAGCCTCCTATCAGCTGGTTCCTTGAGGGCGGCCGTATGTGGAGACGGTACCGCCACTTGTTTTGATAAGCGTGTGAGCGCCTTATCCACCCTAAGGGGTGTTTCCCAACGCGCCCTAACTTCTGGCGGGAAAAGGGTATACCGCCAATAATTTTCTATCGGGGGAACCCCGCGCCTCATCACACACTTCATTTAATTTATCTGATTCAGGAAAACTATAGGTAGTTTTTCCACACCCCACATAATACCCTTTTTTGTGGTACTTGTAGTATCAGAAATATGTAACACCTCCTTCATTGCCCTTAATAAGTAACGTGTGGCCCTAAAGGAAAATACGTTTGTTTCTTCACCGTCGACACTGGAGTCAGTGTCTGTGTCTGTGTCGACCGACTGAGGTAAAATGGGCATTATAACGTCCCTGACGGTGTTTTAGACGCCTGGACAGATACTAATATGTTTGCCGGCCGTCTCCTGTCGTCAACCGACTTGCAGCGTGTTGACATTATCACGTAATTCCTTAAATAAGCCATCCATTCCGGTGTCGACTCCCTAGAGAGTGACATCACCATTACAGGCAATTAGCTCCGCCTCCCAACATCGTCCTCATACATGTCGACACACACGTACCGACACACAGCACACACACAGGGAATGCTCTGATAGAGGACAGGACCCACTAGCCCTTTGGGGAGACAGAGGGAGAGTTTG
This sequence comes from Pseudophryne corroboree, assembly GCF_028390025.1. Lineage (NCBI taxonomy): Eukaryota > Metazoa > Chordata > Amphibia > Anura > Myobatrachidae > Pseudophryne > Pseudophryne corroboree. The sequence goes on from NC_086444.1 coordinate 473,814,466, forward strand.
CCAGCACACACCAAAAACGCTATAATTATACAGGGACAACCTTTATATAAGTGCTTTTCCCTTATAGCATTTTAATATATGTAGTCATATCGCCAAATCAGTGCCCCCCCTCTCTGTTTTAACCCTGTTTCTGTAGTGCAGTGCAGGGGAGAGCCTGGGAGCCTTCCCACCAGCATTTCTGTGAGGGAAAATGGCGCTGTGTGCTGAGGAGAATAGGCCCCGCCCCCTTTTTCGGCGGGCTTCTTCTCCCGTTTTTCTGAGACCTGGCAGGGGTTAAATACATCCATATAGCCCCCAGGGGCTATATGTGATGTATTTTTAGCCATAAAAAAGGTATTATACATTGCTGCCCAGGGCGCCCCCCCAGCGCCCTGCACCCTCAGTGACCGCTGTGTGAAGTGTGCTGACAACAATGGCGCACAGCTGCAGTGCTGTGCGCTACCTCAGGAAGACTGAAAAGTCTTCTGCCGCCTGCTTCTGGACCTCTTCCATCTTCGGCATCTGCAAGGGGGGTCGGCGGCGCGGCTCCGGGACGAACCCCAGGGTGAGACCTGTGTTCCGACTCCCTCTGGAGCTAATGGTGTCCAGTAGCCTAAGAAGCCAATCCATCCTGCACGCAGGTGAGTTCACTTCTCTCCCCTAAGTCCCTCGATGCAGTGAGCCTGTTGCCAGCAGGACTCACTGAAAATAAAAAACCTAAAAACTTTTTCTAAGCAGCTCTTTAGGAGAGCCACCTAGATTGCACCCTGCTCGGACGGGCACAAAAACCTAACTGAGGCTTGGAGGAGGGTCATAGGGGGAGGAGCCAGTGCACACCACCTGATCCTAAAGCTTTATTTTTGTGCCCTGTCTCCTGCGGAGCCGCTAATCCCCATGGTCCTGACGGAGTCCCCAGCATCCACTAGGACGTTAGAGAAACATTTTTCAAAGGAAGAGAAGTATTAGAACTTGAAGACATGCTCTGAAACTGGAGGGAGGCAGGTTCAGGGGAAATTTAAGGAAAAATGACTTCACAGAAAGGGTTGTGGATAAGTGGAATAGCCACCCATCAGAGGTGGTAAAGGCTAAGACTGTAGAGCAATTTAAACAGAGTTTTTGCAGTGTCTTGTGTAAGGTAGGTCATATTTTGACTATGTTTTTGATTATGTAGCATGATTTAGAAACAGATTGAATGTGGGGAACAAAGGACAGTTCAGAGTTGAGGATGTTACCTAGGCAGCAAGCTTGTGTGGTAGGATTGATTATTGAGTTACATCAGGTTGGTAACTACTATTAGTCGGTGGAAATATAATTCTGTTTTGGAAATATTAAGTTCGAGGTTGCAAGATGACATCCAAGAGGAAAGACTGTGTAGGGCACCTTGTGTGCCAGAGCAGCATAAACTCACTGGACTGGGCATTTTAGCATGTCAGGCAAAGTATCACTGTGGCCTGTCAGGGGTTAAGGCTTTTGGGAGTGGAACATTGTGCATGTGCTGTTGGGATTTGATTGGTTGTGATAAAGTCAGGGGTAGTGTTGTAGGGATATAGGAATTGAGCCTAGAAGTTTCTGCCTCTTTGCAGTTTATGATGAGTACATTGATGAGTACATTGTGAATTATATTGTACCTGTGTTTTATTCTGCTCTCTAGCTGTTCATTCTTTTGACTCTTCTCTCACTGTATAAACTTTGTCTTCTCTTTCCTTTCTCCCATACCTTTCCCTTCTACCTATATCTTTATCCCTCCTATCACACTTTCATTTTCATTTCAGTACAGATGAAGGCTGTAGGGCCTTCCTTGTGTTCATGTCCGCCGGGGCTCAGCGCTGGCCTGCCTTCTCGCCTGGCAGACTCCTCTGTCGGCCGAGCGAGTCCGGGCGGGCCTGATGCGCCTCCTGAAAGGGGACCCGCTGCTGTTCACGGGCGGCCCCGCCCGCTGGGCGCACGCTGTGCAAGGAGTGCCTTCTCCGCTCGGCAGTGGACGTCAGGTAGGTTATAGCCGCGGGAGCTCGGCGGCAGCGATCCGGCCGGCGGGCTCGGGTGGGCGTGCCGCGCCCGAGCGGCCGCTACATCCAGCGGGGGGCAGGCGGGCTTGGCCTGGACAGGCCATCAGCACGCCTGCCCAGCCGTTACCGGTCCGTATGTTCCGGCCTGCATTAAGGGGGGCCGGGTTACAACGGCCCGCACTGGGGGGCTGCACGGGGCCTAGACTTCTGGGCAGTGTGCCCACTGAGAAAGTTTAGGCCCCAGATTCTTAAAAAATCCGGCGCTAGGGCACGATGTTTAGCCGCTGGAGCTCTGCGGCAGCGATCCGGCCGGCGGGCTCGGGTGGGTGTGTCATCCAGCGGGGGGGCTAGGCGCTTGCCCAGCCGTTACCTGTCGGAGGGCTCTTAGGCAGGTGACTGTGAGTGCTCAGGGGGGTCCTTAATGCTGGCAGGGTTAACCCTGTTATAGCATCAATAAGTTTCTTGGTCCCTGGGCCTGGTTTCCGGCCTGACCTGGGCGCCTGCGACCGGGAACGATGTCTCTTTTGTTTCCACAGTGCCATGGTCCTCAATTGCCATGGAAGGAACGGAAGCGTCCGGACGGGGGCAAGGCGGAACAGCGGCTGTGGCTGCGCAGGCGGGTGAGTCTTCTTAGGATCTGGCCTGGTCCGGGGTGAGTGTGGGTAGCCCTCGTAGTTGAGCGGACTCTGGTACCCGGTCCTCCTCCTCGGGTGCATGCAGGTATACAGGTAAGGGCTCCACTAAGCGCAGTAGGACTAGGAACATACGGCGGGTACTTACCCTTCCTGGTTTACCAGTCGTCAAAGGTCCTCGCCTTAACGGCGGGGTTCACAGGGTTAGTAGGAGACGGCGAATTTTTGCGCTGGCATTACAGCTCTAATTCTTTCCAGGTGTCGTATACGGTCCCGTCCCCTGCGCGAACACAGCGGTAATGCTGGGGTTTAGACCCCGGGCTCGGGACCGGTTACGGAGAGATAATTAGATTGCTATCTTTGCACTTGCCGGTTATGATAGGAGTTTTGCTAGCAGCGACACATTTTGACGTTATCCATGCCGCAGAAGTCACGACTGAAGGTAACGGTCGCTTTCTTGCTCGGGGTTCTATAGCGGTAGGGCAGGCACGTCGTGTGCGGTACACGCTTTGCAGGTCACATTGGCCAGGGTGAGTTGGTAAGGGGGTGTCGTTCCGGCACTCCTGCATTATGTGCGGTGGGAGCCACGCTGTAGAGGCTGCAGCAATCCGGTGACTAGGGTGGCTGCTGCGCGGCGACTCGGCAATACCGCGGTCCGGCGGGCTTGATTGTTGGGTAATTCTCCATCCTATTAAACCGCAGGGTTTCTGCAATCAGTTTTTACTGTTGTCTTCCTCTTACCTATTTCTTAGTCTGTTCTGGCCGGTTTTTATGTGGCAGTCACTCTCCGCGTTGATTTCCCGGCCTTGTTTTGGGCGACGGTCTGTCTCGCGGTTCCATTTGGACGCATGTTGGGGCTTTTCGGGCTGTCACCATGGGGGGTAATCCCGTTAAATGTCGAGGAGACCTTCGGTCTTATACGGGATCCTTCCTATCATTTTATGGGGCATCAGTTACTCATGTCATCCCGGGGGGTGCATTGTAGGGTGGTTTTCATGTCCTTGACTCGGCATTGGAGATGGTCAGATCGTTTGCCAGCGGTACGCTCATGGGCTCATTGTATATCAAGTCAGATTTCCTCCTCCTTCCTTTACACCCGTCGGCGTGTTGCTTTACGGGCTTCGGTTGACGGATAGAGTTTTTATGTTACCAGATTCTTGCCTATGGGTTGTTCACCTTCTTGCGCGTATTTCGCATGGTTTAGCTCATTCTTACACTGGTGTTTACAGTGGGCCTCAGGGTAGCCGGGTATTATGCACTACCTGGAGGAATTTCCGTTAGCCTGCACCCCGCATTCGTATAGGTATGGTTCTGCTAAACTACTCACTTTATTTGTTTGAGGTTTTTTGGGTGCCAATTGCGGGTAACAAGACAGAGGGTCCTCCGGACTCTTTGGGGGTATTGGGGTATCCAAATTCGACACTACCTGGAGGATTTTTCTTTTACCCTGATTCTACTACACTACTCGTATTATTTGAGTTTTAGAGCGACTATGCGGGTACAAAGTCGGAGGGTCCTATGGATTCTTTGGCGCATTGGGGTATCCAAAGGATACTCAGGCGGGCCTGTGCAGCTTACGGACGATAGATGGGGCATTGTGAGCGCTAGTGGCAGACTGACTCACACTTCAGAAGGCTGCAATTATGGTGGGTTCGCTTGACTTCACCGGCAGGGTGTTTTTTGTAGGGAATTAGAAATGCGACAGCAGGAATTACAAGCATACGTAATTTAGGGATCGCGTGCGATTCCGTAGGGATACATGCATTTGGGGCGCCTTTCTATTCCGGGTATTTTTGTAGCTAAAAACGGCGGTTCCCGGTATGGTCTTGGAATTTTGACGGACGAAGCAGGTACCTTTTGCTTCTGCGCTTATTTCTCGCATAGGTGGTGCGCTGCGAGTTGGCCTGGTTTGTCAATAGCTTCACAGGACACATGTGTTTGCTCTACATTTTCCTGTTAGGTTGGCGTTGGGAGTATGGGACCACTGCCTGCGTACTGAGGAGGTTCTATTTGAGTGTGACAACATGGGAGTTGTCTTTGCGATGATGAGACTGGGGTCTACCTCCTTGCCGGTATTTAGGTTTCTTGCCCAAATAGTTTCTACATGCTTGGTGTGCATCACCACGTTGCAGGCCAAGCACGGGCCGGATGTCCGTAGCGGCATTGCTTATGCCCCCTTTCCCGTTTGAGCGGTTATGCGTTGGATGGTTAGCTCCCTTGGCACGTTATTGGGGTGATGAAGGTCCTGATTAGGTGTGTCAGGTTACAACATGTGCGCCTTATATGGCTTCTTGGGAGCGCTGGAGCCGTTTTCCTGCGGAAAGGGGGCCATAGGGAAAAGACCATTCCTGAATTAATTTTTGCCCTTGTTTGCGGAGAGAGGAACTTTACTACGTCCTTTTCCTGGCGCGGGTTCCCTGTTGAGTCGAATTTTGGGGTCGCTGAGGAGCATCGGCTCCTTGGACTGCGAAGTTCGCCTTTTCAGGTTGGCTTTTGTTTGGATTTTCATGGTGCGTTCAGGGTGGGCGAGCTGGTGGCGCGCTCCTGTGCGGCAGCTTCGCCCATCCTGACGTGCCAGGGCGTCGTATACCCAACGGTTTGTGGTGCAAGAATCAGTGTTACAAGACCGGCGAGGGGGCAGTGGGTCCGAATGGGTCAGGCCAGTATACGCCGCTTTTGCCCGGTGGTCTCGGCCAGGGCTTGTTTGGGCTTTCTGCCTCTTTCGCCTGGCGGGTGGCTCGTTCATAGTGACGGCTCCCCGCTGACTTGGTACCATTTTCCTGTCGGTTTGTTGGAACACTGTTTCTTGGACCTGGGTCTGTCACCGGTCGATTATGGGACTCACTCTTCCGCATCGGCGCGGTTTCCGCCGCCGCTGTGGCGGGTTGGTCCGAAGTCGAGGTCCGGGCACTGGGTAGGCGGAGGTTTGGTGCAGTTATGTACTATATCAGGCCTTCCCCTGGCAGTGCGCCCCTTTGAGGATTAGCCGCTCATCGCAATCGCCTTTGCGATTGTGGGGGCCTTGAGGAATTTTTGTTTTACCGTCGGTTTTTAATTATGGCTTTTGCCGGCTGACGGCTGTTTTGTTTTTTGCCTCAAGTCAAATTGGGCGACCCACTACTCCCCCTCCCCATCATCCTGTCACGGTTAGGCTTTTCCCCTCATGTTAGGTAGGAGTTTACACTTAATCATGCCTTTCTACTCCATTCTTTTACAGGGCAGCTGTTGGATCCGCTAATTGTTTGGTTGCTTGGCCATTCTTATGTTTTCTTGCTATCCTTTTCATATGTGGCCAGTGATGTTGTGGGGTTCCCGGAGCTGCAGCTCAGGCGCCGATTGGGGGGGCGCTGGGGCCTCAGGTGGGACGATTTTTGGGACTAGCGCCTATTGCATGTGGATAGTTTGGGTTATCCATTTTACTGATGGTGCATGTAAGGGGCCTCGGTATGCGCTGTGGAATTCGGCGCCTTACTTGGCTGTTGATGAGACATCATAGGGGTCTCGAGGTCCTGTTGGTTCGTTGAGTTTAGGGTTTTGGTGGCGGTGGCAGGTTTGGAGGAACCTGGCAGTTGGCCGGTTCAGAACGGTTATTAAGTTTGATTTATTAGGTTTAATTTTCTTACGTTATTGGAATTGAGTTTTGATTACTTTTATAATTTTACCATGGGCATCACCGTACCAGGTGTGCCCATATGCTACTAGTTGGTGAGCAGCATACGTGGATCTTGGGGCTGGTGGCCCAATTTTTTATTCCGTAGGGGCGGAGTTTAGCTCTGTCCTTACGAGTTGTGTTGTGGTCAGGGGTAGTGGCAGGAGGTCGACCCCTGGCCATGAAGGAAAAGGCAGATGGCCCATGGTTAGGTTGGATTCGGGATGGTCAGGGATGGTGGCAGAAGGCCGATCCCGGAACATCTGGGCAGAAGGCCCTCAGGGATGGTGGCAGAAGGTCGATCCCGGAACATCTGGGCAGAAGGCCCTCCAACATTTAGGATATTATTTCAAATTGGAATTTTGAGATATTTTATTTTCAGGTGCTGTCTGCTTTATGCTATGTGTGATAAATATTTTAACCGTTCTTCTCCCCGCCACCTTAGTTAGAGAGGGAGTTTTCATCCAAGTTTAGCTTTAATAGGCCTTCCTCTCAGTCAATAAAAGCCGACCCCTTTCACGCCACATTTGGTTGTCAGTGTCATTATTGATTTAGATAAGTGTGCTTGAATGATGTGCGGATGCATCTGGACGTGTGAAGTTTAATGGCAAAAAGACATTCAGTGACACGGACCAACACAGATTATGGCAAATCTGGGGAGGATAGGTAGATTTTAGTACCATCCACATACAGATGATGCTGAAATTCAAAAGAGCTAATTAGTTTGCCAAGAGATGAGTTATAGATTGAGAAAAGCAGGGGGCCTAAGACTGAGTCATGTGGTACTCCAACTGATAGAAGCGAAGCAAAGAAGAGGTGGATTCAGAAAAGTGGACACTGAAAGAACAATTAGAAGGGTCGGATAAGAACCAAGAAAAGGATGTGTCCTTAAAACCTAAGGATTGTAGTATTTGTATTAGAAGAAAGTGGTCAACAGTGTCAAAAGCAGCAGGGAGATCTAGAAGAATAAATTGTGAGTAGTAGCCATTGGACTTAGCAGTGACCAGATCATTCACCACTTTAGTCAGTGCTGTCTCTGTGTAATGTTGGTAATGAAATCCTGATTGAAGTGGGTCCAATAAGTTGTCCGAGTTAAGAAAGTGTATGAGGCGAGTGTAGGCAAGTCTCTCAAGTACAGTAGCTTGGAGTGGCATGGGACCTGACAGATGGGATGGAAGCATGAGAGAGAGTTTCAGTCAGAATGGGAGTAATCACTGCATGCTTGAACGGTGAAGGAAATATACTAGTAGAGAGAGAGATTACAGATTTTAGTTAGAGTTGGGATGACTACAGAGACAAAGACAGAACTTTACCTGTTTGTGAGGGTATAGGATGAAGAGGAGAGGTAGTAGAGTAACAGAATGAGAAGATTGTTGATACTTCATCTTCATTTGTGGGATCAAATAAAGAAAAAGTGCCAGAGAGTTCAGCTAGGGAATTAAGCAGGTCGCTTACTGAGCATACCATTTAATCTCGGATCTTATCAATCTTGTCCTTGAAGTAGGAAGCAAGATACTATGCACTGATAGTGGCTGGTGGGTTGGAGAGAGGATTGAGAAGTGATTTAAATGTATTCAAAAGTCGCTTGGGGTTAGAGGCTTGAGAAGAGATAAGAATGCAGCAATAAGTGAGAGAGACCGAGAAAGGAGGTTAGACAGAGTAGTGCGGAGGTTTGAGCAACAGATTTTGGACTACTAATAGCGATAATGAAATCATCCATGATGGTGGTGGAGATGTCAGAGGATACAAAGTGAGGGAGCTAGGCAGAATAATCTTCCAGAAATTATTTGGGTTTCCCAAGTGGGCGATAGATAGCTGCATAGAGAAAGGAGTGTAAGTCCTGATAGAATGTACTTTAAATTAGTGATGTGCACCGGAAATTTTTCGGGTTTTGTGTTTTGGTTTTGGGTTCGGTTCCGCGGCCGCATTTTGGGTTCGACCGCGTTTTGGCAAAACCTCACCGAATTTTTTTTGTCGGATTCAGGTGTGTTTTGGATTCGGGTGTTTTTTTCAAAAAACCCTAAAAAACAGCTTAAATCATAGAATTTGGGGGTCATTTTGATCCCAAAGTATTATTAACCTCAAAAACCATAATTTACACTCATTTTCAGTCTATTCTGAATACCTCACACCTCACAATATTATTTTTAGTCCTAAAATTTGCACCTAGGTCGCTGGATGACTAAGCTAAGCGACCCTAGTGGCCGACACAAACACCGGGCCCATCTAGGAGTGGCACTGCAGTGTCACGCAGGATGTCCCTTCCAAAAAACCCTCCCCAAACAGCACATGACGCAAAGAAAAAAAGAGGCGCAATGAGGTAGCTGTGTGAGTAAGATAAGCGACCCTAGTGGCCGACACAAACACCGGGCCCATCTAGGAGTGGCACTGCAGTGTCACGCAGGATGTCCCTTCCAAAAAACCCTCCCCAAACAGCACATGACGCAAAGAAAAAAAGAGGCGCAATGAGGTAGCTGTGTGAGTAAGATAAGCGACCCTAGTGGCCGACACAAACACCGGGCCCATCTAGGAGTGGCACTGCAGTGTCACGCAGGATGTCCCTTCCAAAAAACCCTCCCCAAACAGCACATGACGCAAAGAAAAAAAGAGGCGCAATGAGGTAGCTGTGTGAGTAAGATAAGCGACCCTAGTGGCCGACACAAACACCGGGCCCATCTAGGAGTGGCACTGCAGTGTCACGCAGGATGTCCCTTCCAAAAAACCTTCCCCAAACAGCACATGACGCAAAGAAAAAAAGAGGCGCAATGAGGTAGCTGTGTGAGTAAGATAAGCGACCCTAGTAGCCGACACAAACACCGGGCCCATCTAGGAGTGGCACTGCAGTGTCACGCAGGATGTCCCTTCCAAAAAACCCTCCCCAAACAGCACATGACGCAAAGAAAAAAAGAGGCGCAATGAGGTAGCTGTGTGAGTAAGATAAGCGACCCTAGTGGCCGACACAAACACCGGGCCCATCTAGGAGTGGCACTGCAGTGTCACGCAGGATGTCCCTTCCAAAAAACCCTCCCCAAACAGCACATGACGCAAAGAAAAAAAGAGGCGCAATGAGGTAGCTGTGTGAGTAAGATAAGCGACCCTAGTGGCCGACACAAACACCGGGCCCATCTAGGAGTGGCACTGCAGTGTCACGCAGGATGTCCCTTCCAAAAAACCCTCCCCAAACAGCACATGACGCAAAGAAAAAAAAGAGGCGCAATGAGGTAGCTGTGTGAGTAAGATAAGCGACCCTAGTGGCCGACACAAACACCGGGCCCATCTAGGAGTGGCACTGCAGTGTCACGCAGGATGGCCCTTCCAAAAAACATTCCACAAACAGCACATGACGCAAAGAAAAATTAAAGAAAAAAGAGGTGCAAGATGGAATTGTCCTTGGGCCCTCCCACCCACCCTTATGTTGTATAAACAGGACATGCACACTTTAACCAACCCATCATTTCAGTGACAGGGTCTGCCACACGACTGTGACTGAAATGACGGGTTGGTTTGGACCCCCACCAAAAAAGAAGCAATTAATCTCTCCTTGCACAAACTGGCTCTACAGAGGCAAGATGTCCACCTCATCATCATCCTCCGATATATCACCGTGTACATCCCCCTCCTCACAGATTATCAATTCGTCCCCACTGGAATCCACCATCTCAGCTCCCTGTGTACTTTGTGGAGGCAATTGCTGCTGGTCAATGTCTCCACGGAGGAATTGATTATAATTCATTTTAATGAACATCATCTTCTCCACATTTTCTGGATGTAACCTTGTACGCCGATTGCTGACAAGGTGAGCGGCGGCACTAAACACTCTTTCGGAGTACACACTTGTGGGAGGGCAACTTAGGTAGAATAAAGCCAGTTTGTGCAAGGGCCTCCAAATTGCCTCTTTTTCCTGCCAGTATAAGTACGGACTGTGTGACGTGCCTACTTGGATGCGGTCACTCATATAATCCTCCACCATTCTTTCAATGGTGAGAGAATCATATGCAGTGACAGTAGACGACATGTCCGTAATCGTTGTCAGGTCCTTCAGTCCGGACCAGATGTCAGCATCAGCAGTCGCTCCAGACTGCCCTGCATCACCGCCAGCGGGTGGGCTCGGAATTCTGAGCCTTTTCCTCGCACCCCCAGTTGCGGGAGAATGTGAAGGAGGAGATGTTGACAGGTCGCGTTCCGCTTGACTTGACAATTTTCTCACCAGCAGGTCTTTCAACCCCAGCAGACTTGTGTCTGCCGGAAAGAGAGATCCAAGGTAGGCTTTAAATCTAGGATCGAGCACGGTGGCCAAAATGTAGTGCTCTGATTTCAACAGATTGACCACCCGTGAATCCTTGTTAAGCGAATTAAGGGCTCCATCCACAAGTCCCACATGCCTAGCGGAATCGCTCCGTGTTAGCTCCTCCTTCAATGTCTCCAGCTTCTTCTGCAAAAGCCTGATGAGGGGAATGACCTGACTCAGGCTGGCAGTGTCTGAACTGACTTCACGTGTGGCAAGTTCAAAGGGCATCAGAACCTTGCACAACGTTGAAATCATTCTCCACTGCACTTGAGACAGGTGCATTCCACCTCCTATATCGTGCTCAATTGTATAGGCTTGAATGGCCTTTTGCTGCTCCTCCAACCTCTGAAGCATATAGAGGGTTGAATTCCACCTCGTTACCACTTCTTGCTTCAGATGATGGCAGGGCAGGTTCAGTAGTTTTTGGTGGTGCTCCAGTCTTCTGTACGTGGTGCCTGTACGCCGAAAGTGTCCCGCAATTCTTCTGGCCACCGACAGCATCTCTTGCACGCCCCTGTCGTTTTTAAAAAAATTCTGCACCACCAAATTCAAGGTATGTGCAAAACATGGGACGTGCTGGAATTTGCCCATATTTAATGCACACACAATATTGCTGGCGTTGTCCGATGCCACAAATCCACAGGAGAGTCCAATTGGGGTAAGCCATTCCGCGATGATCTTCCTCAGTTGCCGTAAGAGGTTTTCAGCTGTGTGCGTATTCTGGAAAGCGGTGATACAAAGCGTAGCCTGCCTAGGAAAGAGTTGGCGTTTGCGAGATGCTGCTACTGGTGCCGCCGCTGCTGTTCTTGCGGCGGGAGTCCATACATCTACCCAGTGGGCTGTCACAGTCATATAGTCCTGACCCTGCCCTGCTCCACTTGTCCACATGTCCGTGGTTAAGTGGACATTGGGTACAGCTGCATTTTTTAGGACACTGGTGAGTCTTTTTCTGAGGTCTGTGTACATTTTCGGTATCGCCTGCCTAGAGAAGTGGAACCTAGATGGTATTTGGTAACGGGGGCACACTACCTCAAGAAATTGTCTAGTTCCCTGTGAACTAACGGCGGATACCGGACGCACGTCAAACACCAACATAGTTGTCAAGGCCTCAGTTATCCGCTTTGCAGCAGGATGACTGCTGTGATATTTCATCTTCCTCGCAAAGGACTGTTGGACAGTCAATTGCTTACTGGAAGTAGTACAAGTGGTCTTCCGACTTCCCCTCTGGGATGACCATCGACTCCCAGCAGCAACAACAGCAGCGCCAGCAGCAGTAGGCATTACACGCAAGGATGCATCGAAGGAATCCCAGGCAGGAGAGGACTCGTCAGAATTGCCAGTGACATGGCCTGCAGGACTATTGGCATTCCTGGGGAAGGAGGAAATTGACACTGAGGGAGTTGGTGGGGTGGTTTGCGTGAGCTTGGTTACAAGAGGAAGGGATTTACTGGTCAGTGGACTGCTTCCGCTGTCACCCAAAGTTTTTGAACTTGTAACTGACTTATTATGAATGCGCTGCAGGTGACGTATAAGGGAGGATGTTCCGAGGTAGTTAACGTCCTTACCCCTACTTATTACAGCTTGACAAAGGCAACACACGGCTTGACACCTGTTGTCCGCATTTCTGTTGAAATACCTCCACACTGAAGAGCTGATTTTTTTGGTATTTTCACCAGGCATTTCAACGGCCATATTCCTCCCACGGACAACAGGTGTCTCCCCGGGTGCCTGACTTAAACAAACCACCTCACCATCAGAATCCTCCTTGTCAATTTCCTCCCCAGCGCCAGCAACACCCATATCCTCCTCATCCTGGTGTACTTCAACACTGACATCTTCAATCTGACTATCAGGAACTGGACTGCGGGTGCTCCTTCCAGCACTTGCAGGGGGCGTGCAAATGGTGGAAGGCGCATGCTCTTCACGTCCAGTGTTGGGAAGGTCAGGCATCGCAACCGACACAATTGGACTCTCCTTGTGGATTTGGGATTTCGAAGAACGCACAGTTCTTTGCGGTGCTTTTGCCAGCTTGAGTCTTTTCAGTTTTCTAGCGAGAGGCTGAGTGCTTCCATCCTCATGTGAAGCTGAACCACTAGCCATGAACATAGGCCAGGGCCTCAGCCATTCCTTGCCACTCCGTGTGGTAAATGGCATATTGGCAAGTTTACGCTTCTCCTCCGACAATTTTATTTTAGGTTTTGGAGTCCTTTTTTTACTGATATTTGGTGTTTTGGATTTGACATGCTCTGTACTATGACATTGGGCATCGGCCTTGGCAGACGACGTTGCTGGCATTTCATCGTCTCGGCCATGACTAGTGGCAGCAGCTTCAGCACGAGGTGGAAGTGGATCTTGATCTTTCCCTAATTTTGGAACCTCAACATTTTTGTTCTCCATATTTTAATAGGCACAACTAAAAGGCACCTCAGGTAAACAATGGAGATGGATGGATACTAGTATACTTATGGATGGACTGCCAAGTGCCGACACAGAGGTAGCTACAGCCGTGGACTACCGTACTGTGTCTGCTGCTAATATAGACTGGATGATAATGAGATGAAATCAATATATATATGTATGTATATATAATATCACTAGTACTGCAGCCGGACAGGTAGATAATATATTTATTAGGTAATGATGACTGATGACGGACCTGCTGGACACTGTCAGCTCAGCAGCACCGCAGACTGCTACAGTAAGCTACTATACTATAGTAGTATGTACAAAGAAGAAAGAAAAAAAAAAAACCACGGGTAGGTGGTATACAATTATGGATGGACTGCCGAGTGCCGACACAGAGGTAGCTACAGCCGTGGACTACCGTACTGTGTCTGCTGCTAATATAGACAGGATGATAATGAGATGAAATCAATATATATATATGTATATATAATATCACTAGTACTGCAGCCGGACAGGTAGATAATATATTTATTAGGTAATGATGACTGATGACGGACCTGCTGGACACTGTCAGCTCAGCAGCACCGCAGACTGCTACAGTAAGCTACTATACTATAGTAGTATGTACAAAGAAGAAAGAAAAAAAAAACCACGGGTAGGTGGTATACAATTATGGATGGACTGCCGAGTGCCGACACAGAGGTAGCTACAGCCGTGGACTACCGTACTGTGTCTGCTGCTAATATAGACTGGATGATTGATAATGAGATGAAATCAATATATATATGTATGTATATATAATATCACTAGTACTGCAGCCGGACAGGTAGATAATATATTTATTAGGTAATGATGACTGATGACGGACCTGCTGGACACTGTCAGCTCAGCAGCACCACAGACTGCTACAGTAAGCTACTATACTATAGTAGTATGTACAAAGAAGAAAGAAAAAAAAAACCACGGGTAAGTGGTATACAATTATGGATGGACTGCCGAGTGCCGACACAGAGGTAGCTACAGCCGTGGACTAACGTACTGTGTCTGCTGCTAATATAGACTGGATGATTGATAATGAGATGAAATCAATATATATATGTATGTATATATAATATCACTAGTACTGCAGCCGGACAGGTAGATAATATATTTATTAGGTAATGATGACTGATGACGGACCTGCTGGACACTGTCAGCTCAGCAGCACCGCAGACTGCTACAGTAAGCTACTATACTATAGTAGTATGTACAAAGAAGAAAGGAAAAAAAAAACCACGGGTAGGTGGTATACAATTATGGATGGACTGCCGAGTGCCGACACAGAGGTAGCTACAGCCGTGGACTAACGTACTGTGTCTGCTGCTAATATAGACTGGATGATTGATAATGAGATGAAATCAATATATATATGTATGTATATATAATATCACTAGTACTGCAGCCGGACAGGTAGATAATATATTTATTAGGTAATGATGACTGATGACGGACCTGCTGGACACTGTCAGCTCAGCAGCACCGCAGACTGCTACAGTAAGCTACTATACTATAGTAGTATGTACAAAGAAGAAAGAAAAAAAAAATCCACGGGTAGGTGGTATACAATTATGGATGGACTGCCGAGTGCCGACACAGAGGTAGCTACAGCCGTGGACTAACGTACTGTGTCTGCTGCTAATATAGACTGGATGATTGATAATGAGATGAAATCAATATATATATGTATGTATATATAATATCACTAGTACTGCAGCCGGACAGGTAGATAATATATTTATTAGGTAATGATGACTGATGACGGACCTGCTGGACACTGTCAGCTCAGCAGCACCGCAGACTGCTACAGTAAGCTACTATACTATAGTAGTATGTACAAAGAAGAAAGAAAAAAAAAAACCACGGGTAGGTGGTATACAATTATGGATGGACTGCCGAGTGCCGACACAGAGGTAGCTACAGCCGTGGACTAACGTACTGTGTCTGCTGCTAATATAGACTGGATGATTGATAATGAGATGAAATCAATATATATATGTATGTATATATAATATCACTAGTACTGCAGCCGGACAGGTAGATAATATATTTATTAGGTAATGATGACTGATGACGGACCTGCTGGACACTGTCAGCTCAGCAGCACCGCAGACTGCTACAGTAAGCTACTATACTATAGTAGTATGTACAAAGAAGAAAGAAAAAAAAAAAACCACGGGTAGGTGGTATACAATTATGGATGGACTGCCGAGTGCCGACACAGAGGTAGCTACAGCCGTGGACTAACGTACTGTGTCTGCTGCTAATATAGAGTCTAGACTGGATGATAAATTATTGATAATGAGATGAAATCAATATAATATCACTAGTACTGCAGCCGGACAGGTACTATATATATTTATTATGTAATGACTGATGACGGACCTGCTGGACACTGTCAGGTCAGCAGCACCGCAGACTGCTACAGTAAGCTACTATAGTAGTATGTATAAAGAAGAATGAAAAAAAAAAAAACCACGGGTAGGTGGTATACAATATTATATATATATATATATTATATACAATTATATATATATATTAAACTGGTGGTGATTGATTATTAAACTGGTGGTCAGGTCACGTTGCAACTTGCAACTAGTACTCCGAGTCCTAAGCAGACAATCACAAAATATATTATTATACTGGTGGTCAGTGTGGTCACAACAATGGCAGTGTGGCACTGACTCTGGCAGCAAAAGTGTGCACTGTACGTTATATGTACTCCTGAGTCCTGCTCTCAGACTCTAACTGCTCCCCACTGTCAGTGTCTCCCCCACAAGTCAGATAATTAATACAATACACAGTCACACTATCTAATCTATATCACTTCAGCAAGTAGTATAGTAGTATAGTAGTACTCCTCCTAATAGTAATAATGCTCCCCAAAATACTGTGTCTCTCTCGTCTCTACTGTGTCTCTCTCTTCTCTAAACGGAGAGGACGCCAGCCACGTCCTCTCCCTATGACTCTCAATGCACGTGTGAAAATGGCGGCGACGCGCGGCTCCTTATATAGAATCCGAGTCTCGCGAGAATCCGACAGCGGGATGATGACGTTCGGGCGCGCTCGGGTTAACCGAGCAAGGCGGGAAGATCCGAGTCGCTCGGACCCGTGAAGAAAAAACTGAAGTTCGGGCGGGTTCGGATTCAGAGGAACCGAACCCGCTCATCACTACTTTAAATGATGTGACTTTGAGTGATGGAACCTGTGGTAGAACCCCACCTCCTCCCCAGGCCTGGAGGTGTGGGAATTGGAGACCACCACATGACAGTTCTGCTGGGGAGGCCTTGTCTGATTGTGTGATCCATGTTTCAGTTATAGCCAGCAAGTGCAGTTGTTAGATATGAAGAGGTCATGGATGGATGTTATTTTGTTACAAACAGAGCGTGCATTCCATAAGACACATTTTAGTGATTTGGTGGGTGAGGAGAGGCATGTGATGTTCATGAGGTTAGCTGGATTTCTATATTGCTGTGAATCAGGTATGTACTTTTATGAGAGGAGGAGTTAAGAAATGAGGATGGGAGCCATATAAGGAGAACTTCTAGAAAGCAGACTATGAAAAGATTGTTTTACATATATTAAGAGTAATAAAGCTATGTACAGCTGAATAGGAGTATCATAGGAGTGTATTATGGAGAAGGCAGAATGTGAACAGAATAGATAAGCACAACAGTCACTATAAATGACGGTATTGCAGAACATGAAAACGTGAAAAAATGCACTGTGCCATGATGCATAATAGATAAGTGAACACACATGTAAGGTGTATGTGAGTCTGCAAGACCATATTGGTCTGACTTACTTAAATTGAGAATTTAAAGTGACTATGTAAGATTTATTTTAAGAGATTTTTACATTTGGTTCTGATAGATGGGGGAGTGATGTCACAAGTTAAGATAATTAAGGAAACACATTTGTATAGCAGAGATAGACAATTCTATATTTTTACACTTTATATGAAACAAAAAGATGTCTGTTCTGCAAGTAAGCTTACTTTGTGACCAGCTCGCCCAATTTTATAAAGAAAGGACCCTTGTTAAAATTCCTCTTGTTAAAAAACTGTGAAGGTTTAAAGTGTTTATCAAACAATAGATTCTTCATAAAAGACCTCTTCAGTCAACAGCTCTTCTTCAGGCTGGGGCAGATGAGACAAGGGCCTTAAATAAGACGTACAGTACTCTGCAGACGTTCTAAGACCTGCACAAATTGTATAGGCTTAGCAGCTGCTAAGCATGTTCTGTTGGGGGCATTTTCTTTTCTTTCATAACATCCCACTTCATGCTTCCTAATCGTCATGTTTGTCATTCTTTTTAGGACTATTTAGAAAACAGCATTCACTTTTATTTCCTTTTAAATAATTGTTTTTGTTTCTTTTATGATCTCTATGGGACTTTGTTCAATAAGTAAGGATTAGAGTAAGGAGAAAATCTCATTGAATGAAAAAAGAAAAAAATTCTAAGCAACAAGAGAAGTAAAATTAACAAGTTAATTATAACCACATAAAAATTACTTTGATCTGTGTTAAGTTCATTAGAAAAGGAGTTCTTACAGCTTGCCGTTTCCTATGACTTCAGCTGGTATATAGGAACTATATGAGAACTATAGTGGAAATCAGACAATAACTACACACACACTTACACTTTCTTAGTTCATCAAGGTAAGTAGACACTGGGCAATGTTAAAGCCTTGGTACACTATATGGTATTATATAAACTACAACCTAAAATACAATATGGGGTAGTTGCCAAAACCACTACAAGCTGTGTTTCAGAATTTATTTTCCATTGGAGAAAAAAGCATCTTAATTCAGTTACATAAATCAAGCTGAACTATTCAATGAATTTTACTAAGACATGTGCTAATAATTAGT
Source organism: Pseudophryne corroboree (assembly GCF_028390025.1). Lineage (NCBI taxonomy): Eukaryota > Metazoa > Chordata > Amphibia > Anura > Myobatrachidae > Pseudophryne > Pseudophryne corroboree. The sequence continues at coordinate 473,832,335 of NC_086444.1, forward strand.
ACTTATGATAAAATTAATTTTAAATAATGTTACATACTGTAACATGGTTATGAATCCTAAGGTGGCTATACATTGTGCAATTATCAGCCCGATCAACCAGTCTGTTAGGCATGAAAAATCTTTCAGTATGCCCGACACATACACATCATCAGACAGACAGGCAATTATCTGGCAGCAGGGGTGTAGTGAGGGTGACTCCGGTGGCACGCGAGCTCCGGGTGCCGGAAAAGTTAGCGGGAGTGCCGTCTGCCCCCATCCCTCTGCCCGCTATACCGCCGCTGTACAGGCAGCTGCAGAGGAGGAGAAGGAGAAGCAGAGAGGCACACACTGACTCAGAGACTAGGCAGGGAACAGCAAAGGCCAGAGGCGACAGCAGGAGACACTGACAGCTGGCACATGCCTGAGCTCTGCCACCCTATTTATATGTCTTTCTGCTTGTACTATAACTTCTGTCCTGCAGCACCACTCTCTGCCCCAGCTGCTGCAGCACCTCTTTCTGCCCCAGCTGCTGCAGCACCTCTTTTTGCCTCAGCTGCTGCAGCACCTCTCTCTCTGCACCAGCTGCTACAGCACCTGTCTCTACTTTGATGCTGCAGCACCTCTCTTTGCCCCAGCTACTGCTGCAGCACCTCTCTCTGCATTAGAAGCTGAAGAGTAACATGTATAAGTGGCTCTACTGTGGCATAATGTGTATACACGGCTCGACTGTGTTGTTACGTGTATAAGCGGCTCTACTGTGGTGTAACATGTATATGCGTCTTTACTGTGGCATAACCTGTATAATTGGCTCTACTGTGGTGTAACGTGTATAAGTGGCTCTACTGTGGCATTACCTGTATAAGCGGCTTTACTGTTTGTGTAATGTATATAACTAGCTCTACTGTGGTGTAATGTGTATAAGTGGCTCTACAGTGACATAACCTGTATAAGCGGCTCTACTGTGGTGTAACATATATAAGCAAATCTACTGTGGTGTAACATGTATAAGAGGCTCTACTGTGGTGTAACGTGTATAAGGGGCTCTACTGTGTGGCATAAAGTGTATAAGGGGCTCTACTATGTGGTGTAATGTGAATAACGGACACTAATGTGTGGTGTAATGTGAATAACGGACAATACTGTGCGGTGTAATCTGAATTGGTTCTATTCTGTGGCCATGCCCTTTCCCCATGAAGCCACACCCCAATATTTTTGGTGCGCCCCTTGGGGGCATCCAAAGAAAACTTTCACCTTGAGCTCCACAAGTCTAGAACTGACCCTGTTACCAATTTAGGATTTTCAAATAGTTTTTATTTTCAAATGTAACATACACTCAATTCAGTACAGGGGAGGGGCGCCAAAACATACCCTTGCTCCACCTCTTACCGGCAGTGTATGCCCATGTCAGATAAGTGGTCTGTCTGTCTGTCTGTCTGATGGCGAGTCTGATCTGACAGTGTATGCCCAGCATTAGTCATTTTGATCAAATGTAATTATGTACAGAGAATCACACCACAATGCCAGTCATATGTGCTTTCATACAATAAAGGGATCATAATAGTTTCAAATGAGTTAATTTCACATAAGGATAGTTTATATTTCAATTATGTGCTTTGTAGAATCCCATCAGGATAACTATTAAGATACTGATTGTTTTTCCTAATTGGAATTAGGCTGGCCTGAGAGCTTCAGGGTTCTTTTGAGAACTTGCAATTGCATATGTATCTCAATAGACACTATTAAATACATCATTTTAATAGTGCAAGTTCAATAAACAAAACTAGAACATACAATTTTGCTTTAAATCCATTAGGCATGCATCAAAGCTGATTTTGAACACATTTTACTTTTAGAGCACTGAATTTGCACTTTTAAAATGAGCAGTTTGTAATAGATAATCCACTTTCAATGATGAGTTTGTAACAGATAATCCAGTTTTTATAGACGTCAGTTATGTTTATGGCCATTAGGATTCTCATTGCATTTGGCAGCCTGTGTAAATGCAGCATGTGGAAAATTCAGTCAAAGCACACTTTAGTATGAAATAAGGACATGCCCTAAAAGACAGCTCTGTCCTCTAGCGGTAGGAAATATGGTTTTATGTGGCGAGAGATGCCTCTACTAGTTGAGGATTTAAATTTGTTTGTATTACTATTGTATTATTTTTGGGTTCTGGAATGTAGCTCTAACCTACAGACAAGACAATGATGGCCATACTCTAGCTCAGTTGTTCCCAATGTTTTCTGAATCACGGAGCCCTAGAGGATCAGATTTTTTTTACGGCGCCCCCAGGCCAAAAGTTTCTTACTGAGAAATTTAGAAAAAAATATTAAATTAAGTTGATTGGGTTTATATGTCATCCTTAGGTTCAGTTGTGTGGTGAGGGACAAGATTTGCTTCTGTTTGGCCACATATTTATGATTCGCAGCCACCAGCACTGGTTTTGCCTATTACATTGATCATAAATAATTTGAATTGGTCCTGGACCACCAACCCACGGCACCCCTGCTAGTGTCCGGAGGCACCCCAGGGTGCCACGGCACACTGTTTTAGAAAACCACTGCTCTAGCTGTTAGATTTTGGATGCCTTTCACGTAATACAGATATTTTATTGCTGAGACAGTCATATAATTTGTTTATATGGTCTATTTATAAATGGGCATTGTATTTGTGGTATTGCTTTCTATTATTTTGTAACATAGCTTAATCTATTTTCACACCATTTCTAAAACCTGAATCTCAACAGTGATGATAATAATAACAATCATAAATATAAACAAAAGAAATAATGTAATGTTAACTTTCAACTCTGCAAGCCAAGCAACATTGTAAATAACATGCAAGGCAAAAAGACCATTTTAAGATCCTGCAAGATCAATTGTATTTTATGAGGGGTGTGCAATAAGTTTCCAGATGCACAAAAAGTATTATATTTACAAACAAAGTGAACAATAAATTTTCTCAAAGTATTCGTCAGAGGAGTTTATGCAAAGATGCATGCGGTCAAAGCACTTGGTAAAGCAGCTGGACCACTCCGAAGCAGGTATGTCTTCTTTATGCTGTATGAAGGCCTCCACTGCAGGTTCTGGTGACTCAAACCCAAAAAATCACACATATCTTGCTCTTGATTTGTGGTACTGGTATCACAAAAAGTTGCAGGGGGCCAGGTCTGGACTGTATTGCGGATGACTGAGCTCCTTGATCTGTTCATGGGCCAGAAAATTCAGCACCATCCTGGGCTTGTGGGTAGGTGCATTGTCAAGGTGGAGGAGAGCACCTTGAGTGTGAGTTCTTGGACGGCGCCTGGAAATGGCTTCCAGCACTTGCAGCAGGCATTGGTTTGGCGTACCAGTCCCCAGTGACCGTGTGCAGCTGCATAAGTGGTACAGTAGCTACATGACCAGTCTTGGCCATAAAAACAGCCACAATATGCTTGGCCATGCTGCGCTCACGTTGGAACTTCTGTGGCAGCATACCTTCAACTGGGGTCCACCTAGCCAACTGTTGTTTGATCTTGGGGCGAAACTGTAACTCCAGGATTGATCGCCACTGATGATTTCCTAGACAGAGTTTGAGCGACTGCCATCAAACCTGGCCAGCATGTTACAGAACCAAGTCATCCAAGCCTCCTTATGCTCTGAAGTCAGCTGATGGACCACACAGTATGCTGTAACCTTACCCAGGCCAAGCTTTTCGTAGAGTATCAAATGGATAGATCCCGATGAGATGCCTATCTCTTTCTGTTACTGGTCACCATGGCGTCCACCTCAAGTATGGTCTGCACGGTAGCAATGTGATGGCGACACAGGTCAGTTGCAGCACTCCTTATCTTCCATGGATCGTCTCCCACACCGAAATTCTGCAAACCACTCAAACACAATGGGTTAGGGCGGTGCTTAATCCACAAAAGCAGCACACAGTTGATCAAAACTCTCTTGCTGTCAAAGACTACTCTTTTGGTTTATGCTGGCTGAAGGCCTCCACTGTAGTTTCTGGTGACTCAAAACAAATCCCACATATCTTGCTCTTGATTTGTGGCACTGGTACATGCTGACTTCTTTGGTATGCAGTGTTTTGTGCCTTGAAATTTCACAATAATTTTAGTCAGAGATTACAGTTCACAACCAGCCAGATTATATCTACTCTACCCACACAACATTCATCCGGAAAATTATTGCACACCCCTCATAAATGACAGGAGCTGCATCAACCATTTGATTTGATTTAACTTCCTATTAACCCACATTTTTACACCAGGTGAATAGAGAAAATAGCATGTCTAAAATAAAAACAGACACATATTGGTGGGGAAAAGGGTCAGATTAATTTAAATATTTATTGAAAGGTGGAAAAAGGTATGGTGGCGAAGAAAGGACTGCTTATATAATAAGCATTAGTGGATTTTACCTAGAGGCTGCAGTTCACCCCAGTAAAATCCACCACCTCAGTTCACTGGTATTAGGTTCTCAATCACAGCCAGACAGGAGGTGCTATCACTCACTGGGACTCCCAGTCCAGACTATGACAGCAGAGTGGGAAGCGACTCCTCTGCTATCATGCCAGCCCGACCCGGCTTGTAGGACTGCAGCCAATGCAGTCCCTAGAATTCGTCCAACTTGTTCATTTGTGCACATGCACTGGGTATCAAGCCTTTGCATGTGCACATTTACAGACCTCCTGGCCAAAGGATCCAAAGCTGATAATAAAGGTGAATTATCATTAAATAATAACATTAAAGTTATGTTCACAATTTTAATTTATTATATGCCATGTGTCCAAACATAGGCTACATGTTATTCATATATTATATTATTCCTATGTTCTTTGTGCTCATGTGTCAGACAGGTGCTTTTCCCGCAATTGCTGGTAGAGGAGGAGTAGTAGCAATTTTAACAAAGTTGTATGATGAAGAAAAGGATAGAGGGGTCATATCTTAGCTACTGGGATTCCGGTCTATGAGGTTGCAATGCTTGAGCCAATACCTCAAGTCAAATGAACATGTGCACTGAGAGTCAGTGGGAGATATTGTATAGCAACCTTTGGAGTGAGATAAAGTACAGCTTCTGACAGTTTTCAAATCTGCAAAATGACAGTTAGAAGCTGATTGTTTGGTGCTTTATCTCTCCAAGGCATGATTCATCTTCCCCTCAATGTTATATTTATCACAGACTACAAAAATGAAGAATCTTATACATAGATTATGTAGAAAAAAAGCGTTCTATTCCCACAGGTGTCGTGGAATAGTCCCTGTTAGTCGCCATGCTGACTGTCGGCATTTCTAGTGGTCAGGACTCCAGCGTCAGTATAGTGACCGACGGGATCCCGACCGCTGGTGATGTGATTACATCCCAAAATGAACATATGGATCAGTTGTGTATTCAAATACGCCCCAATAGAGTGTTACAGATGTAGTGAACGAGTGTATTTTTTAGATTGGCAATAACAATGCACAGACTTCTGACAAGCATTTCACAAGACTGATAGGGATCCCAAAAGTCGGCAGACTATGAAGTCCAAAGGATAAGGGACATGGTATTACATATGTTATTCAGCAGTACTTCAGTGGTGAATATGCAAGTAAACGACAAAATGGTTCAGGCTGCGGAGAGGGATGGTTAGGAGGGTAGGAGGTTAGGGTTAGCATACTTTACTTAGTAGGTGTCGGGATACTGCGCATCAGGATGTCACTGTCGGTATTCTGACTTTCGCCATCCCAAGCGCAAGAATCCTGATACCGACCCCTACAGATATGCCTCTTATACTGAGTGTCTTTGTTCCATATGAGATGCTCCAACAAGGAAATCTTTTTTACATTTTGTGTCCTAGTTACATGTCCGCTCATAGACTAGCTGAGATGTTAGGCCGTGACTTTTCTCACTCAGGAATTGATATAACAGAAGTACTGTACTGTTACAGAGGACGAATTACAGAATGTAGAGAGTGGAATAGTTGTAGCCTCTCGTATCTGAACCCTTTTTGAACAGATTTGAGAGACTATGGGGTCTATTCATGAAGCAGTGAGAAGAGTGGAGAAGTGAGACAGTGGAGAAGTTGCCCATGGCAACCAATCAGCTCTGTATAATTTCATAGTATGCAAATTATAAAATGTTACCTCAACACTGGTTGGTTACCATGGGCAACTCCTCCATTGGTTCACTTCTCCACCCTTTGCACTGCTTTATGAATAGACCCCTCAGTCACACACAAATGTACAAGTACCGCAGGCACTCATTCATGGTCAGTGTACATTAGCAGTCTAGCTATGTTGCTTCTGTTTGTTATAGCAGTGCAAATAAGACGCCCATATTGAGCAAATAAGATGCTCGTCTCAGCAGAGTCACTCGGACCCTGGCTGCATATACTGTAGAAGCTATTTGACGCGACTTGTGCCAAAGTGTGTAATGAGTCAGGATACATCTGTTATTTTAAGTAAACTTTGGGTTACTTCAACAGTTTAGAGTACATACATGCTTATAAAGCAGTTTCCAACCATGGTCTACAAGAATGTTGTATTGCAAGTGGTACAATTTACAAATACAAAAAAACAAAATCTGTACTAGCCACCCGATGCACATAAATACTGGGCAGGTGCAATGGTGTAAGTCCAGGAAGCAATGAAAGCATTCACCTCTTGATGCCAGTTGTCGTAGGGCAACAGCAGTGGCACAGGGAGGAAGGAGGGGCAGGTGCAGAATAATGGTAATTTGAAGTCCACACCCCATGCTGAAGTCCATGCCACATGCTGCCTGTAAGATTAGGGAGGCAGCGCACAGCCATTTACACATGCTGCACTACCTATTGTGTGCATATGTACCTATGTTTCTTCGTGCATTTTACCTCCAGGATCCACTCTTACTATGTCATGTGTCATCCCCTTTTTGAAGGAGTTATGGGTCCAGGGTCATTGGATGCAGACTTCCTGGCCCCCGGTGTCTAGATTGTACAGCCAAACTACATAAACTTTAGCTAAGGCCTGTAACCATCGCAAATCACGGCCCATGGTCATGATGGTGATCCGAGGCTGCGTCCTAAGATGCAGCACTCAGATCCTCTCTAATGTTAACAGGGGGACGCCTCCTGCTGGCTGTGCAATTCCTTACAAGCATGAATCGGGCCCAAACTAACAACCAACTGGCTCCAAACTATCATTTTTCAAACGCAGCCTAGCCTATAACATGACAGGAGCGGATTGGTCGGTACTTTATCTCTCTCCAAGGCTTAGTAAATAGACCTCACTGTTACTGCTGTACACTATATGCTGTTACATGTTGTGCTCCAATAAATATACGTTCCTGTTTTAGTAAGTCTTGTGTGGACTAACATCAGTTACTCTACTTATATTCCACTGACCTCAATAATAATAACATCAAAATCTAGAATTTGCCACGGCACGTAACGTGAACTAAAAATCCCATGTGACAATATTGTATGATTATATAACTAATAAACGACTACACTACAGATTTTCTGTTGACTAAAAAAAATGGTAGGTAAAGAACGATTTCTGAGGTAAGCAGCTCTCAGCTACAGCTTACCTCAGCTTTTTACAGGCAGAACCTGTTCTTCACTTAGCAACAAATGAGAATGCAGGACTCCCTGTACACAAGGAATTTTTTTCTTTTAAAGTGCCTCCTTAATATTAACGGTCACCTTTGCTCAATCATCTATCTATCTATACTCTTGGCAAACGTAATATGTGTATGTCACGTCCATAACAAGAAACAATAGCAAGCATTTATTCTACATTGCCAAGTATTTACAGAAAATGCATCTTTCTGTATGAATTACATTGCATTTTACATTGTCAGGTAAATAGGGAAAATGTGTCAAATGCATAACATACTGTATTGTATATATGTGTAATCTGATAATCATACAAAGTTATATTTGTGCTCTATTTTACTTAACAAATATCGTAAAATATGTACAATTCAAACTATAGATCTGAAGTGTGCAAACACCTTTTTTCTAGTGATGTGCACCGGAAATTTTTCGGGTTTTGTGTTTTGGTTTTGGATTCAGTTCTGCGGCCGTGTTTTGGATTCGGACGCGTTTTGGCAAAACCTCCCTGAAATTTTTTTGTCGGATTCGGGTGTGTTTTGGATTCGGGTGTTTTTAAAAAAAAAAACCCTCAAAAACAGCTTAAATCATAGAATTTGGGGGTCATTTTGATCCCATAGTATTATTAACCTCAATAACCATAATTTCCACTCATTTTCAGTCTATTCTGAACACCTCACACTATTATTTTTAGTCCTAAAATTTGCACCGAGGTCGCTGGATGACTAAGCTAAGCGACCCAAGTGGCCGACACAAACACCTGGCCCATCTAGGAGTGGCACTGCAGTGTCAGACAGGATGGCACTTCAAAAAAATAGTCCCCAAACAGCACATGATGCAAAGAAAAAAAGATGCGCAATGAGGTAGCTGTGTGACTAAGCTAAGCAACCCAAGTGGCCGACACCAACACCTGGCCCATCTAGGAGTGGCACTGCAGTGTCAGACAGGATGGCACTTCAAAAAAATAGTCCCCAAACAGCACATGATGCAAAGAAAAAAAGAGGCGCAATGGGGTAGCTGTGTGACTAAGTTAAGCGACCCAAGTGGCCGACACAAACACCTGGCCTATCTAGGAGTGGCACTGCAGTGTCAGACAGGATGGCAGATTTAAAGAATAGTCCCCAAACAGCACATGATGCAAAGAAAAAAAGAGGTGCAAGATGGAAGCTGTGTGACTAAGCTAAGCGACACAAGTGGCCGACACAAACACCTGGCCCATCTAGGAGTGGCACTGCAGTGTCAGACAGGATGGCACTTAAAAAAAATAGTCCTCAAACAGCACATGATGCAAAGAAAAAAAGAGGTGCACCAAGGTCGCTGGATGGCTAAGCTAAGCGACCCAAGTGGCCGACACAAACACCTGGCCCATCTAGGAGTGGCACTGCAGTGTCAGACAAGATGGCAGATTTAAAAAATAGTCCCCAAACAGCACATGATGCAAAGAAAAAAATAGGTGCAAGATGGAAGCTGTGTGACTAAGCTAAGCGACACAAGTGGCCGACACAAACACCTGGCCCATCTAGGAGTGGCACTGCAGTGTCAGACAGGATGGCACTTCAAAAAAATAGTCCCCAAACAGCACATGATGCAAAGAAGAAAAAAGAGGCGCAATGAGGTAGCTGTGTGACTAAGCTAAGCGACCCAAGTGGCCGACACAAACACCTGGCCCATCTAGGAGTGGAACTGCAGTGTCAGACAGGATGGCACTTCAAAAAAATAGTCCCCAAACAGCACATGATGCAAAGAAAAAAAGAGGCGCAATGAGGTAGCTGTGTGACTAAGCTAAGCGACACAAGTGGCCGACACAAACACCTGGCCCATCTAGGAGTGGCACTGCAGTGTCAAACAGGATGGCACTTCAAAAAAATAGTCCCCAAACAGCACATGATGCAAAGAAAAAAAGAGGCGCAATGAGGTAGCTGTGTGACTAAGCTAAGCGACCCAAGTGGCCGACACAAACACCTGGCTCATCTAGGAGTGGCACTGCAGTGTCAGACAGGATGGCACTTCAAAAAAATAGTCCCCAAACAGCACATGATGCAAAGAAAAAAAGAGGCGCAATGAGGTAGCTGTGTGACTAAGCTAAGCGACCCAAGTGGCCGACACAAACACCTGGCTCATCTAGGAGTGGCACTGCAGTGTCAGACAAGATGGCAGATTTAAAAAATAGTCCCCAAACAACACATGATGCAAAGAAAAAAATAGGTGCAAGATGGAAGCTGTGTGACTAAGCTAAGCGACACAAGTGGCCGACACAAACACCTGGCCCATCTAGGAGTGGCACTGCAGTGTCAGACAGGATGGCACTTCAAAAAAATAGTCCCCAAACAGCACATGATGCAAAGAAAAAAAGAGGCGCAATGAGGTAGCTGTGTGACTAAGCTAAGCGACCCAAGTGGCCGACACAAACACCTGGCCCATCTAGGAGTGGAACTGCAGTGTCAGACAGGATGGCACTTCAAAAAAATAGTCCCCAAACAGCACATGATGCAAAGAAAAAAAGAGGCGCAATGAGGTAGCTGTGTGACTAAGCTAAGCGACACAAGTGGCCGACACAAACACCTGGCCCATCTAGGAGTGGCACTGCAGTGTCAAACAGGATGGCACTTCAAATAAATAGTCCCCAAACAGCACATGATGCAAAGAAAAAAAGAGGCGCAATGAGGTAGCTGTGTGACTAAGCTAAGCGACCCAAGTGGCCGACACAAACACCTGGCTCATCTAGGAGTGGCACTGCAGTGTCAGACAGGATGGCACTTCCAAAAATAGTCCCCAAACAGCACATGATGCAAAGAAAAATGAAAGAAAAAAGAGGTGCAGGCATCGCAACCGACACAATTGGACTCTCCTTGGGGATTTGTGATTTAGAAGAACGCACAGTTCTTTGCTGTGCTTTTGCCATCTTAACTCTTTTAAGTTTTCTAGCAGGAGGATGAGTGCTTCCATCCTCATGTGAGCTGAACCACTAGCCTTGAACATAGGCCAGGCCCTCAGCCGTTCCTTGCCACTCCGTGTCGTAAATGGCAAGTTTACGCTTCTCCTCAGACGATTTTGATTTAGATTTTTGGGTCATTTTACTGAGCTTTATTTTTTTGGATTTTACATGCTCTCTACTATGACATTGGGCATCGGCCTTGGCAGATGACGTTGATGGCATTTCATCGCCTCGGCCATGACTAGTGGCAGCAGCTTCAGCACGAGGTGGAAGTGGATCTTGATCTTTCCCTATTTTACCCTCCACATTTTTGTTCTCCATTTTTTAATGTGTGGAATTATATGCCAGTAATATATCAATAGCAATGGCCTACTACTATATATACTGCGCACAACTGAAATGCACCACAGGTATGGATGGATAGTATACTTGACGACACAGAGGTAGGTAGAGCAGTGGCCTACTGTACCGTACTGCTTTATAGTATATACTGGTGGTCAGCAAACTGTGCAAAACTGAAATGCACCACAGGTATGGATGGATAGTATACTTGACGACACAGAGGTAGGTGGAGCAGTGGCCTACTGTACCGTACTGCTATATATTATATACTGGTGGTCAGCAAACTGTGCAAAACTGAAATGCACCACAGGTATGGATTGATAGTATACTTGACGACACAGAGGTAGGTAGAGCAGTGGCCTACTGTACCGTACTGCTATATAGTTATACTGGTGGTCAGCAAACTGTGCAAAACTGAAATGCACCACAGGTATGGATGGATAGTACACTTGACGACACAGAGGTAGGTAGAGCAGTGGCCTACTGTACCGTACTGCTATATAGTTATACTGGTGGTCAGCAAACTGTGCAAAACTGAAATGCACCACAGGTATGGATGGATAGTACACTTGACGACACAGAGGTAGGTAGAGCAGTGGCCTACTGTACCGTACTGCTATATAGTATATACTGGTGGTCAGCAAACTGTGCAAAACTGAAATGCACCACAGGTATGGATGGTTAGTATACTTGGCGACACAGAGGTAGGTATTGCAGTGGCATACTGTACCGTACTGCTATATAGTATATGCTGGTGGTCAGCAAACTGTGCAAAACTGAAATGCACCACAGGTATGGATGGATAGTATACTTGACGACACAGAGGTAGGTAGAGCAGTGGCCTACTGTACCGTACTGCTATATAGTATATACTGGTGGTCAGCAAACTGTGCAAAACTGAAATGCACCACAGGTATGGATGGATAGTATACTTGACGACACAGAGGTAGGTAGAGCAGTGGCCTACTGTACCGTACTGCTATATATTATATACTGGTGGTCAGCAAACTGTGCAAAACTGAAATGCACCACAGGTATGGATGGATAGTATACTTGACGACACAGAGGTAGGTAGAGCAGTGGCCTACTGTACCGTACTGCTATATAGTATATACTGGTGGTCAGCAAACTGTGCAAAACTGAAATGCACCACAGGTATGGATGGATAGTATACTTGACGACACAGAGGTAGGTAGAGCAGTGGCCTACTGTACCGTACTGCTATATAGTATATACTGGTGGTCAGCAAACTGTGCAAAACTGAAATGCACCACAGGTATGGATGGATAGTATACTTGACGACACAGAGGTAGGTAGAGCAGTGGCCTACTGTACCGTACTGCTATATAGTATATACTGGTGGTCAGCAAACTGTGCAAAACTGAAATGCATCACAGGTATGGATGGATAGTATACTTGACAACACAGAGGTAGGTAGAGCAGTGGCCTACTGTACCGTACTGCTATATAGTATATACTGGTGGTCAGCAAACTGTTCAAAACTGAAATGCACCACAGGTATGGATGGATAGTATACTTGACGACACAGAGGTAGGTAGAGCAGTGGCCTTCTGTACCGTACTGCTATATAGTATATACTGGTGGTCAGCAAACTGTGCAAAACTGAAATGCACCACAGGTATGGATGGATAGTATACTTGACAACACAGAGGTAGGTAGAGCAGTGGCCTACTGTACCGTACTGCTATATAGTATATACTGGTGGTCAGCAAACTGTGCAAAACTGAAATGCACCACAGGTATGGATGGATAATATACTTGACGACACAGAGGTAGGTAGAGCAGTGGCCTACTGTACCATACTGCTATATAGTATATACTGGTGGTCAGCAAACTGTGCAAAACTGAAATGCACCACAGGTATGGATGGATAGTATACTTGACGACACAGAGGTAGGTAGAGCAGTGGCCTACTGTACCGTACTGCTATATATATATAGTTATACTGGTGGTCAGCAAACTGTGCAAAACTGAAATGCACCACAGGTATGGATGGATAGTATACTTGACGACACAGAGGTAGGTAGAGCAGTGGACTACTGTACCGTACTGCTATATATATAGTTATACTGGTGGTCAGCAAACTGTGCAAAACTGAAATGCACCACAGGTATGGATGGATAGTATACTTGACGACACAGAGGTAGGTAGAGCAGTGGCCTTCTGTACCGTACTGCTATATAGTATATACTGGTGGTCAGCAAAGTGTGCAAATCTGAAATGCACCACAGGTATGGATGGATAGTATACTTGACGACACAGAGGTAGAGCAGTGGACTACTGTACCATACTGCTATATATATAGTTATACTGGTGGTCAGCAAAATTCTGCACTGTCCTCCTACTATATACTACAATGCAACACAGATATGGAGCGTTTTTCAGGCAGAGAACGTATAATACTGGTGGTCACTGGTCACTGGTCAGCAAAACTCTGCACTGTCCTCCTACTACATAATACTGCTGGTCCCCAGTCCCCACAATAAAGCAATTAGCACACTGTGCACAGATATTTGCAGCACACTGAGCACAGTCAGATATGGAGCGTTTTTCAGGCAGAGAACGTAGATATTTGCACTTGCAGCACACTGAGCACAGATATTTGCAGCACACTGAGCACAGATATTTGCAGCACAATTTGCAGCCCACTGAACATAGAAACTGAGAGGACGCCAGCCACGTCCTCTCACGATCATCTCCAATGCACGAGTGAAAAATGGCGGCGACGCGCGGCTCCTTATAGAGAATACGAATCTCGCGAGAATCCGACCGCGGAATGATGACGTTCGGGCGTGCTCGGGTTAACCGAGCAAGGCGGGAGGATCCGAGTCTGCCTCGGACCCGTGTAAAATGGGTGAAGTTCGGGGGGGTTCGGATCCTGATTTTTCACACACACACACACACACACATATATATATATATATATATATATATATATCACATACACATATATATATATATATATATATCACACATTTTATATATATATATATATATATATATTTATAAATATATATATATATATATATATATATATATATATATATAGCAGCAATTCCAATATAGGCACTCGTTGGTCTTATTAGAAGAACTAGATCCAGGCCCGGCTCGGGTTTTCCCACTTGACTCGGAAACCAGAACGAGGCAAAACCTCATCATCCCGCTGTCGGATTCTCACGGGTTTTGGATCCCATATAAGGAGCCGCGCATCGCCGCCATTTTCACTCCGGCATTGGAGAGTTTAGCGAGAGGCCGTGTCTCCATCCTCAGTGTCTTTGTGGGAGGGAAAGTGGGGCGGCGATTCCAGTGCTGTCTTGTGCTGCTCAGTCCAGTGTAGTGTCTTATGCTGCATCAGTCCAGTCACAGTGGTGGTGTCCTCTGCTGCCATATGTCCAGTGTCAGTAGCGGATCTTGCCACGGGCAAGCAGGACTTTTGCCCGGGGCGCCGCCTTCCGGAGGGCGCTGGCGCCATCCGGAGGGCGCCGCACCATGGTAAGATCCGCCACTGCTGTGCCCTCCGCTGCCCGCTGTGTCCCCCGACTCTGCGGCTGTGATCCCGGCTGTGGTCCCCTGTGAAGGGAACTAGACGCGTAGCGTCTAGTTTCCCTTCGCGGAGAGGACCTTTGCTGAGCGGTGCGCGATGACGTCATCGCGCACCGCACAGCAACGGTCCTCTCCGCGAAGGGAACTAGACGCTACGCGTCTAGTTTCCCTTCGTGGAGAGGACCTTTTGCTGTGCGGTGCGTGATGACGTCATCGCGCACCGCTCAGCATTTAAGCGGCGCTTCTACTGAACAGGGGGCGTAACTGGCCACGCCCCCTGTATTAAGCCACACCCCCATTCCCTGCCCGGGGCGCCGAGGGCCCTCGAACCGGCCCTGCCCAGTGTAGATTGTCACGATCCGGGTATCTGGACGCCACTACTTACCCTTCAGATGCCTCCTAAGGCTGGCTCAGCGTTCCAGGACCGGATCCCGCTGTTCCTGAGTTTCCACATGCAGAATGTCAGAGTGGTGATTTCATCAGCCGCGGCCTCCGCTGTGCCCGCGTGGTTAAATGTGCGCTTGTCAGTCTGGCGTCTCCTGTCTCCTGTGGCCGGCGTCGCCATTACTGTTTCAATTCTCACATGGATTACAAACCAAACTTCCCTCCAAGTGTCTGCATGGGCGCAGCCATCTTGGATTTTGTCATCTGATTATTTCCACCAATCTGCTGTCTGTATTCTTGATTTGCATAATTGCCTAGCCAACCCCTTCCTTGCTGCAGGTATAAGTATGCTGTGCCTGAGCAAGGAAGGCGTCAGTGCTTTGGTTGTCTAACCTAGTTCCAGTTTGTCTCTCTCCTGTGGTTGTCTTCCAGGTTCCAGCTCCTGTCTCCAGACTTCTGCTATAGAGACCCGCACCAGCATTCCATCTGCGGTGTAGCCTGACTCCCCGATCCATTCTGGACTCACCTGTTTCCAGCTACAACAATCACCTGCTTCCAGCCCAGCTTCCAGCAGTGTACAGCTTCTCTTAAAGGGCCGGTGTCCTTTCTGCAGTTTACCACTCTCCACCGGTATTATTATTTCACCGCTCTCAAACAATCACCTGCTTCCAGCCCAGCTTCCAGCAGTGTATAGCTTCTCTTAAAGGGCCGGTGTCCTTTTCTGCAGTTTACCACTCTCCACCGGTATTATTATTTCACCGCTCTCAAACTCCAAACTTCATTATTATTTAATCGCTCTCAAGTTCGTTTATTATTTAACTGGTTCCAGCCAGTATCCACTCCGTACCAACAACAGTCTGGTTCCAGCCAGTATCCACAGCAGCCGTTTTACCTTCAGCAGCCCAGCCTTTCCTGGAACATCAGCTGGTACGATCCTGGGTTCTCTCCATTGCTACAGTCAGGCCTGGTAAGGACTTTCCAACTAGAAGATTATAAGAACTGTCTCACACTACCAGTGCCTGTGGCCCTTGCCACCCTGTAGTACCCAGGAATTGTATTTATCCTCTGTTGACTTTTATGTTTCCTTTACTGCTGCTGTGTTACGGAATTTGTCATAATAAACATCATTGACTTTTATCCTGGTTGTCGTGGTCACGCCTTCGGGCAGTTATTCTACATGTTACTTACATGTCTAGGGGTCTGATACAACCTCCCAGGTTCCGTTACATCTCAGCCCCTACAACTGAGGCTGCCTCCTGTCAGCTCAGGCCCTCAGTTGTGACATAGATGTATAAGTCTAGTGCAGTGGTGCCTTGTTGTCCTGCATAAAGTACAGTGGTAGTGTCTTGTGCTGCATCAATGCAGTCACAGTGGTGGTGTCCTCTGCTGCCATATGTCCTGTGCTGCTGTATAAGTCAAGTCCATTGCAGTGATGCTGTGTTGTCCTGCATCAGTCCAGTGGTGGTGTCCCTGTGCTGCTGCATAAGTCCAGTGGTACTACCGTATATGTCCAGTGATACTGCCGTATATGTCTAGTGATACTGCCGTATATGTACAGTGATACTGCCGTATAAGTCCAGTGACACTGCCGTATAAATCCAGTGATATTGCTGTATATGTCCAGTGGCACTGCCATATAATTCCAGTGATACTGCCGTATATGTACAGTGATACTGCCGTATAAGTCCAGTGATACTGCCGTATAAATTCAGTGATATTGCCGTATATGTCCAGTGGCACTGCCATATAATTCCAGTGATACTGCCGTATATGTCCAGTGATACTGCTGTATATGTCCAGTGGTACTGCCGTATATGCCAAGTGGTACTGCCATATAATTCCAGTGATACTGCCGTATATGTCCAGTGATACTGCCGTATAAGTCCAGTGATACTGCCGTATAAATCCAGTGGTACTGGCGTATAAATCCAGTCCAATGGTACTGTCGTATAAGTCCAGGGATACTGTCGTATATGTCCAGTGGTACTGCTGTATAAATCCGGTGATACTGCCGTATATGTCCAGTGGTACTGCCATATAATTCCAGTGATATTGCCGTATATGTCCAGTGGAACTGCCGTATAAATCCAGTGGTACTGGTGTATAAATCCAGTCCAGTGATACTGCCGTATTTGTCCAGTGATACTGCCGTATATGTCCAGTGGTACTGCTGTATATGTCCAGTGGTATTGCCATATAAATCCAGTGGTACTGGTGTATATGTCCAGTGGTATTGCAGTATAAGTCCAGTCCAGTGGTATTGCAGTATAAGTCCAGTCCAGTGGTGCTGCCATATAAGTTCAGTGGTGCTGTCCTGTGCTTTATATTATTTACTCCAAATAAAGGGGTTATTAATATTTAATCCAAATAATTTTTACAGGGTTTGCCCTGTGTGGTATAGAGGTACGCTCTCCTTTGCTGCATTTTGTTATATAACTCCAGAAAAATAATGGAGAACAAAAATTTGGAGGATAAATTAGGGAAAGATCAAGAACCACTTCCTCCTACTGCTGCTGCTGCTGCCACTGCTGTTGTTGCTGCTGGAAGTCGATCGTCATCCCAGAGGGGAAGTCGTAAGATCATTTGTACTATGACTGTCCAACAGTCCTTTGCGAGGAAGTTGAAATATGACAGCAGACATCCTGTTGCAAAGCGGATAACTGAGGCCTTGACAACTATGTTGGTGTTAGACGTGCGTCCGGTATCCGCCATTAGTGCAGTGGGACTGCAGTGCCAACCCTACATGGGCCAGGTGTTTGTGCTGCACACTTGCGTCGCTTAGCTTAGTCATCCAGCTACCTCATTGCACCTCTTTTACTTCTTTGCATGATCTGCTGTTTTGGGACTATTTCTTTTTTAGTGCCATCCTGTCTGCCACTGCAGTGCCACTCCTAGATGGGCCAGGTGTTTGTGCCGCACACTAGTGTCGCTTAACTTAGTCACACAGCGACCTCGGTGCACCTCTTTTTTTTTCTTTGCATGATGTGCTCTTTGGGGCCTATTTTTGAAAACTGCCATCCTGTCTTCCACTGCAGTGCCACTCCTAGATGGGCCAGGTGTTTGTGCCGCCCACTTGTGTTACTTAGCTTAGTCATCCAGCCACCTCGGTGCAACCTTTTGGCATAAAAACAATATTGTGAGGTGTGAGGTGTTCAGAATAAACTGGAAATGAGTGGAAATTAATGTTATTGAGGTTAATAATACCGTAGGATCAAAATTACCCCCAAATTCTGTGATTTTAGCTGTTTTTATGTTTTTTCAAAAATTATCCAGATCCAAAACCAAAACACGAAAGGGTGGTTTTTGCAAAACCAATCCAGATCCAAAACACGAGCATGGAACCAGAACCAAAACACAAAACACGAAAAGTGCCCACCGCACATCTCTAGAAAGAACACCTCTGGACTCATATATATATATATATATATATATATATATATATACACATATACACTGTATGTATGTATATATATATATATATATATACACACTGTATATATACATACAGTATATATACATACAGTATACATACATATATATATATATACTGTATGTATGTGTGTGTGTGTGTATATATATATATATATATATATATACAGGCCCCTATGTGTCAGAGTACTGAATCTTAGAGGTAATCAAACATTTTGATATTTGTTTTATATACATAATAAATACAACTTATTTGACTACTTAATTGATCTTCGAATATAACTTAGATCGTAGTTCCTTCATGTATTTTGGGCAAGTAATAATGTATGCATTACTAGTTTGAAAATGTACCACATGACATTTGAACAGTGCTATATATAAAGATCAAGCAGCTTTTTGCATTATTATATGGAAAATTAACAATGAGTTTAAAATAACAGTGCAATTATGGTCCTAAACCCTTTTATTAATTTTTGGACAGCATAAATAAAAAGTGACAATTAGCATGTTTATGTGCTACTCACAGTGGGTGGTATATTTATTTTTTCTGTATTTTGCTAGTTATATCTTAACAAAGAAGAACTAAAGAGTTGCATGGGTGGCCCATCATTCAGGATGGAGAGCACAGAAAGCTGTCTGAATGACACTCGTGAGCTGAGAGGATGAACAGTGGATGGTGGGAAATTGGGAAAAATCAATTCAAGTGGAGGCAGAAGGAGTTCTGAACCCTTTGACGAGGCAATTAATGGTGAGGACGCCACATATTCTAATACAGGTTGAGTATCCCTTATCCAAAATGCTTGGGACCAGAGGTATTTTGGATATCGGATTTTTCCGTATTTTGGAATAATGGCATACCATAAGGAGATATCATGGTGATGGGACCTAAATCTAAGCACAGAAGGCTTTTATGTTTCATATACACCATATACACACAGCCTGAAGGTAGTTTTAGCCAATATTTTTTATAACTTTGTGCATTAAACAAAATGTGTGTACATTCACACAATTCATTTATGTTTCATATACACCTTATACACACAGCCTGAAGGTCATTTAATACAATATATTTAATAACTTTGTGTATTAAACAAAGTTTGTGTACATTGAGCCATCAAAAAACAAAGGTTTCACTATCTCACTCTCACTCAAAAAAGTCCGTATTTCGGAATATTCTGTATTTCGGAATATATGGATATGGGATACTCAACCTGTAGCAGTAAACTCAGAATTGTATGTAAATTGGAAGAATCAGATAGGTCTTTTATTAAGTTTTGACACAAAAGGAGAGAGCGAGCTTCTGGGATAACTGTGTCTGGTGTAAATGTAAGGTGTGTGACATTGTATTTGTGTATAGATGTATGTGTGTATTTGGCTTTCACCTTTAGGTAAATTACAGTTACAAGAGACAATGTTTTAATGTGGCATGACTTTTGTACTTACAGTAAAAGGAAGTCATAATTTACTCTATATATACAGTAAAAGCAAGTGTCCTGACTGATCGACACCCAGCCCAAACCCCTGGACCTAGAAGCATGAAATTCGAGCAGTAAATTACTTCCATGACGTAAGCACCCACTAAGCAGGGATTTTTTTAAATTCAACCTCTAAGGGTATGAAAAGGGGTAAAATATGTCCTCCCTAAAATATGTCTTCCTGACTAACTGACTGACTGACTGACTGACTCATCAACGCGCAGCCCAAACCCCTGGACCTAGAAACAAGAAATTCGGGGAGTATATTCCTTCCATGATGTAAGCAATCACTAAGCAGGTTTTTTTTCACAATTCGACTTCTAAGGGGCTGAAAAGAGGTGAAATGTTTACTGTTGTCTGAGGTGATTGGGTGACAAAGCAACATATCCCAAGTGCTGTGGGACTGTAAGCTCATTGGAGCAGATGTATTAAGCCTGGAGAAGTGATAAAGCAGTGATAAGTGCAAGGTGATAACGCACCAGCCAGTCAGCTCCTAACTGTCATTTTTCAAACCCGTAATAATTTGCTGGTGCGTTATCACCTTACACTTATCACTGCTTTATCACTTCTCTCGGCTTAATACATCTGCCACACTGGGGTAAATGTATTAAATATCGGTATGGGGGAGAAATGGTATCAGCACCCGTTATGTGCACTGATACCACTTCTACCCCATGTAAGACACAGGCGGAACCGCCTCAGTGACAGGGGGCGCTGTCCATATCAGCGCTGCTATCTAAAATATGGCACGCCGATATCCAGGGCAATATATGAGCAGTCAGCAGCGATGACTGTTCCAACACTTACAGCTGATGGTTTTGACAGCGGCAGGTGGCGATGCCCATTCTCCACAGCAGGAGCTGTCCCTGGCTGTGGCGAGTGCCTGCTGTAGACTGCACAGGGGATCTTGCGTAAGTAGCGAGATCCTGAGCACGCGCAATGGAGCCTGCCGGGCAGTGATACTCAGGGGGGCTTCGCCGGTGGTGGGAGTTTTCACTGCCCCACTTCAGCAGACAAGATGTTAATACATCTTGTCGATATCCCTTCTTGCTGCGCCTTGGTAATTATGCAAAGCAGGAAGTGTTATAGCGGCATGCTGTGTGCTGCTATAATACATTTACCCCACTGTCTGGGACAAGTGGCAGCTCAAGTGGTGGGGCTGCAGTGCAATCCAATATTTAAATAGGGGAGCCACACCAACTGTCAGAGATGTTTGGCAGCATTTGGAGTGGCAGTTGGTGTGGCACCCCTATTTGAATATTGGACTGTGCTGCAGCCCCACTCACCTCTTGAGCCGCCACTGCTAATGCTGGGCATATACTATACAATTATCTGGAAGATAATTTGCCAGATCTATCTGGTTGGAATGAAAATCTGGTAATGGATAAAAGCAAATGACAATCGTCCATTTGCTCCCAAACACTGAAAAACAGACAAAAACTGTGGTTCATACAAATTGGTTAAATCACGGACAGGTTATGTCCATTTTCCAGTTTTTGGGAGCAAATGATTGTTATTTGCTCATCCATTACCAGATTTTCATTCTAACCAGCCAGATCTGAGGATTATCTGCCACATAATTGTATAGTGTATGCCCAGTTTAAGGATTTAACATTCTGACTAGCTGGATATAATGAGCACAAGTTGGATTCTATGGGCAAACACTGGGGTGCATGTGAAGATGTGTAAAAAATTAATCATATAAACAAAAGGCAATGATCCACTACACTCGCTACTCCTATATTTGGGGTACATGTGTTATGTGACCACATTGTGTAAACAAATATCACAGAAGCTCTGCACTCACCAACTTGTGTTAGCTGCATTCCTAGGTGTTTTATAGCCGGGACCATTTCTAGGGTGGGGCGAGCAATGCAATCGCACGGGGCACCTGCAGCCAGAGTCTGCACAGTATTCCATGCGTTCTGACCGTCTGCATGGAATACTGCTGAAAATGTCCCTCCCAAAATGGGCACCGCCTCAGATGAGACAGATGTGAAGGTTGCTAGAAGAGGCGGCAGCCATTTTGGGAGGGACATTTACTAGAGGCTCAGGAAAAGGAGGTTGGTGTGAAAAGCAATCCTTGGAAGTGCCGGGACCGCTGACCCACAGGGGAAAGGGGTTTTCAGAATCAAAATGCTGCAGCTAGAGGTGGTGGTGGCGGCATTAAACGATTTAATTGAAACCCCTCAAAATGAGTAGTTAGTGTGGCATAATTTGTAAGGAACATGGGCGTTACTATGTTAGGCATAATATGGTGTCAGGGGCATACTGTAACTGTGGGGCATAATATGGTGCAAGAGCAGGGCAGGACAAGCAGGGCACATGCCCTGGGCGCTGTGGCAGGCCCAGCAGAGGGGGGCACCAACGGCCAAGGCATCATACCCACACTCCACCTGCCCACCTGCCATCATTGTGCAACAGCCGCCCGCCCATTACAATTGTACCACCAAGCAAGGCCTGTTGTGCTCGGTGGCATTACTGCAGCAGCAGCTCCCAGACTCCCACTTTGCTAAGACTGCTGATGGGAGCATTACCGTGATGCCAGTGCCACTCTCCTTGAGCTTCAGCCTGCTGCCTGGCCTCAACGCTCCTGACAATTCCCGTCTCCCAGCTGAAGGTGAGGAGGAAGGGGGGGGGGGGAGTAACACACACAGGTAGACATAGATTGACGGGGGGGAGACACACAGATAGGCGTAGAGTAAGTGGGGGAGACACAAAAAGGTATACAATGAAGGGGGGACACAGAGTCAAGCAAGGAAGGGGAGGGGAGGCACACAGAGTGACATAGAATGAAGGGAGAGATGATGCAGGGGGAGGTAATGGTGTGGCTGAGAGATGACTGAGGGGGAGATAATGGTCTGGCTGAGTGACAACGCAGGAGTATGTGATGGTGGACTCAAAGATGATGTAAGGAGAGGTGATGGTGTGCTGAGAGACGATGCAGTTGGAGGTGATGGTGTGCTGAGAAACGACGCAAGGAAAGGTGATGGTGTACTGAGAGACAAAGCAGGAGGTAGAAGATGGTGTGCTGAGAGACAATGCAGGGGGGGGGGTGTGCTGAGGGATGAAGCAGGGGGAGGTGATGGTGTGCTGATATGATGCAGGAGGGGAGATGATGGCGTGCAGAGAGATGACACAGGGGGAGGTGATGGTATGCTGAGAGATGATGCAGGGGGTAGTGATGGTGTGCTGAGAGACAATGCAGGGGGAGGTGATGGTGTACTAAGAGACAATGCAGGGGGAGGTGATGGTGTGCTGAGAGACAATGCAGGGGGAGGTGATGGTGTGCTGAGACAATGCAGGGGGGAGATGTTGGTGTGGCTGAGAGATGCAGGAGGAGATGAAGGTGTGGCTGAAAGATGTAGGGGGAGATGATGGTGTGGCTAAGAGATGCAAGGGGGAGATGGTGTGGCTATGAGATGCAGGGGCAGAGCCGGCCATAGGCATAGGCAAACTAGGCAATTGCCTAGGGCATTTGATATGCCTAGGGGCATCAGCAGCTTCTGCTGATTAAATGATATGCAGCATGCCTATATTCTGTGTGTAGCATTTCATATGCAGATACAGCCACAGTCTCACACAGTATATAGGCATGCTGCATATAATTTTAATCAGCAGAAGCTGCATGTGCATCCTAGCCACATAGCAATACAAATAAGATGCATTTTCATAAAAAAGGTGTGCCCGACGTTAGCATTGAGGCAAGATTTATCAGGACACATCTGTATCCAAGCAGAGGCAGAGGTCACAGGTCAGTGTGAGTGCTGTGTGCATGTGAGTGGGTTGGTTGTGCAGTAGTGTTCGGAATATGTGTAAGGAGCATTATGTGTGTCATGTTAAAATGCATTAATAATGTTCAACATATGTGTAAGGGGCACCATGTGTGTCATTATGTGTATAAGGGCATTAATAATGTGCGGCATATGTGTAACAGGGTACTACTGTATGTGTGTCATTATGTGTATAGGGGCACTAATAATGTGCAGCAAATGTGTAGGGGACACTATGTGTGTCATTATGTGTATAAGGGCATTAATAATGTGCGGCATATGTGTAAGGGACATTATGTGTAAAAGGGCATTAATAAAGGTTGCCATAATGTGTAAGGTGCATTATGTTTATAAGGACATTAATAAGGTGTCTCATATGTGTAAGGGCATTACTGTGTGGAATGTGTGTAAATGCATTACTAATGTGTGTCGTATAAGGTGCTCTACTATGTGGCGTTGCGTATAGAAAGGGAACTACTGTGTCGTCTAATGTGAATAAAGAGCAATAGGGTGTGGTGTAATGTGAATAAGGAGCAATTCAGTGTGATGTAATGTGAATAAGGGTCTCTACTGTGAGGAGTAAAGTTTATAAGGCAAAGTGATACTACTGTGGGATGTAATATGAATTATGGACACTATTGCATGATCATATATGAATAAAGTTGCAGTACTGTGTGGCGTAATTGGAATTGGGGTTATTGCCTGGCCATGCCCCTTGCCAGCAAAAACACACCCCTTTTTGGGCTGTGCGCCAAATGTGCAAACTGTTCCTATTTAAAATATAGGGGGTACAAGGTCAGAGGCGGAACCAGCGGTGGTGATAGGGGGCACCAGCCAAAATCTTGCCTAGGGCATCATATTGGTTAGGGCCGGCTCTGTGCAGGGGGCAGAAAGTGACAGATGGGGCATGAGTCTGGTTGAACCGCTATTGTATGGTGATGACCATGTTCTATTCCTACACAAACAGGCATCTTCTGGATGATATGATCTACATGAATAGTGAATACCAACTGAATATGTCATCTTCCCAAGAAGAATGCATTTCTTCAGAGGTTCCACATTGTGCGAAACCATCATATAGGTAAGGTGCATATGCAATGGAAAGGAATGTTCTCAGAGTTATGAAAAACGGGTGGCGTATCATGTTGACACAACCATTTTTTGTGACCACACCCCTTTCAGTATGTGGCCAAACCCACTTTTTCAGTGCGCGCCTTTGGGGCATAACCTTGTGGGGCATAATATGGTGCAAGGGGCATTACTGTGTAGGGCATAATATGGTACAAGGAGCATTACTGTGTGCGGCATAATATGGTGTCAGGGGCGTAAATGTGGGGCATAATATGATGTTGGGGCATTACTGTGTGAGCCATAATATGTTGCAAGGGGCATTGCTGCGTGGGGCATAATATTGTGCACGGATCATTACTGTGTGGTATAACATGATCTCAGGGGCATAACTGTGGGGCATACTATAATTAAATAAGACCGTTTGAGTCTTTCACAATTATAATACACTTGTGCAATTTTCTTTGGTGACCGGCATGAACTAGTTAATGTCTCATGCATTATTTCTTTGACCTGTTCAATACAGATATAATATATAATTGACCACATTGCGGTCTCATTAATACAGATTTCCTGTACTGGTCAGGCTGAAATGGGTGTAGGACGTTGAAGTGTCTACAACCTTTCTTATCACATTCCGTGAGACAGGACCAGAACATTTCCACATTTTTCATTTATATTTTATTTCATCACTGATTTATTTTGGATCCGATGTTTTTCAATGGGTAATCATATGAATTTTAAATAATATCCATTAAAAGTTATGTTTTAACATTATCTGTTTATGACTAATTAAAATCTATTGAATTTTTTTTTCAATTAACTAAGAGTGCGCCCACACAAGAGCCTTCTTTTTCTCTCTCACCTCGGGCTTACTACGGTGTCAGAGGCAATACTGTGTAGGGATATAATATGGTGTCAGGGGCATTACAGTTTGAGGCATAACATGGTGCAAGGGGCATTACTGTGCAAGGCATAATATGGTTTCGGGGCATTACTGTGTGGGGCATAATGTGGTGTAAGGGGCATTACTATGTGAGGCATAATATGGTGTCAAGGGCATAACTGTGAGGCATAATATGGTGTCAGGGGTATTACTATGTGGGGCACAATATGGAACAAAGAGCATTACTGTGTGGGGCATAACATAGTGCAAGGGGCACTTAATGTTATCAGTGGAATATTGGTGTGTCGCATAATGTGTAAGGGACATTACTATAAGGAGGACAAATGCCAAATAATGTAAGGGGCATGAATCAGGGTCTTTTTTTTCCTGTGGTGGCCAATGTCTGGGAGTGCAGGGTCAAAAATAGGATTTTAATTACCTACCGGTAAATCCTTTACCAGCGTAGTCAGTAAGTTAGAGAAAGTAGCCCAAGGCAGGTCGTGACAAGGCCGAAATTTGGACCTTGATAGACCCTAATCTCAAGCCAGCATCCACACCCACCTGTAGAAATAGGAGAAGACGTCCTAATTTAAACTCCACCTCAGGAGACTTCTTGGATTCACACCAAGATACATAATTTCTCCAAATACGATGGTAATGTTTGGACGTTACCCCTTTCCTGGCCAGAATAAGTGTGGGAATGACTTCATTGGGAATACCCTTATGGGCTAGGATCTGGCGCTCAACAGCCATGCCGTCAAATGCAGCCGCGGTAAATCTTGATAAACAAACGGCCCCTGCTGAAGCAGGTCCTCGCGAAGAGGAAGAGGCTGAGGATCTTCCAGTAATAACTCCTGAAGATCTGGATACCAAGACCTCCTTGGCCAGTCTGGAGCAATGAGAATTGCTTGAACCCTTGTTCTTCTGATGATATTGAGAACTTTTGGTATTAGTGGAAGTGGAGGGAACCGATACACCGACTGAAACACCCACTGGGTCACCAGTGCATCCACTGCTATTGCTTGTGGGTCTCTCGACCTGGAACAATATTTCTGAAGCTTCTTGTTGAGACGTGATGCCATTATATCTACTTGAGGAACGCCCCAACGATCTGCTACCTCTGCAAAGACTTCTGGGTGGAGACCCCATTCTTCAGTTGTCCACTCCCGGAATGAAAATTGCTGACAGAGCTATTGCATGTCTTTCTGCCCAGAGGAGTATCTTTGTCACCTCTGCCAATGCCGCTCTGCTTTTTGTTCCGCCCTGGCGGTTTATGTAAGCTACTGCTGTTACATTGTCTAACTGGATCTGTATGGAACTACCTTGAAGAAGGTGTGCCGCTTGATGAAGGCTGTTGTACACAGCTCTCAATTCCAGAATGTTTATGTGAAGGAGTACTTCTTGACTTGACCATCGTCCTTGGAAGCTTTCCCCTTGCGTGACTGCTCCCCAACCTCGGAGGCTTGCATCTGTGGTCACCAGGATCCAAGTCTGAATCCCGAACCTGCGTCCCTCCAGGAGGTGAGAACTTTGAAGCCCCCACAAGAGTGAAATACTGGCTTTTGTTGACAGGATTATCCTCCGGTGCATGTGTAGGTGGGATCTGGACCACTTGTCCAGTAGGTCCCATTGGAACACCCTGGCGTGGAATCGGCCAAATTGTAGAGACTCGTAGGCCACTACCATCTTCCCCAGCAGGCGGATGCACTGATGAATCGATACGCATGCTGGTTTTAAAACTTGTTTGGCCATTCTCTGGATCTCCAGAGCCTTTTCTACCAGTAGGAACACTTTCTGTGCTTCTGTGTCCAATATCATTCCCAGAACTGATAACCTCATTGTGGGTTCCAATTGTGATTTTGGAAGGTTCATGATCCAACCATGCTGTTGAAGCACTGTCAGGGAAAGTGCAATGTTCTGCACTAGTTTCTCCCTGGATCTCGCTTTTATGAGGGGATCGTCCAAGTATGGGATGACTTTGACTCCTTTCTTGCGAAGAAGAACCATCATCTCCGCCATCACCTTGGTGAATATTCTCGGAGCCATGGAGAGCCCGAAAGGCAATGTTTGTAACTGGTAGTGGCAGTCCTGCACCGCAAACCTCAGGTATGCCTGATGCGGAGAGTAGATGGGAACATGTAAATAAGCATCTTTGATGTCCATCGATACCAGAAATTCTTTTTCCTCCAAGCTGGAAATCACCGCTCTCAGGGATTCCATCTTGAATTTGAACCTTTTCAAATAAAGGTTTAGAGTCTTTAGGTTTAAAATCAGTCTGACCGAGCCATCCGGTATTGGCACTACAAACAGGCTTGAATAAAAGCCTTTTTCCTGTTGTGACACAAGAATTAAGGAAATTATGTTGTCTTGACATAATTTCTGTATTGCGTTCAGCACTTTTGCTCTGTCCTGAACAGAAGCTTGTAAGGCTGATTTGAAAAATCGGCATGAGGACAGGCCCTGAAATTCTAATTTGTACCCTTGGGATACTATCCGCAATACCCAAGGATTATTATTTTATTTTATTACCAGTTATTTATATAGCGCGCACATATTCCGCAGCGCTTTCCAGAGAATATTTGGCCATTCACATCAGTCCCTGCCCCAGTGGAGCTTACAATCTATATTCCCTACCACATGTACACGCACACACATTCATGCTAGGGTTAATTTTGTTGGGATCCAATTAACCTACCAGTATATTTTTGGATTTAGGATCCAGATCCACATTACCCTCTTGTGCATCTAAAATGGGTTCTTCCTGGGAAGAACCCTCCCCAATGTCTGACATGTTACACTCTTGTACGTACACACACACACACACACACACACACACACACCTATCACACAGGGGAGCTATTGGGGACAGACCCACACTAAAGTCTGTCAGAGAGACACAGAAGGATTTGCCAGTCCACATACTGCGCCTTATTGTGAATTGTGGAAATATTACCCACTTACAGCGTATATACCAATAATAGGCCCACAGACCTAATTATAATGAACACTCTCTACCCCCTCTATAACACCCTGTACTTGTTTCAGCGTTGTCATGAGAAGAAACAACGTTCAGGAGCTTCATACTGGAGTTTCTGCAGGAGAAAATGGCACCCAGTGAGTGTTCTGGCAAGTCTGAGGAGAAGCCACGCCCTTCAGCCTCAGCAATGTAATATTTATACTGGCTGGGGATGGCATATCAGTGGCTGTACATGTATGTACCCTTTTTGCCAGTGAGAGTAAGGTTTTAAAACATGCCCTCAGAGCGCGCCCCCCCCCACCCACGCTCTGCACCCTTGTGCTGAGAGACATGGCGCGCAGCGTGCACGTGTACCTGTATGCCGCCAACGATGACCGGAGGATCCCCTCTCTGCAGGACTCCAGTAATATACTCACCAGCCTGACTTCTGGCTCTGTTAGGGGGTGGCGGCAGTGCTGTAGGAGTGAACGCTGGCCAGGCTTGGGCTGTGTTCAGTACCCTTCAGGAGCTAATGGTGTCCTGTCAGCGGAAGCAGAACCATTAACTAATTGAGAAGTTGGTTCCTTCTTCCCCCCCTAAGTTCCATGAAGCAGGGAAGCTGTTGCCAGCAGCTTCCCTGTAAAATAAAAAACCTAAGAAAGTATTTTTCCAGCAAAGCTCTGTAGAGCTCCACTAGTGTGCATCCAGTCTCCTGGGCACATTTTCTAAACTGAGGTCTGGAGGAGAGGCATAGAGGGAGGAGCCAGTTCACACTGTTGAAAAGTCTTAAAGTGACGAAGGCTCCTGCGGAACCGTCTATACCCCATGGTACTAAAATGGACCACAGCATCCTCTAGGACGTAAGAGAAAAGTGGGTGTGCAAATGTTTAATTTTTAAACTAACTATGGGGGAGACGCATCTTTGTACTGTTCGCACTGGAAGTCAAGATGTCTAGAAATGGCCCTGATTATATCTATTATGCTTGGTGGATGTCTTACCTTTAAAAGGCAATGTGCAAGTAACTTAAAACCAGGAAGCATGTGATATCAATAGCAATGTTTATAGGCTACCGGGAGCGTAAAGTCGATGTCAAGTCACGCTCCCTTTCCTGCTGCCAAGAAGAGCCTACTGTGTACTCTCCGCAGTGCCTGTCTGGTCTTACCATCCGCCAGCTCATACAGACTAAGAAGGCAGAGCTAAGGGCGGCTGCCAGTGAATGGAAGAATCTGAGAGGCATAGAATGAATGAGGGGGGCTGTTAGACAGAGTGAAGGCCGGAATAAAGACGGTCAGGGCTTCTTTACAGGCTGTAATCACCCATCAACCCTAAATACAGGCACTGGACACAGAATGTGTAGTGAATGCATCGACCATTTCAGAATCAATGAAATGTTCATATTCTTGCACACTGAGCCCTACATACTGTACATACCAATGTGTGTTTTCTGGAGCAAGTACTGTAAGTAGCCTTGTGTTGAGCAGATCTCCACAATACTCTCCCTGCAGTCACAATTAAGAGATAGATCTCCCTCTTTCCAGGGGAAAAAAATTGTGAAAATGGCAAATTAACATAGGTATGAAGTAAAGGAATGTATAATGAACTCTTGGAGTCAGGCAAGATTGATAAAACATTTTTACTGGAATATCCAACTTTTGATTGACAAAGGGTGAACATTTTAAAGTGATATGTGGATTAGGTACTGAAATGTGATTTTGTTTTCCAGGTAAACCTATGAAAAAATGGAGCATCAGGAGTGGAATTTCCCAGCAAGTTTTCTAAACTTTGACCCCCCTATATCTCAAAAACTGTGAGGTCTAGAGAAGAAAAAAATGACATTGGTTAGTAGATATGTGGTGGTACAGTATCAAGTGTACAAAGTATCATGAAAATCTGAGTCGGTGCGTGTCATGCCTGGGTGAACTGACATGGAATGACCCTTAATACATAGACCCCAAAGTGAGAAAGAGAAAAGAGAGAGAGAAAGAGAGAAGTTACACAGGTAGCAGAATTTATGTATGGACATCATATGATTTGGGTTTAGCTTACCACTATACTTCATTCCTCTCTGGATCCTGGGCATGGGAGCTACATATTAATGGCAGCTATAGACTGCATCACATCATCCAGTTAACTAAATCACAGGCAATCATTAACTTCTGTAAATATGTGTTTAGATGTGTGTTCTCCTTTAGACTTTTACACTTCTTTATAAAGTGGAAAAAGAAAGGAAAGACATTGTAAAATGTTTTCAGAAATCACGTTTTCACGTCATTTAATAAACTGAAAAAAATTACAAATTGTCAAATTGTCTTTTTTGACATTGGCTTAAATAAACTGCTTATTTCATAGTAAGCTTGAATGCTTCATTTTCTTTCTTTCTTGCAGCTTAAGGGGAGAGTTATAGCAAAATTACAATACAAAATAATTAGAATGCCAATTCAGTGTGTGTGGGTTATTTAAATTGCTTCCTGCATCAAACTTGTTGTATGTAAATAGACCTTGTCAGCCTTATATCTCTGATTGTTACGTTCCTGATGCTCAGAACTAGAGAGATGTTGTGTAGAGAGTCCAGAGCACCAGGATGTGACGCTGAAATAAGGGATGGTACGGGAATAGCCCCTAGCACCCTACCTCCGTTGTTTTACCGTGTGGTCAGTTCATGCCTGAGTGACTATGGTTTCTTGGGCCCACGGCAGCTGCGTTTGAAGGGCGGATTAGGTCTGCCCAACTCCGATGCCCCCAGGTCTTAGAGTGAGACAAGGCGTGAACCGAGACAGGATAATAACAAGGGAACCTCTAACTAAAGCAAACAGAAGCTAGGGGCTACTAACTACCCTAAAACTAAATATATGTGCGGCACGCCGCCAAAGGAAAAGAACTACAAAAGATACCACTGTCCTCTCCCCCACACGGCACCGCCGAGTTCCGGGGAGGAAAGTGAAAAGCGGAAACCTCCGCAAAAACCACCAATACAAAAGTAAAACAAGGACTAAGCGGCCTAGGCCGCAACATGCGGCAGAAGCCGCTACTCACAAAACCGGAAGAGAACCCCAACAAGCGAGAACCCCCAGATGACCGCAACAGGTTCACTTGGACAGGAAGGATTCCCAGGACCAGCTTCAGAACTCCAGAACTCAGGAGCACAGGGAGCAGGATCGACCAGATACAGCTGACCAGGAACAGACGTTGCAAGGCAGGAACAGCATACAGGAAGCTATCACCGGCGAGGCTGCAGTGTGCTGGCTCCCATAAAAAGACCCTGCTGGCCAATGACAGGAGGGCCAGCAAGACCAGCCCCCAGACCCTAATTACTAGTTGCCGTGCAGCTGCCCTGCTGCACGAGCAACTAATCAATCCTATCTGGCAATGGGGAACGCGGTCCGCCAATGGCGTCCCCGTTGCTATGGACCCAGCGGCTGAGGACACCTGGCATCCTAGCATTGCCAGGGACCCGGTGGCTACAGTACGCATGGTGTCCTGGCGTTGCTAGGCGCCGGGCGGGCAGGGAGGGAGGTGCGTCGCTCGGAAGCAGACCGAGCGGCGCCGTGGACCGCGGCACCTAACAGTACCCCCCCCCCCTTGAGGAGGGGTTAAAAAAACCCTAAAGCCGGGTTTCTGAGGAAATTCCTGATAGAATAATCTCTTAACTTTAGGGGCATGTAAATCGTTATCCAGGACCCAAGACCTTTCTTCCGGGCCATAGCCTTTCCTGTGAACCAAAAAATAAAGCCGGCCCCGAGAAACTTTGGAATCTAAAACCTTCTCCACCAAGAACTCTTGTTGCCCCTGAACATCCACCGGAGGTCTACCCTGGGAAGTCTTCCGAGGGAATCTCCTGGAAGAAAAATACTGCTTCAGAAGGGAACAGGGAAAAGTATTGCCAATTTTGAGTGATTTAGGCAAGCGTAGCCGAAAAGCAACTGGGTTGACCTTCTTAACGATAAGGAACGGTCCAATAAATATGGGTCCCAATCTAGCCGAGGGTTGTCGGAGCTTGATGTTGCGGGTTGACAACCACACCTTATCTCCCACCTTAAAAGTGCATGGGCGTCGGAACCTATCAGAAAAACATTTTTCTCGGAAGGCAGCCTTCTTAAGGGCAAGGTGCACCTTTTTTCAAAAATCATTCTGAGACGGGAAGTTAAGGTCAACGAGGAGACTGGAAAATGAGGGTAAAAAGAATTGGCTCTAGGATGAAAGCCCAAGACCGAAAAGAATGGGGACTCCTTGGTGGAAGAATGACAAGAGTTATTATAGGCAAACTCGGCCAAAGGAAGAAATTCAGACCAATCATTCTGAAGTTTGGCCGAATATAGCCGTAAATACTGTTTTAACGACTGATTAACACGTTCAGTTTGTCCGTTAGACTGTGGATGGTACCCAGATGTTAATGAGAGTTTCATATTTAATGAGGCACAAAAACGTTTCCAGAAACGGGCGATGAATTGCTGTCCCCGATCAGAGACAATATCCCTGGGCAAACCATGGAGCCTGAACACATGGCGGAGAAATAAAACTGCCAACCCTTGAGCAGAGGGTAATCGGGGGAGAGCAATAAAGTGGGCCATCTTACTAAAATGATCTACTACCACCCAAATGACTCGAAATCCAGCTGAAAGAGGAAGGTCCACCACGAAATCCATGGATATATGTGACCATGGCCTGAGAGGAACAGCTAAAGGCATGAGTTGCCCGACCGGCAACGATCAAGATACCTTGTACTGAGCACAAACCTGACAGAAACGGACAAATTCCCTTACATCTTTAGAAAGATTAGGCCACCACACTGAGCAAGAGATTAACTCCAAGGTCTTAGTGATACCCGGATGACCAGAAACCTTATTATCATGAAACTCAGCTAGAACAGTGCCTCTCAGAAATTCAGGGACGAAGAGACGATCTGCAGGAGTGACTTTGGGAGCCTGCTGCTGAAGCTGGACTAGCTGTGTAAATAAATCCTGTGTGAGGCCAGCCTGGATGACAGACTATGGGACTATGGGGGTAGTAGCCGGGTGGTTATTGTGAACCGGAAGAAAACAACGTGACAGGGCATCGGCTTTTGTATTCGTGGAACCGGGCCTGAAGGTGATAATAAACCTGAAACGAGTAAAAAACAGCGCCCAACGTGCCTGTCGAGCATTAAGCCGTTTAGCTGACTCAATATACTGCAGGTTCTTGTGGTCAGTTAACACCGTAATGGTATGCCTTGCTCCTTCCAGCCAGTGCCTCCACTCCTCGAAAGCCCATTTAACTGCCAACAATTCTCGATTACCAACATCATAGTTGGATTCTGCGGAGGAGAATTTTCTGGACATGAAGGCACATGGGTGTAATTCCTGAGACTCCGGGTCTTCCTGAGAAAGGATAGCCCCCACTCCAACCTCTGAGGCATCTACCTCGACAATAAAGGGGAGATCCGGGTAAGGGTGTCTGAGTACTGGAGCTGAGACAAAGGCCTGCTTTAAGGCCAGAAAGGCAGACTTGGCTTCAAGCGACCAATTGGAAGGGTCCGCTCCTTTTTTAGTCAATGCCACAATAGGAGCAACCAAATCTGAGAAGGTATGAATAAAACGCCTATAGTAATTTGCAAACCCTAAAAAGCGCTGAATTGCTTTTAGGTTCGTGGGTTGTGCCCAATTTAGGATGGCCTGGAGTTTTTTGGTTCCATGAAAAACCCCTTAGGAGAAATAATATACCCCAGGAAGGACACTTCTGTGATGTGGAAATCACATTTCTCCAGTTTGGCGTATAAATTATTTTCCCGTAACTTCTGAAGGACCAGTCGCACATGGGTAATATGTTGTTCAAAAGACTCAGAGTAAATCAAAATGTCATCTAAATAAACGACTACGAACTTTCTTAGAAAGTCGCGAAGGACGTCGTTAATGAGATCTTGAAATACAGCAGGAGCATTAGACAGCCCAAACGGCATCACCAGGTATTCATAATGTCCCGACTGTTTGCTGAAAGCCGTCTTCCACTCATCCCCAGATTTTATTCGGATGAGATTGTAAGCCCCTCTAAGATCGATCTTGGAAAAGATAACGGCAGTCCGGAGCTGATCAAACAGTACTGAAATCAGTGGCAAGGGGTAGGTGTTTTTAACAGAAATTTTATTCAGAGCCCGATAATCAATACATGGTCTGAGCGACCCATCTTTTTTCTCAACAAAAAAGAACCCTGCACTCAATGGAGATTTCGAGGGCCTAATTAAGCCTTTTATTAGGCTCTCCTGTACATAATCATTAATTGCCGTAGTTTCCGGCCCAGACAGGGCATATAGTTTCCCCTTAGGCAAAGAGGCACCGGGAACTAAGTCTATAGCGCAGTCATAGGACCGATGAGGAGGCAGAATATCCGCATTACCCTTGGAGAAAACGTCGGCAAAGTCCTGATATTCCAAAGGAATAAGTTCTGGGGTGACTGCCGCAACCCGGACTGGACGGGAAATACATTCCTTAACACAAAAGGGACCCCATCGGGAAATCTC
Organism: Pseudophryne corroboree; assembly: GCF_028390025.1. Lineage (NCBI taxonomy): Eukaryota > Metazoa > Chordata > Amphibia > Anura > Myobatrachidae > Pseudophryne > Pseudophryne corroboree. Next base: position 473,867,177 of record NC_086444.1, read on the forward strand.
CCCAGACCGCCAATCTATGGTGGGATTATGAAAGGCAAGCCAGGGGTGACCCAAAACTCCGGACAATGGGTAAGGTAAAATTCGATTTTCTCCGAATGTAGGGCCCCCACTGTCAGTTGTACTGGAGGTGTGCGGTGAGTGATTACCCCATTAGAAAGCGGACCACCATCCAAGCCGTGCATGGTGATACGTTTTTCCAAAGGTATCTGTGGAACGCCCAAAGCCTGAGCCCAACCAAGATCCATGAAATTTCCCGCAGCTCCACTGTCGACGAAGGCCGACTGTCATGACTAAGGTTTTTGTGAACCCGGTGCTAGCGAAGTCTGCGCGGGCGACTGGAGGACTACACGAATACCACCACTGACCTGGTTTTGGAAGTGTTGTGGACTCGGGGTCTCTTCCGGTGACTGGGAAGAGGAACCGCGGCAGAGATGGCCGAATCCAAGTTCTCCTCATGCAGGATGAGGTCGGCAGACAGGAAGCACGTGTGGGCGCTGAAGGTCTCCTGAAAGACAGAACTGGAAAGGCGCTGATGAATCAGTGAAGAATAACAGGTACAACTGTGCTAAAGGGCACGGGGTGCTTGGGGACACTGAGGTGCTTGGAGACACTGAGGTGCTTGGAGACACTGAGGTGCTTGGAGACACTGAGGTGCTTGGAGACACTGAGGTACTTGGAGACACTGAGGTACTTGGAGACACTGAGGTACGTAGAGGCACTGAGGTACGTAGAGGCACTGAGGTGCGTAGAGGCACTGAGGTGCGTAGAGGCACTGAGGTGCGTAGAGGCACTGAGGTGCGTAGAGGCACTGAGGTGCGTAGAGGCACTGAGGTGCGTAGAGACACTGGGGTGCGTAGAGACACTGGAGTGCGTAGAGACACTGGGGTGCTGAGGCACGGAGGCACGGAGGTGCTGGAAGCACGGAGGTACTGAGGCACGGAGGTGCTGAGGCACGGAGGCACGGAGGTGCTGAGGCACGGAGGTGCTGAGGCACGGAGATGCTGGAAGCACGGAGGCACGGAGGTGCTGGAAGCACGGAGGTACTGAGGCACGGAGGTGCTGAGGCACGGAGATGCTGAGTCACGGAGGTGCTGGAAGCACGGAGGCACGGAGGTGCTGGAAGCACGGAGGTACTGAGGCACGGAGGCACGGAGGTCCTGAGGCACGGAGGTACTGAGGTGCTGAGGCACGGAGATGCTGAGTCACGGAGGTGCTGGAAGCACGGAGGCACGGAGGTGCTGGAAGCACGGAGGTACTGAGGCACGGAGGCACGGAGGTCCTGAGGCACGGAGGTACTGAGGTGCTGGAAGCACGGAGGTGTTGGAAGCACGGAGGTACTGAGGTGTTGGAAGCACGGAAGTACTGAGCTCTGGAGATCCCAACTACAACAGTAGTAAAACTGAAACACGACAGCTGTGGTTTTCAGTGGAGAACATGGAATTCAGTACTGTGCCTTTAAGACGAAACATTGCAGCTGTGCCTTTACATTGAGACTCAGGGAAATGGTGAAATCAAATGGCAACACACAAGTAACCATACAGGAACAAGGGAACAGAGTTTCCACAGGAACTTAGGTACAATGGTTACCTTAAGGGAGCTCAGCATAAAGACTCTCACAAGGCTGTATGTGACACGAGGAAATGGCCCAGATTCCAACTCAGCCTCCTGATTTATACTTCCTGGTCCTTGATGATTGGTGGGCAGGATTAGGTGATGTCACTGTCATGTGACTACTCTAGCCAAGGCTGTGATGTAGAATGAGGCCTAGCAGGCCAAGAGAACACTGAAGCCTGGACTTCTGCAAAACACAGGATGCTTGCTTTTAGATTACTGAATTCAGCCTCACACAGGAGATCACCACAGGTGGAGCTGATTACCTCTCAGGCAGAGAACTCAGGAAACTCAGTGCTGACAAGCTGTTTAACTCCGTGAGTGAAAAGACACAGGATCCAGGACAGAAAGCAGGGGTAAGTCACCAAATATGAGAATTACAGTCAGGATTGTGACAGTATCCCCCTCTTCGAGGGTGGACTCCGGACACCCATCCAATCTTAGGGGAACTTGAGAAATTCATACAGAAGAATTTAGGACCTTTGTTGATGCCTCTTCTTCTTATGGGAACGTTTGGTTTTGACCAAGGACCGCGGGATCTCCTGTAAAGAAAAACCTTCCTTAGAAAACATGGGGGCTCCCAAGAAAGGAGTAGCATCATGGACTGGATCAAATTCAGAGTCTGAGTCCAAGTCTAATGGAAGATATGAATCTCCTATAGATACACAGTTTGCAGATGAAAATGAGGTGCACTGGAGATTTAAATTCTCTGGGCTAGGAGAGACTCCAACATGAGCAATTTTAATGGTCGGATTCTTACTGAAGGAGATTCTTAGATTATCCCTGGGAGGACAGCACAAACTTCCTTCTGCATTCCCTTTAGAGCCTGATTTCTTTACCGAGTCAGATTCCATAGGTTTAGGACCAAATTCTTTAACCACAGCATTACTAAAATTCTGTAAGTCATGGAACACAGGATCATTACTCTCAAAAAGCATGTTGGCCCACTCCAAAGCTCTTCCTCTGAATGCCAGGAACAGATATCGAGTAACGTTGGAAGGAGTTACTGCACCTGAAGGATCAGACTCCATCCGAGACAGAAATTGTTCAACCAAAGCGGCATATTGCAGTAAATCTCCATCGAAGTAAATAGGTGGTAAACCATCAGACGAAAGCTTAGAGGCTGAAACTGGAGAAATCTTTGACTGGACGAGTAGGACTGGATTGGATCCGGGGATGCTTGAATTGGCTGGAACCAAAGGAGACTGACCAGGCTGGTCCTGGAGTAACACTGGACCGGCTGGAACCGGAACAGACTGGCCAAGCTGGGCCTGGAGTATTGCTGGACCGGCTGGAACCGGGACGGACTGACCAGGCTGGGCCTGGAGTATTGCTGGACCGGCTGGAACCGGGACGGACTGAGTCCTTTCTTCACGGGGCTGAACCAAGGCAGGAGCCCCCACTTCACGGGGCTGGGCTGAGGCAAGAGCCCCCACTTCAAGGGGCTGGGCTGAGGCAAGAGCCCCCACTTCAAGGGGCTGGGCTGAGGCAAGAGCCCCCACTTCAAGGGGCTGGGCTGAGGCAAGAGCCCTCTCTTCACGGGGCTGGTCTGCGCTCTGAAGGCTCTCTGGCTGGGCAGCGCTCTGAAGGCTCTCTGGCTGGGCAGCGCTCTGAAGGCTCTCTGGCTGGGCAGCGCTCTGAAGGCTCTCTGGCTGGGCAGCACTCTGTAGACCCTCTGGCTGGGCAGCACTCTGTAGACCCTCTGGCTGGGCAGCACTCTGTAGACCCTCTGGCTCTGGACCCTCGGATCCCCTTCCTGGGGCTGTACCCTCGGAACCCCCTCCTGGGGCTGGACCCTCTGAAGAACCCCCTCCTGGGGCTGTGCCCTCTGAAGAACCCCCTCCTGGGGCTGGACGCTCTGAACCCCTCACTGGGGCTGGACGCTCTGAACCCCTCACTGGGGCTGGACGCTCTGAACCCCTCACTGGGGCTGGACACTCTGAAGAACCCCTTCTTGGGGCTGGACACTCTGAAGAACCCCTTCTTGGGGCTGGACACTCTGAAGACGCCCCCCCTGGGGCTGAAGACACGGACGCCCCCCCTGGGGCTGGACACTCTGAAGACGCCCCTCCTGGGGCTAGACACTTTGAAGACGCCCCTCCTGGGGCTGGACACTTTGAAGACGCCCCTCCTGGGGCTAGACACTCTGAAGACGCCCCTCCTGGGGCTGGACACTCTGAAGACGCCCCTCCTGGGGCTGGACACTTTGAAGACGCCCCTCCTGGGGCTGGACACTCTGAAGACGCCCCTCCTGGGGCTGGACACTCTGAAGACGCCCCTCCTGGGGCTGGACACTCTGAAGACGCCCCTCCTGGGGCTGGACACTCTGAAGATGCCCCTCCTGGGGCTGGACACTCTGAAGACGCCCCTCCTGGGGCTGGACACTCTGAAGACGCCCCTCCTGGGGCTGGACACTCTGAAGACGCCCCTCCTGGGGCTGGACACTCTGAAGACGCCCCTCCTGGGGCTGGACACTCTGAAGACGCCCCTCCTGGGGCTGAAGACACGGACGCCCCCCCTGGGGCTGGACACTCTGACTCCTCTGTGACTCTAAATGGCTTGAATATTCTTCTCTGGACACCCAACTTGGGATAAGGTCTTTTAATCACCGGACCCCAGTCATAAATTTGAGTCTCTTTCCGAGTAGCCATCTTGATACCCCCGTCAGCAGTAGCAGGATCGGCTACTGTGGATGACTTGTAGACATGAGCACTGTGATACTGCGATTTGTCACCATTCCCTGGCTTGCGAAGAATGCAGTCTTTAACAAAATGACCAGAATTTCCACAGTAAAGACAGAGATGTAGCTCCTTACGCCGCTGACGTTCAGCTTCAGAGAGCTTGGGCCGTGGATAGCTCTGATGAAAAACTTTCCCTTGCGCAGAGGAAGAGACTCTATTAACTGGATGGGACAAAACAGGGTCAACAACGTTGGTAGTATTCCTGAGGAGATCAGGCATCACAGAGAGAATACTAGGCAAAAGTTCTTGTAACTGTAATAACATCTGGTAGAATATCTGCAGTAGGTCAGGAGTCTTAGAGCAGAAGGTCAGAGAATCTCTGGAGAAAGAATTCCGCTGCAGACACTGTGCCAATTGATGCTGAGTCGACTCCAGACCTTCCAAGCGTCCTGCAATTTTGCTTAGGAGGTCATGCGTCAGACTAACACTTTCGGCCGGGTCCATGGGGCCATTTCCTACTGTCATGACTAAGGTTTTTGTGAACCCGGTGCTAGCGAAGTCTGCGCGGGCGACTGGAGGACTACACGAATACCACCACTGACCTGGTTTTGGAAGTGTTGTGGACTCGGGGTCTCTTCCGGTGACTGGGAAGAGGAACCGCGGCAGAGATGGCCGAATCCAAGTTCTCCTCATGCAGGATGAGGTCGGCAGACAGGAAGCACGTGTGGGCGCTGAAGGTCTCCTGAAAGACAGAACTGGAAAGGCGCTGATGAATCAGTGAAGAATAACAGGTACAACTGTGCTAAAGGGCACGGGGTGCTTGGGGACACTGAGGTGCTTGGAGACACTGAGGTGCTTGGAGACACTGAGGTGCTTGGAGACACTGAGGTGCTTGGAGACACTGAGGTACTTGGAGACACTGAGGTACTTGGAGACACTGAGGTACGTAGAGGCACTGAGGTACGTAGAGGCACTGAGGTGCGTAGAGGCACTGAGGTGCGTAGAGGCACTGAGGTGCGTAGAGGCACTGAGGTGCGTAGAGGCACTGAGGTGCGTAGAGGCACTGAGGTGCGTAGAGACACTGGGGTGCGTAGAGACACTGGAGTGCGTAGAGACACTGGGGTGCTGAGGCACGGAGGCACGGAGGTGCTGGAAGCACGGAGGTACTGAGGCACGGAGGTGCTGAGGCACGGAGGCACGGAGGTGCTGAGGCACGGAGGTGCTGAGGCACGGAGATGCTGGAAGCACGGAGGCACGGAGGTGCTGGAAGCACGGAGGTACTGAGGCACGGAGGTGCTGAGGCACGGAGATGCTGAGTCACGGAGGTGCTGGAAGCACGGAGGCACGGAGGTGCTGGAAGCACGGAGGTACTGAGGCACGGAGGCACGGAGGTCCTGAGGCACGGAGGTACTGAGGTGCTGAGGCACGGAGATGCTGAGTCACGGAGGTGCTGGAAGCACGGAGGCACGGAGGTGCTGGAAGCACGGAGGTACTGAGGCACGGAGGCACGGAGGTCCTGAGGCACGGAGGTACTGAGGTGCTGGAAGCACGGAGGTGTTGGAAGCACGGAGGTACTGAGGTGTTGGAAGCACGGAAGTACTGAGCTCTGGAGATCCCAACTACAACAGTAGTAAAACTGAAACACGACAGCTGTGGTTTTCAGTGGAGAACATGGAATTCAGTACTGTGCCTTTAAGACGAAACATTGCAGCTGTGCCTTTACATTGAGACTCAGGGAAATGGTGAAATCAAATGGCAACACACAAGTAACCATACAGGAACAAGGGAACAGAGTTTCCACAGGAACTTAGGTACAATGGTTACCTTAAGGGAGCTCAGCATAAAGACTCTCACAAGGCTGTATGTGACACGAGGAAATGGCCCAGATTCCAACTCAGCCTCCTGATTTATACTTCCTGGTCCTTGATGATTGGTGGGCAGGATTAGGTGATGTCACTGTCATGTGACTACTCTAGCCAAGGCTGTGATGTAGAATGAGGCCTAGCAGGCCAAGAGAACACTGAAGCCTGGACTTCTGCAAAACACAGGATGCTTGCTTTTAGATTACTGAATTCAGCCTCACACAGGAGATCACCACAGGTGGAGCTGATTACCTCTCAGGCAGAGAACTCAGGAAACTCAGTGCTGACAAGCTGTTTAACTCCGTGAGTGAAAAGACACAGGATCCAGGACAGAAAGCAGGGGTAAGTCACCAAATATGAGAATTACAGTCAGGATTGTGACACCGACACCAACGAACTGAGGCTACCAAAGGAAATTTTTACAGGAACTAATAAGGAATCATTAGAGGAGATCAACTGCAGACCCAAGTGAACCCCCTCACAATTCACTGGGTCAGAGTGTTTCCCTGCTTATTCGGGCAATTACGTGCGATATGTCCCTTGCCACCACAATACAAGCAAAGACCAGAATTTAGCCTTCTGGTTCTTTCCTCTGGGGACAGCCGGGAGAGACCCATTTGCATGGGCTCCTCGACGTCCTCAGGGAAAGTATACACACATGGACTAGGCCTGAAACTAGCTCCTCTTTCAGCCCTCCGCTCCCGGAGACGACGATCAATTTTAATAGCAAGCTCCATGAGTTTGTCTAAAGTCTCTGGAGCGGGGTACTGCAGGAGACTGTCTTTAATAACTTCAGACAAACCGAGGCGAAACTGACTGCGCAGGGCCGGGTCATTCCAGCCACAGTCGTTCGACCAACGGCGAAACTTGGTACAATACGCCTCTGCTGGATTTTTCCCTTGCTTAAGTGCACGCAGGTGGCTCTCAGCCGAAGCTTCTCTATCAGGGTCATCGTATAAAAGGCCTAGAGACTTAAAAAAGGCATCTACAGATAGCAAGGCAACATCATCGGCTTTTAACCCAAAAGCCCAGGTTTGCGGATCGCCTTGTAGTAAAGACATCACAATCCCGACCCGTTGAGACTCAGTACCAGAGGATCGGGGCCTTAAACGAAAATAAAGCTTACAAGCTTCCTTGAAATTAAAAAAAATCCTTTCGGTTACCTGAAAAACGGTCAGGAAGGTGTATCTTTGGTTCTGGAATTATACTCGGGGAGGCTCGCAAAAGATCTTCCTGCGATCTCACCCGAAGAGTAAGATCCTGAACCATCTGAGTTAGTTCCTGAATCTGGTTGGCCAAAAGCTGGCTGGGATTCGGTCCTAATACTGCCGGATTCATGAGGCCGAATTTCAAGGCCCACCAAAAACAAATAACTCTTAATATTATTATTATTTTTTATTTTTTATTTTTTGGGCCGGTGATAATGTTACGTTCCTGATGCTCAGAACTAGAGAGATGTTGTGTAGAGAGTCCAGAGCACCAGGACGTGACGCTGAAATAAGGGATGGTACGGGAATAGCCCCTAGCACCCTACCTCCGTTGTTTTACCCGTGTGGTCAGTTCATGCCTGAGTAACTATGGTTTCTTGGGCCCACGGCAGCCACGTTTGAAGGGCGGATTAGGTCTGCCCAACTCCGATGCCCCCAGGTCTTAGAGTGAGACAAGGCGTGAACCGAGACAGGATAATAACAAGGGGACCTCTAACTAAAGCAAACAGAAGCTAGGGGCTACTAACTACCCTAAAACTAAATATATGTGCGGCACGCCGCCAAAGGAAAAGAACTACAAAAGATACCACTGTCCTCTCCCCCACACGGCATTGCCAAGTTCCGGGGAGGACAGTGAAAAGCGGAAACCTCCACAAAAACCACCAATACAAAAGTAAAACAAGGACTAAGCGGCCTAGGCCGCAACACGCGGCAGAAGCCGCTACTCACGAAACCGGGAGAGAACCCCAACAAGCGAGAACCCCCAGATGACCGCAACAGGTTCACTTGGACAGGAAGGATTCCCAGGACCGGCTTCAGAACTCCAGAACTCAGGAGCACAGGGAGCAGGATCGATACAGCTGACCAGGAACAGACGTTGCAAGGCAAGAACAGCATACAGGAAGCTATCACCGGCGAGACTGCAGTGTGCTGGCTCCTATAAAAAAAAGACCCTGCTGGCCAATGACAGGAGGGCCAGCAAGACCAGCCCCCAGACCCTAATTACTAGTTTCCGTGCAGCTGCCTTGCTGCACGAGCAACCAATCAATCCTATCTGGCAACGGGGAACGCGGTCCGCCAATGGCGTCCCCGTTGCTATGGACCCAGCGGCTGAGGGCGCCCGGCGTCCTAGCGTTGCCAGGGACCTGGCGGCTACAGTACGCATGGCGTCCTGGCATTGCTAGGCGCCGGGCGGGCAGGGAGGGAGGTGCGGCGGCCGTGAGCGTCGCTCGGAAGCAGACCGAGCGGCGCCGCGGACCGTGGCACCTAACACTGATGATATACTGTGCAACGTGTGTGGTCGCGCTGCTGTCAGAGCATTGTGTCACCCCATTTAATGACATTAATAACTAACATGTTTCGTAAAATGGAAGTTGCTGAAATCGATTTATGGGCTGGAGCAGGTGCTGAGGAGGGAGGGTTACATAGACATGAAAAAGACTCCCCCTGTACACTGCTGTAAACCAGCAAAAAAAGACCGCTTTCTATTTGTATTTTATTTTTAAGGATTTTATTGAAGAACTGCACATAACAATAGACATGCAGTACAATACAAAAATGTGACCTAAAACGGGGGACATGCCATTGAGATTACCAAGTTGTACTAAGTTGTACCAGGAGGTTAACATAACTGTTCGGCGGAGGGTGTCCTTCATAGGGGACGGTAAGATACGTACATACGGTAACCAGGTTGCAAAGAATTTCACAGCCCGTTTTTCCTTATTAATTGAGACTTCTAGCCAATCCATATGCAACAGGTAAGAAATACGTGGTAATACGTGGCATTAGCAAAGTTAGTGTCAAGGTATCTGAGGAAACCCTGGGAGAGAATGGTTTTCTTCTCCACTGCAGCGATTTTAGCTAATAAAATACACTGTCCCACAGGAGGCTTGGGCTGTTAGGAGGTTAAGTATATGTCCCAGAGTGCTCATTAAGGAGAAATATTAATGGATATACCCAAAGAATCTTTAATATATGTATGAATAATGGACCAAAATGTTTTAACCTCTAGGCAGCTCCACGTGCAGTGGTAGAGGTCCAGGTGCGTGAAATTTAAAGCAATTAGAATCAGAACACTAATTAAACAACGTAATTTGGGGTTATAGTAAGTACAGTGTAGGAGCTTGTAGTGCATTTCTGTGTAAGAGGCAGAGATAAGAGTTTTGTTAAGGCGCGTATAAGCAGTGAGAATAGTTTGAAGACGAATGGTGGGAAAATCTATTGCCCATTTGGCAATACCGGACTGCACCTTGTCTAACTTATTAGAACGTTTAATATGAATACTCAAAAGGGAACAGCTTCCTTCAGGGCAGCGGTGCAGCTCAGCACATGGGTTCTATCAGCTTCCATTGACTTAGAGAGTAATATAGTCACAAAGCTACAGATTAGGTCATATAAAAATAAATAAATAGTGAGGTGGGAAAACGTCTCCTGTAGTCAGTAACAGAGGAGCAGTTTAAGTGTCTGCTCATCCAAAATTTGGAAAACTAAGCGGAGACCCTGTAGGCTCCACTCATTTAATAAAGGTGAGCCAGAGACTGAGGATGCTCAATACATTGTATTATAATATAGAGGGAGCAAAAATAGTAGTGTGAGCTAAAATACCCATCCTGGAGCAGGATTAGCGACATGCTGCACATGGGGTAGTTAGTAATACATTGCTAGCGAATGAAGATTGGAAAGTCATGGGTCTCATGCAGGCCCGGCGCTACCAGCTCAGCAAAGGGATGCAAAGCAGGAAAGACGCCAGGGTTGGAGAGGCGCTCTCCCTGCTTTGCATCCCTGCTGCTGCGCCTGGGCCCCTGCTGCTGCTGGCTGCTGTGCCTGTCACGCCTGTCACTTACGTATGTAAGCGTCACTGTTGCAGGGGGAGTTACATGTGTAAGTGCCACTACTACAGGGGGCTTTGTGTATAAGTGGAACTACCACAGGGGGCGTTACGTGTGTAAGCGGCACCACTACAGGGAGCATTATGTGCGCTGTCCCTTTGTAAAGTATGGGAGGGCACAAATTTATAGTTTGCAGGGGGGCGCTGAACACCCTAGCACTGGGTAAAAGACTCAAGAGGGAAATGTCAGGGCAAAAGGCCTGTTCCAAACTTTTATTAGCAAATTTGGCAGAGTTTCCTAGCCAATCAAAAGCATGTAGATAGTTTACAGCAAGAATATCATTTTTAATGCAAGGAAGATTATTACCTCCCAGTCTGGAGATTCACAAAATTTACATAAATATATTCTTTTTGTCTGTCCAGATGAATTTGTAAATGGCCTTAGCTAATATTTTCAAATCAGTCCTTTAACAATAAAGGTAACATTAGATTAAGGTACAATAACCTGAGGAAGGAAATCATCTTTATTAAATGACATCTGCCTATATAAGTAAGTGGTAAATGTTTCCAAGCTTGAAAGTCAACTAGGATCAGTGGCGTGCAGTGAGGTCAGTGGCTGGTGAGGCATGCCCACTAAAGCCGCCGCTATGTCCGCTGCCAGAGGCGAGTTTAGCCCCCTAAGCAACACACCGATTTGGGGCCCCTTTACTCATAAAATTCATAGAACTACATCATGTCATCACCACCCCTGGCTGTGCCTGCTGTGCTTGTGTTTCCTACCTGCACTACAGCAGTAGGGGGCAGATTCTAGAGCCTCCTTTTGGGCAGCATGGTGTCGAAGTCGGAAAATATTACAAACCCGCACTACACATACAGACACCATTTAGAGTGGCTTCTGTGCGGTTGCGTATTAGCCGTGCGTGCGCAAACCTGGACGCTGCATACATTGGCTCATGAAGCCCTGCGTATTAGCGTGGGGTATGGGTAAATACGGTGACATACGCAATCACATAGAAAGGCCCCCAAAGCCATGTTCCATATTCTATCCTTATAGTACAGAATTTGTACAGACTGTGTAATCTTCAAAGGCAAGTTACTGTTCACACACAAGCTAATCAAACCACACATACACATTCTTCTAAAACAATGTCTTGAATATATCAAGACATGTCTTGTTTACGCAAAGGTTTGTGATCATGAAACAGGCACCCTGATCTGTGAGGAAAGTAAATATCTCTAGTTATCCTTATTGTTTCAGAGTGTATACTGAAGACAACCAAAATCAGACTGTCATTGTTTAATAGAAACCAGGACAATAGGAGACAAATATACTATACAAAGAACACAAGCCTTGCTGATACAAATCACTAACAGCTGACAACTTACATTTATAGATCAGAGGTATAACATTTATAGTCAAAACTCTTGGAATTATATATATATATATATATATATATGTATATATATATATATATATATTTGTTTGTATCTTGAGAATGGTTGGTCATTTCATGTGTAGGATCATGTTGCTTGGAGATAACATAACAAAGTAACCTAATGAACATGGAAATATCTGTCACACATTACATATTTCCCAAACTTTGTACACACATCACACATAGTCTCCACTTTCCCCTCATGCAACTTTTACTTATTTACAAGGCACAACAAGGGAATTATACACCTTTACAGTATGCGAGGGGACAGTAACTGATCAGAGCATCATGCATGGTATCTACGTGTTTGGATAATTATGAGTAATAATCCGGTGTTGGTTTGGAGAAGATCGCATGTCGTTGCGAATAGTTATTCGCAAAGGCAGATTAAAGGTGTATTTGTGTTTATTATGTACTTGGTATGCGGTGGGAATCCAGAGCTGACCAGCTGTATACACCCCTGGATCAAGGCATCGCCCATCTCTTCAAACCGACCAATGACCTCTCCTGTACTGTAAACGACCATCCCTCCAACCAATCGGTGGAGAGCATACAACCCCATTGTATTGTATTTTGGGAAAGGGTATATAAACCTTGCACCTGGGCCGGTCACTCTCTCTCTCTCTTGCTCTAAGGTCATCTTGCCAGATCCACTAGAGGACCGTATCCGGGTTGCGCAGGCGAACAAACGTATGTATCATTGGGTGTGACTCTCTCTCTGTGATTGAATTGTATTGTGTTGTACCATTTATATTTTAACTTATTGTAATCCCCTTTTACAAATATATTATTACTTGTTGCTGCTTTGGACCACAACATACAATCAAATACTGGTGTCGCATTCAGTTTCTGTTCAGCGTTTGTATAGTGTAATTGCCACACCTAGAGCTGCCTCGTGCTCTCAGCGTGTCGGTCTGTGTGTATGCATGGAGTGTAAGCTGCACAGCTATTCCGGCGTGTGTACGCAAAGTGCGTGCACAGTACGGGACTGTGTACGCTAACTGGGGACAGAGTACGTAGGTAAAGGATTTATTACAGCGGCCGCAGCGGCTTCAGTTACAGTGTGCAATAGGGGTTAGTGGCTGCTTTCCAAAAAGTCTATCGAACTTCTCAATGGGGACAGACTCTGCTCACCTCCATTCTCCGCCAGCAGCAGCAGGTCTCCCAACAGCTGCGCTGCTGCTTGTGGTGGAGGCTGGAGACAAGTAGAGTCATCCCTGGCCAGCAGTACCAGTCTAGGAATGGGCTCTACCTGGCGCAGTTTAGAAACAGGCTGCAGGGTTTGGGGGGGTTGTCGGGATCCTGCACATCGGGATGACGCTGTCGGTATTCTGACAGTTGTCATCTCAAGCGCCAGGATTCTGATACCATCCCTCACAGTGGTTGAAGTGGAATTTTGAAGTGGGGATATGGAAAAGTGAAGGTTGCAATTATGTACGCACCGAAGGCGAGTGTGCTACGGATAAGGGGGCGTGTCCTTCAGTGTAGTTTACCACACCATATACCCCTTATACACCACAATAGTAGGACCCATTATACTGTCTAGTATTGGTGCCCATTTCACATTATACCACACTGAATGAGCCGAAATTCACATTATAGCACACGGTATGAGCCGAAATTCAAATTATAGCACACGGTATGCGCCGAAATTCACATTATAGCACACGGTATGAGCCGAAATTCACATGGAATGAGAAATAATTCAGGGAGAGTGACAGCAGGGACAGGGAGAGTGAAAGAGGGACAGGGAAAGTGACAGCAAGAACATAAGGACAGGGAGAGTGACAGAGAGTGGGACAGGGAAAGTGACAGCAGGGACAGGGAGAGTGACAGAGAGAGGGACATGGAAAGTGACAGCAGGGACATAGGAACAGGGTGAGTGACAGAGAGCGACAGGGAAAGTGACAGAAGGACAGGGAGAGTGAGAGAGAGGGACAGCAAGGGCATACAGTAGGGACTAGGGAGAGAGAAAGGCAGCAGGGTAAGATTACCTCTTTAGTAGCGGTGGTGCTGAGGATGCTGTTGTCTGCAGTGCAGTGGATGAGGATGCTGTGGTCGGCATGGTTCGGAGGAGGCAGAGGTGCAGAGAAGGACTGAGGGTGGCCGCGCGGCTGAGGGTGGCGGAGGTATAGCGAGGAGGAGGCAGAGGGTGGCAGCTGTGTAAGGAGGAGGAGGCTGTTGTTGGCGGCACTGCGGCTCCTATGACTGCGGCGCTACTATTTCAAATCTTCTGCGGACCGGCAGCCTATCAGGAGCGGTACACCACAGAAGAGCCGGTTATACACGTTACACCACAGTAGAAGCGCTTATACACGCTACACTACGGAAGAGCCGCTTATACACATCACACCACAGGAGAGTCGCTTATACACGTTACACCACAGGATAGCCACTTATACACGTTACACTACGGAAGAGCCGCTTGGGGGGAGGGATGGAGCTGAGGGGAGAGAAGGCAAAATAGCATGCACCCATGGAAAATGATGAGGGGCAACCTGCCATATACAGGTCCTTGTAGTCACCCGCTCACACCCGCTGATGGCTCATCTGGTGTATGACTATGCTGCGCTCACCCCCACTGGCGGCTCATGTGGTGTATACATACATCACATGAGTCGCCAGCGGGGGTGAGCGCAGCAGTCTCAGTGGAGCCCCAGGCACAGCACTGCAGCTTCCCCCAGCCGACACTCAATGAGCCGCCAGCGGGGGGTGAGCGCAGAATAGTGTCAGTGAAGCCCCGGGCCCGGCATTACAGCTTCCCCTGCGCTCCCTCCAGCTGAGAGCTCAGCTTAGCTGGCCGGGAAACGGCGGGCGGCAGTGAGGGGGGGGGGGGGATATGAGCAGGGAGCTGCGCTGAACTGGGGGGGTGATAAGCAGGGGGGGGCGTGCCTGGGGGTGATGAGAGGTGAGCTGTGGGTGATAATCAGGGGGGGGGTGCCTGGGGGTGATGAGAGGTGAGCTGTGGGTGATGAGCAGGGGGAGGGTGCCTGGGGGTGATGAGCAGGGGGGAGGGTGCCTGGGGGTGATGAGAGGTGAGCTGTGGGTGATGAGCAGGGGGGGGTGCCTGGGGGTGATGAGAGGTGAGCTGTGGGTGATGAGCTGGGGGTGTGTGCCTGGGGGTGATGAGGGGTGAGCTGTGGGTGCTGAGCGGGGCGGAGGGGGATCGGCACCCAGCGGTGAGCGAGGGGTGTGATTTGCGGGGCCATCGCTGAGTGTGGGGGGGGGGGTGATTTGCGGGACCATTGCTGAGTGGGGGGGATTTGTTGGACCACCGTTGAGCGGGGGGGGGGGGTCGGCACCCAACGATGAGCGGGTGATTTGCCGGACCATCGCTGACCGGGGGGGTGGGGGGTGAGCGGCACCATAGCTGAGCCGAGGGGGAAGGCAGCGGTGGGCGGCGGTGGCTTGATGTGCGGCACCCAGCGGTGGTGAGCGGGAGGGGGGGGGGGTGCGTGACCATCGGTGAGCCGGGGGGAGATGAGCGTCACCAACAGAGAGGGGGGGAAGCTTGATGAGAGGCGCCGGCTGTGAGCTGGTGATTAGCAGTGCTGAGTTCACCAGCGCCCGTCGATCTATGCAACCGCTAGGCAGGAGAGGTCAGGGGAGCAGAGGCCACCAGGGTCTCTTCGGCGGAGCTGCAGAGGGTCTGGCCGGAGGAACGGAAGCGGCCAGCGGGTGAGATCAATTTCTAGTGCCCAATCATATGTGCATCAGCGACAGGGGCGTGCTTTCATATGGGCTGAAAGCACGCCCCTGTCACTGAGGCACTCACACTGGTGCCGCTTAACCTGTTTTTTTCAATGGGCTTTTACAGCCCTGTCCTTGGTCGCGCCCCCTGCCCACCCCCCGCTTCCGGCTCTTTGCCATTATACACAGGAGGCACCGCTCTCGGTGACTCTAAAAAAATGTTTTACCTATTTTCAAATGTAGAAATTATACAATAATATAAAGCATATACTTAGGACACAGAATATGTGTCATAAGTATCTTCTTTATATTATTGTATTCATTAATGACAGAGGAGAATGACAGGGGAGGCACTGCCTCCCCTGCCTCCCCTGACTGCACGTCCCTGACTAGGATGCAGGTAATAACCCTAGGAAGGTTAGCTGCACAGAGGTCAGAAGGGATTTAGTCCCAAATAAATCAGTGAGGTTTCCGCCCACCTAGAACGGAATGAGCCATTCCAATTTTCTAAAGCACCAGAGTACAAGGCCTCTGTCATAGATTTATTAATCACAAACCCTGATATAAGTTCAAAATCATGAAGGAGCTTTAGAAAACCAGGGAGCACTACATGAAGATTATTAAAATACAATAATAAGTCATCAGCATATGCTGATCAGCTTTTTATTTGTTAAATGCAGAAGTCAGAGTTACATTTGCAAATACGATAAGCCACTCGCCACTTCACAGCGCTTCTGCTAAGAGTGGTCCTAACTCTAAACAATGTGATTCCCCATGTTGCATCTCACACTCGTGTTTTTTAATTAAACTTAAAAAAATAATTTTTATTGTGGAAAGGTTGTCCATATACATACATCGCCACTTGTAAAAGGAACAAATGCTTTTACACAAATTTAAATTGTACATAAGATTTACTTGTTTAAACAATGTAAATATTTTAACATAAGCTGTGGTATGTTGCGATATAGAAATGCAGATGTTTCATAAAAGACCAATCTTTCCAATTTTCTATTAAAACAAAATGTAACTTGAAGCATATCATCAGAATTGAACATCAAACATACAAAATAATTTGTTTTTATTTTAACAGTTATTGATTGCATATGTCTAATATAAAAGAGAGAAGAAAGAGCTGAAAAAAAGAAGAAATGTAAGGGAAACAAAGGGAAGTAGAAAGAAGAGAAGAAGAATAAGACAAAATAGTAAAGAATCTGGTCATCAGGCAGTCTTCGAAGTAATAAAAGCCTAAAAAGCACTTATGTATCTGCACTTTTGTTTCATGTGGTAGAGAATCTATATATTTGTCCCATAATAAGAACATTTTTTTTTTTTACAGGTTTCTTTGTACAACAAAGTTTCTATCCAGTACATTTTAAAGATAATTTTTTTTTCCCTGGAACATTGTAATACTAGGAGGAGTAGGAGAGATCCACTGATGTAAGATACACTTATGGGCTACTGCCGAAATGAAAAGTTTCTTTGATGGAAAAGATAGTTTCATGTTTGCACTTAAAATTCCCAATACCGCCCATTCAGGTGTTAATTAACAATCCTGTGATATGTTAGAGACTATGGAGGTCATTCCGAGTCGTTCGCTCGGAAAATTTCTTCGCATCGCAGCGTTTTTCCGCTTAGTGCGCATGCGCAATGTCCGCACTGCGACTGCGCCAAGTAAATTTGCTATGAAGTTTGGATTTTTACTCACGGCTTTTTCTTCGCTCAGGCGATCGTAGTGTGATTGACAGGAAATGGGTGTTACTGGGCGGAAACAGGCCGTTTTATGGGCGTGTGGGGAAAAACGCTACCGTTTCCGGAAAAAACGCGGGAGTGGCTGGAGAAACGGAGGAGTGTCTGGGCGAACGCTGGGTGTGTTTGTGACGTCAAACCAGTAACGATAAGCACTGAACTGATCGCAGATGCCGAGTAAGTCTGAAGCTACTCTGAAACTTCTACGAGATGTGTAATCGCAATATTGCGAATCTTTCGTTCGCAATTTTAAGGAACTAAGATTCACTCCCAGTAGGCGGCGGCTTAGCGTGTGCAATACTGCTAAAATCGCCTTGCGAGCGAACAACTCGGAATGAGGGCCAATGTTAGATATGTTGGAACTTGTTTCCAAAATTGTTTGATTGCATGGCAGCCCCAAAGATTATGGAAAAGATTAGCTGATATAGGCCCTCATTCCGAGTTGTTCGCTCGCTGGCTGCTTTTAGCAGCATTGCACACGCTAGGCCGCCGCCCTCTGGGAGTGTATCTTTGCTTAGCAGAAGTGCGAACGAAACGTTAGCAGAACTGCTACTAAATAATTCTTTGCAGTTTCTGAGTAGCTCCAGACCTACTCACAGATTGCGATCAGCTCAGTCCGTTTAGTTCCTGGTTTGAAGTCACAAACACGCCCTGCGTTCGGCCAGCCACTCCCCCGTTTCTCCAGGCACTCCCGCGTTTTTCCCTGACACGCCTGCGTTTTTTAGCACACTCCCGGGAAACACTCAGTTACCTCCCAGAAACGCCCCTTTCCTGTCAATCATTTGCCGATCAGCAGTGCGACTGAAAAGTGACGTACCAACACCAGCAAAACTGCTAAGTTTTTAGTTAAATAACTTAGCGCATGCGTACTGCGTACCATGCGCATGCGCATTTAGCAGCAAATCGCAGCATAGCGAAAATTGGCAACGAGCGAACAACTCGGAATGACCACCATAGATCAACATTTTAGACAGTTAGAGGAGTCAGTAATACCTATACGATTTGCTCTCGTAGGTGATAAATATCCTCTATAAAATATTTTGAGTAACATTTCTTTATATGAGACTGCATAAAGATTTCATTGAAAATGTGAGTAGATATGATTGTATCTAGTTGTATATGAGGAAATTGTTCATGCCAGGCTGAAATCCTCGTACAAAATTCTCGAGAGAATAAAGGAGAGCAGACTAATGAATAAAAGTAAAAGACTGGATTGAAGGATGCGAAGGTAGTAAAAAAGCATTATCTAAACCATTACACCAGTCGGTAGGTGTTGAGCTGCGCAAGACACATCGCGTATAAGGATGGTCATTCCGAGTTGATCGCTAGCTGCATTTGTTCGCAGCGCAGCGATCAGGCTAAAATCGGCAGTTCTGCGCATGCGTATACGGCGCAATGCGCACACGCGTCGTACGGGCACAACGAATGATGTAGTTTTGCACAGGGTCTAGCGAAGCATTTCAGTCGCACTGGTAGCTGCAGAGTTATTAACATGAAGTGGGCATTTCTGGGTGTCAACTGACCGTTTTCAGGGAGTGTTCGGAAAAACACAGGCGTACCAGGAAAAACGCAGGCGTGGCTGGGCGAACGCTGGGCGGGTTTGTGACGTCAAAACAGGAACTGAACAGTCTGAAGTGAACGCAAATGCTGAGTAGGTTTTGAGCTACTCTGAACTGCACAAAAAAACTTTGTAGCCGCTCTGCGATACATCCGTTCGCACTTCTGCTAAGCTAAAATACACTCCCAGTAGGCGGTGGCATAGCGTTTGCACGGCTGCTACAAACTGCTAGCGAGCGATCAACTCAGAATGACCCCCAATGTTTGGCCTGAAATATGGCAAAAATTTTATTTTTTTTGTAAAGTTATATTTTTCAAAAATTTGTTCCTGAGACATTTGAGGAGATAGTTAAATTTCTAATAAAGGATAGACCTAGATCCTTCTATGAATGAAAAGGTTGATGTGCCTTTCCTCTTTACCCAGAAAAGAAAGAAATAAAGAATGTTGGTATTGTAATTTCCAATTCTTTCGCAGCCTACACCACACCGATCTTGTGGACATTAATAAAGGATCGAGACAGGAATGTGGGATATCTTTTTTAGCCATATGTAGAAAAGCAATAAGATAAATCTCAGGAATAAGCTGTTGCTCTAGGGTAGCATTAGTGTAAATATTATGAATAGAGATCCCATCTTTTATGTATCTGCATATAGCAGCTTGATTATAAAACAATAAATGGGGAAAATTAATACCACCTTCATATTTTCTTTTTTGCTAAATTTTTAGACTAATTTTTGGCTTATTACCATTCCAAATGAATTGCCAAAATGTAGCATTGAGAGACTTCTCATCTTTAGTAGTAAGAATCAATGGTAAGACCTGTAGCGGAAAGAGTAATTTAGGGAAAGCTGCCATTTTTATCAATTGAACTTTACCCATAAAATAAAGTTGTAAATTACTCAATTTTTTAAGTTCGTCCGTGATTTTGTTAATTATTTTCGATATGTTGAGTATAATAAGGATATATTTTTTGGTAGTTGGAAAAAAGTTTTAGGTTCATTATAGAAAAATCTAATCAAATTGGTAAAACAAGAGCCAAAATTTCTCTTTTCTAATATCTGATACAGGTATTTCCATGAAATTTTATTGAATGCTTTTTCTGCATCTAAACTCAAAAGCATGTTGTCATGTTTCTTTAAAGAGTTTGTTGCCACAACCACCGACAAAGCTGATCTAATACCAAAAACTGAGTGTCTTCAGTATGTAAATCCCAACTGATGTTGTGTAAGCATCGATGGCATTATGGCTTGTAATCGTGTTGACAATTTTTGACAGTAATTTAAAATCCACATTTAGAAGTGTTATTGGCCTAAATGACTCCACCAATTCTAGGTCTTTATTCGGTTTTGGTAATAAAATGTTGTGGGCCTCATTAAAATTATTATAAATAGCTTTACCTTTAAAGAGTAAGTGAAATAGATTTTTAAGTATCGGTGTAAAACTATCACGTAATATTCTATAATATTCACCACTCAGTCCATCAGGACCTTGAGATTTATCTAATTTAACGTGTTGTAAAGCAACTCTAATTTCTTCTTCTGTAATATCATCATACAGACCTATCTTAACAAAAATGAATCCACACTTGTCAATGTTGACAGTGGAGTACGCTAATTACTCTTCCCCAGGTAAAGAACACACAAGGCCATCCACATGATGTAAACAAAAATGTGACTCATCAGACCAGACCACCTTATTTCATTGCTCCATGGTCCAATTCTGATGCTTCCGTGATCATTAAAGGTGCTTTTATCAGTAGGCAGGGGTCAGCAAGGGCCCTTTGACTGATCTGTAGCTACGCAGCAAGTTACGATGAACAGGGCACCTTTATATTATAGCCAGCATTAACTTTTTCAGCAAATTGTGTTCCATTATGTGTTCTGTGGGTTCTGATCAGACAGGCTAGTTTTACTCTCCATCATTGAGCCTTGGGCACCCATATTGTCGCCGGTTCACCAGTTGTCCTTCTTTAGACCACTTTTGGTATATTCTAACCACTGCATACCAGGAACATCCCATAAGACCTGCCATTTTGGAGATGCTCTGGTCCAGTCATCTAGCCATCACAATTTGTCCCTTTTCAAAGTCGCTCATATTCCTATGATTGCCCATTGTTTTCTGCTTCCAACACATCAACTTCAAGAACTGACTGTTCACTTCCTTCCTATTATATCCCAAACCCTGACAGGTGACATTATAACAAGATAATCAATGTTATTCATTTCACCTGTCAGGTTTTAATGTTTAGGCATTAAAGTCCAGTATGTACTGTACTCGCCAGGAAAGGGAGTAGTATAAACTGCTTATTGATAGAATATTGAGAAACAATAAAATCAATAACCTGATTCCAAGTACTCAGAGTGATCTGGATCCATGACACCCGCCCACTTCAATACAGTATTGTATGCGCATGGATAAACAGGACACGGAGACTGAATACGGGTAAGTGCTTAGAGTAGACCCAGCCAAAAAGTCATGCAGTCTGGTATTATAGAAACAGACTCATTGTTTAACTGATGCCACCAATGTCACAAGAAAGGTACACAAGAAAAAAACAATATTATTTTACCACAATATGAAGTCATCATGTGATTTGATGACCTACAGATGTGTCCTCGTGCACCTACTACAGTACAGTATGCTTTCTATGCCACATGGTGCAAAATGCATGACATAGACAGTCCGCTGCAGATAGCAATTCCCAAGATTGTATGTTTTTTCCTGAATTTTTGCATCTAAGTCTCATACAAATTCACTTTTAGTGTACTAGGTACTGTACTTAGGATTAGTATTTTTGTTGCAAAGGATTTGGTATAATGTAGCAGATAATCATAAGCATAACAATGTGTGGCACAAGGCATGGCAATCATATTGGCGCAATTTGATGATAGATGTATGTGTGTATTATGGTGGTTGCATTTAGTAGTATCTTTGCATTCTTCTCAGTCACCCTGCATTTGCAAATTACTGCAGAATGACAATTCTGGAATCTCAAATGCGTTTGCAAAAATGAAATTGTTATTGATAAATACATCACTTCTTACTGACTGTATTACCTTGACTAGATTGCACACCAGAGCCTCACATTTGCTGTAGCTCCTACAGTACACTGTTTGTGATATGCATCAAAGACTTACAGTGGTTCCCAAACTTTTTTGAATCACGGCGCCCTAAGGTATTAGATTTTGTTTTCATGGCAACCCTAGGACAAAAGTATTATTTTATGAGAAATTTAGAAAACAATATTATGTCATGCTTATGTTCAATTATGAGAAATTTAGAAAAAAATATTAAATTAAGAAAACTGTGGTTATATGTCATCCTTATGTTCAATTACGTGGTGAGGAACAGGATTTTCTTCTGTTTATCCACATATTTTCTGATTGGCAGTCACCAGCACTGGTTTTGCCTATTACATTGACCATAAATAATTTGAATTGTTCCTGGACCACCAACCTGAGGCACCCCTGCAAGTGTCCTGAGGCACCCCAGGGTGCGACCGGACATAATTGGTAACCAATGACTTACATGCATTCCTGTATATTGTCTGATAACAATAAAATAATTTTGTTAATTGTACCTAAAGTTTACAAATCAAACACACAAAAAACATTTGATCCGATGGGCAAAATGATTTACCAAAATAAAATGTAGGAAGCTCAGTAGGATAATAAACTTATTGTTTTGTTATACTGTCTACCAGGCTAAATAACATTCACAATGTTTATATCAGAGTTTCCAACCTGAATAACCAGAAATATATTTTAATGCTTTTGTTGATTTCACATCATTATTTTTCTTTTTAAATTTAAACTGACAAATGTTGTATATACTTTATATTTAAGGTATCTAGGGCAGTATTTGTAAGCATACTCTAACAAAGTATTTATTTTAATTTATTTCAACATTCTCAACAAGAATCGGTTTACGTCTTCTGTAAGTTATTTGCTTACAGAAGATTAGTGAAACTTTCAGTTAGCTAGTTTTCTTGTTTGATATGCCAAATGTGTATTAATCCCCTTTTTCACTGTCACAATAACCCGGGTTATTGCCGTGTCTACCTGGGTCAATCCTTAGTGGAAAAGGGTCCTTCAAAATAGCCTGGATCCAGTGAAAAAAAAAGCCTATGGAGATCCAGCTCACTGGTACTTGAAGATGATGTCAACTCCAAGTGCCAGCGGGGGGGGAAGACCCGCCACTAACCCAGATCCAGTCTGCAGTGTGAACAGGGTTTCAAGCCAATGTAACACGGCTTGAAAGCGCGTTGTTACCCTGGTTGGACCTGGATTTTAGGTGAAAAAGGGGTATTAGTTTAAAAGACTGGATACAGTTATACCAATGTAGCACATTGACAGTGTCGGACTGGGCCATGAAGGGCCCACCAGGGAATGCAGTGACATGGGCCTAAGCTTAAGGGATGTGGTCATCCCTCAGATGGGGTGTGGCCAGCTAACACAGATGGACTTGGCCAACCCTTAGAAAGGACATGCAAAGAACAGGGCGCCTTTATAAAGAAAGCTACAGGGGTGTATCAGGACAACCCACTATGATTAGCAGGAGTGCTAATATGGGTGTAGTCTCCATAGGAAAAAAAACCCCATCCCAGTTCATCCATGATCCTGCTCCACCCCTATAGGAGTGGGGCCTACCGGGAATTTCCCCTACACCCGTGTGGGCCAGTCCAGCACTGCACGTTGAAGAGACACCTGCTATTATCGCATTTATATTCAGTCATTGGTAGAAACTGTAACTAACATGCCAGCTACAACTTACCTGGACATACTGTATAAGTACAGGCTGGCATAACACACCTAAACAAGGTCCATTCTGCTTGTACCTGAGAAGCCTGGTCACTGCAATGCTTGTGGTTTTCTCCTAGCATGCCATGCAAGTGTGCTGAGATAACATTCTCTGTACAAATCTGATCACTTCCATAAATATCTGTGCATTGTCAACAAATACACTTTTGTCACTTCACAAATGCAGTTGTTGGACTTTTATTCACAACTTACATGTAAGATATAAGTCAACTGAATTGTGTAGAAGAGAAACTGCTTACAAAGTTTAGGAGTCTCTTCATTAGATTTGGATGGACTGCTCAAAAATATCTCACTCTGCTTTCCCCACCATTTGCATTTATGAAGGCAGCCATGTGTAAGAAGTGAGACATAGGGTGGGATTCAAATGATATATCACGCCCAATTTCATTTCTAAAATGATCTCCGTTATTGCGCAAATTGTGCCCATAGTCATCAGGTTTAGCTGTGTAAAGGGTTGGGTGCCTCCCTACTCCGGGGGTAGCGAGCTGAAATAATTATACCACGCCCCTGAGGGCAGAAACAGAACCGGTGTGAAAGGGGTGAAAATAATTGAATCCCGCCCACAGAGTGTTAGGCAGATGAACAATGGAAGACTACAAAGCAAGTACAGTATCACCATATCTGTCATTACTATGGAAGTCTATAGCAACACATGTTTTACAAGGCTATAAAATAACCCATGATACAGAAGGAGGACAGGACTTATTTTGTTTAGAATTTATTGTTAACTTGCCAGAAATATTCATCGCAATTGCCTTATTAAGAATAGAATAAGTAAGCCATTTAAGGCAAATGATTCATTTCACAATTGAAGTCAAAAGTTTAGTTTACTTAAGGCTATACATAACAGTGACAAAGCATGATATTACTTTCCAGATAGACGTACAAGCCTGTTTTACTGGCCTAAATTTTTCTCAATGACAAATTTCTGTATGCAAGTTTTACAGAAGATAAATTTTATACAAATGTAGAATTTCTTATACCCCTATAAAGAGAAATATTTCATGCTCTAATACTAGGTTGTATATGTATTGCTATTACTGTTAGGGAAATTCTCTCATCTGTTCACATTGGGTTCAATAAAAAAAATAGCTGAAAGTTTGGAAATAATAAAAAAATAAAGTACTGCCACGACACACAGACTAGTGATATTGCTACAAAATAGGCCATTATGTTAGTTACTATGCAAATGTAATACAAGCACATAGCTTCCAAGTGTAGGAGGTGGGACTGCAGTAAGGACCAACAGGGCTGCTTCTAGCCAATTTGGCTCCCAGTGCGAGATTTAAAAATGCGCCCCCCCCCCATGACATAAAAAGAATGTCCCCCCCCCCCACACACACCTAGATGAAGAAAAGAAAAACTTGCGCGTGCACCCGTAAAGGGGCGTGGCCTCATCTAAATGGGTCTGGCCTCATTTAAATGGGCATGGCCTCGTCTGAAAAGACTACCTCACAATCCAGTTTTTGACCCTGCTCCAACAGATCACGACCACCACAGGAAAAAAAAATTCTACCATATTAAGCCCCACACAGTAATGCCCCCTGCACCATATTATGCCACACACCGCAATGCCCTTGATACATTAAATCCCCACACTACGGCAGGCAAGAGTCCCCATTTCACACATTACGGCAGGTGTCCCCATTTTACACATTGAGGGACAGAGAGAGAATACTTACAGAGGCGATTACCGCTCTTCGGCCCGCCTCACCAGTCGCTCCTCGCGCCGGCCTTTCCCGCTTCCTAACTTGGATCCCCCTCTGTACTCCGCTCGGGGGGGGGGGGAGTTTCGCGGAGTGACGGGGTTGCGTCGTGACGTAACGACGCAACCGCGTCATTCCGTGAAACTCCGCCCCCCGAGCGGGTTACTCGGGGAGAAATAGGAGGGGGAAGCAGGGAGCAACAGTTAGTGCCGCGGCGGGCGCCCAGTGCGGTTGCACTGCTAGCCTGCCCCAAGAAACGTCCCTGAGGACCAATTGCACACATAAGGCAGAGAATATTTTACGTTTGCTAAATATTTATTATTATTATTATTATATATTACTGTTATTTATATTCACACATATTCCATACCTGCCAACATGACCCTCTCCAGGAGGGACACAATGCTCTGCTTCTGGACTTTTCTCTTAATGTATGATTGCCATCACCTGTGGTGAACAGGTGAATGGATAAGAAAGGTGTTGCAGCACAGGTGATGGCAATCATACATTAAGAGGGAAGTCCAGGAGCAGAGCATTGTGTCCCTCCTGGAGAGGGTCATGGTGAGAGGTATGATATTCCACAGCGCTTTACAGAGATTATTTGCCCATAATGGTACAATTATCATCATTCTATCATTATATAATAGATAATGTAGCTAATTATGTATTTTTTTTTACATACTATTTTTTCTGAGTTTCCCAAAGTTTGCCATTTTTAGGATATTCATGCTTGAGCACAGGTGATTTCATTTATTAATTAGTACAGGCAATTTGATTTAACATTCTGGACGTAAGCATGGATGGCCTTATAACCTGGACTGTAATGGCGTAGTTTGGGAAACTTGGCTTTAAGTAACTCTGATCTGCAATAGAAAGTGATAGGCCACCCACATTTTTCTTTTCTTTTCATTATTTCAACAAATACAAGTATTAACTTATTGTTTCTGTGCAGGGTAAATACTGGCTGCTTTATTTTTACACTGCAATTTAGATTTTAGTTTGAACACACCCCACCCAAATCTAACTCTCTCTGCACATGTTATATCTGTACCATCTGTAATGCACATGGTTTTGCCCATTAGAGAAAAATGTTGATGCTGCAATCAGGTCTAAATTAAGCCCAGGATGCAGAACAATCGAAAGAATATCTCCAAACTTTCAACTTAAATATTAAATAATAAATTCAATGTATCATCAGGACTTAAGATGAAGAATTGTTTACAAAGTTAGACAAGCCATCCTTTTGAAAACAAAAATAATGTAAATAAAAACTTTAAAATTCAGGAAAATGTTTTTGTTACATGTACTAAAAAATCTGAGATAGTAAGCTTGCAAGCAGGGCCCTCTTACCTCTCCGTCTGTCTGTTATTACCCAGTCTTATTACTGTTTGTTCCCCATTGTAAAGTGCAATAGAATATGCTGGAGTAACATATTCAGTGGAATACAATAGAAATAAATCATATCGTAATATACTATAATACCATGCTTTTCAAGGACATTATTTAAAAATACATATGAATGAATCTAGCAATGGCTTATTTCATATAGCGAGGAGTAATTTTACCCTGGTTGTGGAAAGAAATCTGAAAGTTCATGTTATAAAAAATGTATATATGCAGTAAATAATTGCACATGAACATCTGCTCTTGCCTTTAATACAAAAGCTATAGAAAGAATTTTAAATCAGGCAGACACATTACAAATTATATTCCCTTTAAAACGGTTTCTGATTGGCTGTTGGAGGTGATGAGAGCACCACTGTTCCGTTATGACATCATAAAGGCTGAGGCAAATAGGTTCTATAATTGTGCATGCTGAGCCAATGCCAGTTGTTGATGGTCAGTCCAGAAGACAACACATCAGAGAGTTAAGTAACGTATCTTCCAGATCAGATCTATTATACATCTGTATCATGGCAGGTAAGATGTTCCATCATCTAATACATGATCCTTCATCACAGTGTAAACTGAATCATATCACATCAAAAGCAAACGCAACACATAAACATAACATCTGATGGCAGGTGACAACCAAATGGCCAAATATGTTATTAATAATAGTAATTAGATTCTAGCAAATGCTCTTGACCCCCAGGTTTATCTGATTAGAGGGTTGGAGGCACTGTTCTGATAAAGCAATCAGTGGGATACCATATACAAAGTCCTGTAGGAATAATACTTAAAATATCAACGTGGTTAATCTGGGGGTAACATGAGTTATAGCAGCTAACCAGTCATAAAACATTATTTTGCAAGTATGTAGAATCATCACAACTTAAAACAGGTTGAACACGATGGGCAATTTGCCTCTATTCAACCTCAAATACTATGTTACTATGTTAAGTTTCCCTCTCACCACTGGAGCAGTGAAGAGCAGCATGGAGCATTCCATCCGAGCCGGCATCGGATAAGTGAGGACGGAGCCGAGTACCACGGAGCAGCTCTTGGCAGGGCGGGCAGGCTGGAAGGTGACGTCACATGGCAGGCGTGACCTATGAGTCACGCCGCGCCAGCATACAGTAGGTCCACGCCGCGGAAGAGCCTTGCGGTACCCAAGCCCAAAGCAGTGACTGCTGCAGCTGGCATTGGGGTGGTAGGCATCTGTGGTGGGCGGGTGGCGGCACATCTGACAACTGCTTGCGGCACACTAGTGTGCTGCGGCACAGCAGTTGTAAAAAAAACGCTGCTGTAGGGGTTTTCCAAACAGGAGCAATCAAAGGGCCTGATTCAGATTGGATTGAAAGTTCTGCAAAGTAGCAGAATTTGCAATCCATGTGAACGCATGCTGGGGGCTGGCCATTGCAGGACAAGGCCGCCCAGCATGCTGACCGCCGCCTCACCCCCTTTGATTAAGCAGAAATTGTGACTGCTTCATCATAGAATTTAAGGTTGCCTCTTGCCTGTGCAGCTTGGCTGCACCCATAGGAGATCCACTGCCATCTTTCTGATCGCGGCACCTGCATGTGACGTTATGCAGCCGCGATCATGCCCACACCACGCCCCCATTTCCACGCCGCCGCTCTCGTTTTCCTGCCTCTGCCCCCACAACGCTCTGTCTCCGCCTAGGAAATGGAGCGTTGCCACCACCCCGCCCCGCGAACACCTCTGCCTGATTGACAGGCAGAGGTGATCGCATTTTCTGCGGCCCCCCGTAGAAAATATGGACACATGTGCAGGACGGGCGCTGCACATGCATTTGCATACTTTTAGCAATTTTTGCGGTTGGATAGCGATTATCGATCTAACCTGAATCAGCCCCTAAGTCCCTTTCCAAACTGGTGACTTGGAGAATACACATAAAAAGATGGCAGGTTGAGTAACTGCTAGTCCAGGCATGTCCGAACTGCAGCCCTCCAGCTGTTGTGAAACTACATATCCCAGCATGCCCTGACACAGTTTTGCTGTCAGAGAATGCTAAAGCTGTGTCAAGGCATGCTGGGATGTGTAGTTTCTCAACAGCTGGAGGGCCGTAGTTTGGACATGCCTGTGCTAGACCAAAGGTTCTCAAACTCGGTCGCCAGTACCCCAAAGAGCTCACGTTTTCAAGATCACCCAGCAGGAGCACAGGTGTATTTATTGCTTACTGACACATTTTTAAAGACCCTAGGTGAAGATAATTAATTAACTTTTGATTCTGGAGAACTAGGAAACTTGCACTGTGGGGTTTGAGAACCAATGTGCTAGACTGAGTAAACCCTGCGGACAAGCCACACTGTTCGCCTTGTTGATAATAACATGCATTTTCCTCTGTACTAATAGTACTGTTTTCTACTTTATCACATGCTAGTCAAGATCTGCATGAACAACTCCCAAACTCCCATCCAGCACTGCACAATCTGGGATTGTTTCTATCACAACATGAAGACCACAAGCATCAGGTCCACTGCTATGCTTAAAACCAGCCGCAGGCCAATATAACAGGGAGACACCGAGCTGTTGGACCTAAAATAATAAAAAAAGATTGGGACCCTGGGGTGGTATCCTTAAGACCCCTTCCCATTATTCCCATTATACCTAAATAGTAATAAAAAAAGACACAAAGAAACAATTTGAAATAAAGTTTAATTGAATAAATACTCAAACAAAACACTTTGTCATTATAAAATATAACACTCTCCACACCCCCTTCCGTCTTCTCTCCTTCTCTGACCAACGCCGCTAGTTCACCCTGGTCACTTACTGCTCACATCCAAGATTTTGAGGTGCCCCTAACCCAGCCAGACTCTCAACCAGTTTCCCAGCTTTGACAAACGCTCTTTATTTATTATTTATTAGCCGTTTTTTATATGGCGCACACATATTCTGCAGCACCTTACAGAGAATAATTGGTCATTGAAATCAGGCCCTGTCCCAGTGGTGTTTACAATCAGGGCCAGTTCTAGCCCTTGTGGCGCACATGGCAAAAGTTTTGTGTGTGTGTGTGTGTGTGTGTGTGTGTGTGTGTGTGTGATAGCCCAACTCACCCATACCTTACTGGAGTATTCTTGTTTTGCCATCTCCTACACAGTTTTTGAAACAATAGGGTGTACTGCCACTTTTGATTCATGCTGTATATATATATATATATATTACACACACACACACACACACACACACACACACACACACACACACACACACACACACACAAGCCCCAAGTTTATTAGTATTTAGCAGTTTAGTATCTGTATACATACACTTGTCCCTGTCCCTGTCTGTCTGTTATTACCCAGTCTTGTTTTATTACTGTTTGTTCCTCATTGTAAAGTGCAAGAGAATAATATGCCGGAGGAACATATTTAGTGGAATACAATAGAAATAAATCATATGGTAATATAATACCATGCTTTTCAAGAACACCATTAAAAAATACATATCAATGAATCTAGCAATGGCTTATTTCATATAGCGAGGAGTAACTTTACCCTCCCTGGTTGTGGAAAGAAATCTGAAAGTTCATACACATAAAAATTAGAGATGAGCGGGTCGGTTCACTGAGAACTGAACCCCACCGAACTTCACGCTCCGAGTCCGGAACTAAGTCTGGCTTGGGTTTTTCAGCCAGGCTCGGAAACCAAAACGAGGCAAAAAAACATCATCCTGCTGTCGGATTCTTGCAGGTTTTGGATTCCATATAAGGAGCCGCGCGTCGCCGCCATTGTCACTCCAGTCCTGGAGAGTGTAGCGAGAGGACGTGTCTCCTCATTGTATGTGTGAGAAAGTGGCGTGGCGCGTGGGGTGGCGACCTGCTCTTTTGTATCATTGCAGTGGTGCTGTCTTGTGCTGCATCAGTCCAGTGGTGGTGTCTTGTGCTACATCAGACCAGTCACAGTGGTGGTGTCCTGTGCTGCCGTAAATCCAGTGGTGCTGCATAAGTCCAGTCCAGTGGTGCTGTCTTGTGCTGCATCAGTCCAGTGGTGGTGTCTTGTGCTGCATCAGTCCCGTCACTCCAGCGGTGGTGTCCTGTGTTGCCATAAGTCCAGTGCTGCTGTATAAGTCCAGTCCAGTGGTGCTGTCTTGTGCTGCATCAGTCCAGTGGTGGTGTCCTGTGCTGCCATAAGTTCAGTGGTGGTGTCCTGTGCTGCAATAACTCCAGTGGTGCTGCCATATAAGTCCAGTCCAGTGGTGCTATCTTGTGTTGCATCAGACCAGTGGTGGTGTCCTGTGCTGCCATAAGTCCAGTGCTGCTGCTGTATAAGTTCAGTCCAGTGGTGCTACCGTATAAGTCCAGTCCAGTGATGCTGCCGTATAAGTCCAGTCCAGTGATGCTGCCGTATAAGTCCAGGGGCAATAAGTCAAGTGGTGCTGTAAAAGTCCAGTCCAGTGGTGCTGTCTTGTGCTGCATCAGTCCAGTGGTGGTGTCTTGTGCTGCATCAGTCCAGTCACTCCAGTGGTGGTGTCCTGTTCTGCCATAAGTCCAGTGGTGGTGTCCTGCGCTGCCATAAGTCCAGTGGTGCTATATAAATCCAGTCCAGTGGTGCTGTCTTGTGCTGCATCAGTCCAGTGGTGGTGTCTTGTGCTGCATCAGTCCAGTCATTCCAGTGGTGGTATCCTGTGCTGCCATAAGTCCAGTGGTGCTGCCGTATAAGTCCAGTCCAGTGGTGCTGCCGTATAAGTCCAGCGGTACTGCCATATAAGTCCAGTCCAGTGGTGGTGTCTTGTGCTGCATCAGCCCAATCACTCCAGTGGTGGTGTCCTGTGCTGCCATAAGTCCAGTGCTGCTGCTGTATAAGTCCAGTCCAGTGATGCTGCCGTATAAGTCCAGTCCAGTGATGCTGCCGTATAAGTCCAGGGGCAATAAATCCAGTGGTGCTGTAAAAGTCCAGTCCAGTGGTGCTGCCGTATAAGTCCAGCGGTACTGCAGTATAATTCCAGTCCAGTGGTGCTGCCATAAAAGTACAGTCCAGGGGTACTGCCGTATAAGTCCAGTCCAGGGGTACTGCCGAATAACACCAGCGGTACTGCTGTATAACACCAGCTGTACTGCCGTATAACTCCAGTGGTGCTGTCCTATGCTGTATATTATTTACTCCAAGTAAAGGGGTTATTAATATTTAATCCAAATGATTTTTACAGGGTTTGCCCTGTGTGGTGTAGGGGTACGCTCTTCTGTGCTGCATATTATTATAATAACTCCAAATAAAAGGGTTATTATCCAAATAATTTTTACAGGCTTTGCCGTGTGTGTGTGGTTTAGGGGTACGCCCTCCTGTGCTGCATTATTATAATAACTTCAAATAAAAGGGTTATTATTATCCAAATCATTTTTATAGGGTTTGCCCTGTGTGGTGTAGGGATACGCTCTCCTGTGCCGCATATGGGGGGTAATTCTGAGTTGATCGCAACAGGATTTTTTTTAGCAGTTGGGCAAAACCATGTGCACTGTAGGGGAGGCAGATATAACATGTGCAGAGAGAGTTAGATTTGGGTGTGGTGTGTTCAATCTGCAATCTAAATTTCAGTGTAAAAATAAAGCAGCCAGTATTTACCCTGCACAGAAACAAAATAACCCACCCAAATCTAACTCTCTCTGCACATGTTATATCTGCCTCCCCTGCAGTGCACATGGTTTTGCCCAACTGCTAAAAAAAATCCTGCTGCGATCAACTTGGAATTACCCCCATGGTTATATAACTCCAGAAAAATTATGGAGAACAAAAATTTGGAGGATAAAATAGGGAAAGATCTAGAACCACTTCCTCCTAGTGCTGAAGCTGCGGCCACAAATCATGACATAGACAATAAAATGCCATCAACATCGTCTGCCAAGGCTGATGCCCAATATCATCGTAGAGGGCATGTAAAATCCAAAAAGCCAAAATTCAGTAAAATGACCCAAAAAAAGAAATTTAAATGGTCCGAGGAGAAACGTAAAACTTGCCAATCTGCTATTTATGACACGGAGTGGCAAAGAATGGCTAAGGCCCTGGCCTTTGTACATGACTAGTTGTTCAGCTTCACATGACGATAGAAGCCCTCATCCTCCCTCCAGAAAAATGAAAAGAGTTAAGCTGGCAAATGCACAGCAAAGAACTGTGCGTTCTAAGATGGGATCACAAATCCCCAAGGAGAGTCCAAGTGTGTCGGCGGTTGCGTGTGCCTGACCTTCCCAACACTGGACGGGTAGAGGTGGCTCCTTTCACCATTTGCACGCCCTCTGCAAGTGCTGAAGATGTCACTGTTGAAGTAAACCAGGATGAAGATAAGGGTGTTGCTGGCGCTGAGGAGGAAGTTGACAATAAGGATTCCGAGGGTGATGTGGTTTGTTTAAATAAGGCACCAGTGGAGACAGTTGTTGTCTGTGGGATGAGAAAGCCCATTGTCATGCCTGGCAAAATACCAAAAAAGCCACCTCTTCGGTGTGGAATTATTTCTCCACAAATCCGGACAACAGGTGTCAAGCCGTGTGTTGCCTTTGTCAATCCTTAATAAGTAGGGGTAAGGACGTTAACCACCTAGGAACATCCTCCCTTATACGTCACCTGCAGCGCATTCATCAGAAGTCATTGTCAAGTGACAATTAAATTAAATAAAAATAGGATTTTAATACCTACCGGTAAATCCTTTTCTCCTAGTCTGTAGAGGATGCTGGGGTCCACTTCAGTACCATGGTGTATAGACGGTTCCGCAGGAGCCATGGGCACTTTAAGACTATTCAAGGGTGTGAACTGGCTCCTCCCTCTATGCCCCTCCTCCAGACCTCAGTTATAGGAACTGTGCCCAGGGAGACGGACATTTCGAGGAAAGGATTTACTTTTATACTAAAGGTGAGATTCATACCAGCTCACACCTCAACCATGCCGCACAACATGGCATTCAACATGACACACGCCAACAGACATGAACCATTTACAGCAGGGCTGGCCAAACCGGTCCTCGAGATCTACCAACGGTTCACATTTTCCAGACCACCAAGCTGGTGCACAGGTGTAGTCATTACTAATTAAGATGTGCTGCATTCATTCCTAACTGACAATTCTACAGATCTCCAAGAGGCCTGGAAAACATGAACTGTTGGTAGATCTCGAGGACCGGTTTGGCCAGCCCTGATTTACAGCAACATGCTGAAAACAAATGAAACACAACTTGTGTAACTATAAAGAAAAAACTGCAGGTAAAGTACGCACTGGGTCAGGTGCCCAGCATCCTCTACGGACTAGGAGAAAAAGATTTACCGGTAGGTATTAAAATCCTATTTTCTCATACGTCCTAGAGGATGCTGGGGTCCACTTCAGTACCATGGGGTTATACCAAAGCTCCAGTACGGGCGGGAGAGTGCGGATGACCCTGCAGCACCGATTGACCAAACTTGAGGTCCTCATCGGCCAAAGTGTCAAACTTATAAAATTTAGCAAATGTGTTTGACCCTGACCAAGTAGCTGCTCAGCAAAGTTGTAAAGCCAAGACGCCCCGGGCAGCCGCCCAGGATGAGCCCACTTTCCTAGTAGAATGGACCTTCACCGACATCGGTACCAGCAAGCCTGCCGTAGAATGAGCGTGCTAAATTGTCCCTCTGATCCAGCGCGCAATAGTCTGCTTAGAAGCAGGACACCCAATCTTGCTGGGAGCATACAGGACAAACAGAGCCTCTGTTTTCCATAACCGAGCTGTTCTTGCGACATAAATCTTCAAAGCTCTAACCACATCTAGAGCCTTTGACTCAGTGAAAGTGTCAGTAGCTACTGGCACCACAATAGGTTGGTTTATGTGGAAGTAACAAAAAACCAAGTGGCGCTTGACAATCAGATAATGAGAAACATTTATTAAATGTAAATAACATACAATACAGCAAACTCCCGGGGATGTGATACAATGTTAAAACATCACAATAATGTTGATAAACAATATATTATGGCTAAACACCTGATATATGATTTTAGCACCAATTAAAAACAAATAATGGAGATTCGATCACCAATATTATCAAGAGGGTCCCGGATTGTGCAGAGTTCAATGTGTACACTAAAATGTGCAGCTGCAAGGTGATTTCCAAATGGATAACTCACAGTTGTGTGCTTAAAGAATTTTGCATATGGCACAAATTGAATACGTTATTCAGCCAGTATGAACGAATGAAATGATGAATGGAAATACATGCACCTGTTGACGCTGGGCAGGAGCTTTCGATGCCTGCTCCCTGGTGCTATCCCGTTGGCCAGGGAAATGTTGAACACCAGAGCCTCAGCGATGAATAAAGAACGGTGCTGCGGCGCGCAGGGAGCTTGTTTTATCCGTCCTCACCCAGACAATGTTGCATCTGAAAGCTCCGTGTCTCCCACACGGAGACTGAAGACTGGTGAAGCCGGAGTAATAGCAGGGGTCAGGCCGAATGCACTGACCAACAGCCAGCCTATCGTTCGTGCCGCCAGGCAGTGTTAGAGCGGCTGAGGCTGGAGCTGTGTAAGTAGAAAGCTGCGGGCTGGGATCTCCGAGCCGCAGCAGTCAAACTGGGCTCCTATGCACGGCTCTGGAGGGAGATTGAAATACACTGCGGTACTGATCCTCACGGAGTAACCTGGAACAAGGAGTGTTCCAGGCCTGAATAAGAGTGGGGATGACTTCCTTGGGAATACCCTTTCGGGCTAGGATCCGACGCTCAACAGCCATGCCGTCAAACGTAGCCGCGGTAAGTCTTGATACACAAGGCCCCTGCTGTAGTAGGTCCTCTCGAGGAGGAAGAGGCCGAGGATCTTCTATGAGCAACTCCTGAAGATCTGGATACCAAGCCCTCCTTGGCCAATCTGGGGCAATGAAGATTGCTCGAACTCTTGTTCTTCTTATTATTTTGAAAACTTCTGGAATCAGTGGAAGTGGAGGGAAAACATATACAGACCGAAACACCCACTGGGTCACCAGTGCATCCACTGCTATTGCTTGAGGGTCTCTCGACCTGGAACAATACCTCTGAAGCTTCTTGTTTAGACGAGATGCCATCCTGTCTACTTGAGGAACTCCTCAAAGACTTGTCACCTCTGCGAAGACTTCTTGGTGGAGGCCCCACTCTCCTGGATGGAGTTCCTGTCTGCTGAGGAAGTCTGCTTCCCAGTTGTCCACTCCCGGAATGAAAATTACTGGCAGAGCTCTAACATGTCTTTCTGCCCAGAGGAGAATCCTTGTCACCTCTGTCATTGCCGCTCTGCTTTTCGTTCCGCCTTGCCTGTTTATGTACGCGACTGCTGTTACATTGCCCGACTGGATCTGCACGGGATGATCTTGAAGAAGATGTACCGCTTGTAGAAGACCTTTGTAAATGGCTCTCAATTCCAGAACGTTTATGTGAAGGCAGGCTTCCTGACTTGACCATTTTCCTTGGAAGCTTTCCCCCTGTGTGACAGCTCCCCAGCCTCGGAGACTTGCATCCGTGGGTGTAGTATGGTATGCCGGCAGCCGGGCTCCCGGTGACCAGCATAACGGCGCCGGGAGCCCGACCGCCGGCATACCGACAGCGTGGCGAGCGCAAATGAGCCCCTTGCGGGCTCGCTGCGGGCACGGTACGCTATTTATTCTCCCTCCAGGGGGGTCGTGGACCCCCACGAGGGAGAATATCTGTCGGTATGCCAGGTGTCGGGATTCCGGCACCGGTATACTGTGCGCCGGGATCCCGACATTCGGCAACCTGAAGACCACCCCCGTGTTGGAAGGTATGATCTATTACTGTTATGCCATGTACACACGGTGAGATATTTTCTTACAATTTTAACTATATAGTCAAAATCGTAAGAAAAGTCACCTTGCGATCCCGATTCGATGCGCGGACCCATGCGGTCGGCATCGCAAGCCAAGATAGACTGTGCAGGCAAGTCAATTTTGACTATCTTTATAGAAGAGATAGTAAAAATTGACACTTAGTCAAAATCGCACATAGTCAGTATCGCAAGCACACTCATTATGTGCTTGTGATGCCGACCTAGCCCCTGTCGCATAGTGAGAATCGGGCATAGCCCGAATCTCACCATGTGTATGGGCCTTTATTTATAGCGCACACATATTCCATACCCTCCAACATGACCCACTCCACTAGGTACAAAATGCTCTGCTCCTGGACCTCCCTCTTAATTTATTATTGCCATTACCTGTGAAGAAACAGCTTCCTTATCAATTAACTAGTTCAGCACAGGTGATGGAAAATAAGATTTTACTCACCGGTAAATCTATTTCTCGTAGTCCGTAGTGGATGCTGGGACTCCGTAAGGACCATGGGGAATAGCGGCTCCGCAGGAGACTGGGCACAACTAAAAGAAAGCTTTTGGTCTATCTGGTGTGCACTGGCTCCTCCCTCTATGACCCTCCTCCAGACCTCAGTTAGGATACTGTGCCCGGAAGAGCTGACACAATAAGGAAGGATTTTGAATCCCGGGTAAGACTCATACCAGCCAGAGGCAGAACTCTGGGAGGCAACGGAGTCATCTGCCGCCAGGCTCCTGCTCTGGAGGGGGGCACCTCTCCTCCCATTCTGTGACACCATTGAATTAAGTTAATTGATAGCTGTCGCTGTATTTTCAGTAGAGATGAGCGGGTTCGGTTCCTCGGAAACCGAACCCGCCCGAACTTCGTGTTTTTTTACACGGGTCCGAGCGACTCGGATCTTCCCGCCTTGCTCGGTTAACCCGAGCGCGCCCGAACGTCATCATCCCGCTGTCGGATTCTCGCGAGGCTCGGATTCTATCGCGAGACTCGGATTCTATATAAGGAGCCGCGCGTCGCCGCCATTTTCACACGTGCATTGAGATTGATAGGGAGAGGACGTGGCTGGCGTCCTCTCCGTTTATAGAGAGTGAGACTAGAGTAGAGAGAGACACAGTATTATCTACTTTAGTAATTTTGGGGAGCATTAGGAGGAGTACTACTACTTGCTGAAGTGATAGATAGTGTGACTGTATATCTGACTTGTGGGGGAGACACTGACAGTGGGGAGCAGTTAGAGTCTGAGAGCAGGAGTACATATTTTAACGTACAGTGCACACTTTTGCTGGCACTCTGCTGCCAGAGTGCCACACTGCCATTGTGACCACACTGACCACCAGTATATATTGTGATTGTCTGCTTAGGAGTACTACTTGCAAGTTGCTGATAGTGTGACCAGTGACCTGACCACCAGTTTAATTAATCACCACCAGTTTAATATATATATATATATGCTATTTCCTGACGACGGGTCAAGGCCCGAAACGTTGATAATAAAGCACGCTATCTGCAGCTTTGTTTGAGTCTCTGAGTGCCGCCAATTCGTCTGCATATATATATATAATTGTATATAATATATATATAATTGTATATGTATACCGCACCTACCTGTGTTTTTTTTTCTTTCTTTCTTCTTGATACATACTACTATAGTAGCTTACTGTAGCAGTCTGCGGTGCTGCTGAGCTGACAGTGTCCAGCAGGTCCGTCATCAGTCATTACATAATAAATATATATACCTGTCCGGCTGCAGTACTAGTGATATTATATATATATATATATATATATATATTAATTTCATCTCATTATCATCCTGTCTATATTAGCAGCAGACACAGTACGGTAGTCCACGGCTGTAGCTACCTCTGTGTCGGCAGTCGCTGGTCCATCCATAATTGTATACCACCTACCCGTGGTTTTTTTTTTTCTCTTTCTTCTTGATACATACTACTATAGTAGCTTACTGTAGCAGTCTGCAGTGCTGCTGAGCTGACAGTGTCCAGCAGGTCCGTCATCAGTCATTACATAATAAATATATATACCTGTCCGGCTGCAGTACTAGTGATATTATATATATATATATATATTAATTTCATCTCATTATCATCCAGTCTATATTAGCAGCAGACACAGTACGGTAGTCCACGGCTGTAGCTACCTCTGTGTCGGCAGTCGCTGGTCCATCCATAATTGTATACCACCTACCCGTGGTTTTTTTTTTTCTCTTTCTTCTTGATACATACTACTATAGTAGCTTACTGTAGCAGTCTGCGGTGCTGCTGAGCTGACAGTGTCCAGCAGGTCCGTCATCAGTCATTACATAATAAATATATATACCTGTCCGGCTGCAGTACTAGTGATATTATATATATATATATATTAATTTCATCTCATTATCATCCAGTCTATATTAGCAGCAGACACAGTACGGTAGTCCACGGCTGTAGCTACCTCTGTGTCGGCAGTCGCTGGTCCATCCATAATTGTATACCACCTACCCGTGGTTTTTTTTTTTCTCTTTCTTCTTAATACATACTACTATAGTAGCTTACTGTAGCAGTCTGCGGTGCTGCTGAGCTGACAGTGTCCAGCAGGTCCGTCATCAGTCATTACATAATAAATATATATACCTGTCCGGCTGCAGTACTAGTGATATTATATATATATATATATATATATATATTAATTTCATCTCATTATCATCCAGTCTATATTAGCAGCAGACACAGTACGGTAGTCCACGGCTGTAGCTACCTCTGTGTCGGCAGTCGCTGGTCCATCCATAAGTATACTAGTATCCATCCATCTCCATTGTTTACCTGAGGTGCCTTTTAGTTGTGCCTATTAAAATATGGAGAACAAAAATGTTGAGGTTCCAAAATTAGGGAAAGATCAAGATCCACTTCCACCTCGTGCTGAAGCTGCTGCCACTAGTCATGGCCGAGACGATGAAATGCCAGCAACGTCGTCTGCCAAGGCCGATGCCCAATGTCATAGTACAGAGCATGTAAAATCCAAAACACCAAATATCAGTAAAAAAAGGACTCCAAAATCTAAAATAAAATTGTCGGAGGAGAAGCGTAAACTTGCCAATATGCCATTTACCACACGGAGTGGCAAGGAACGGCTGAGGCCCTGGCCTATGTTCATGGCTAGTGGTTCAGCTTCACATGAGGATGGAAGCACTCAGCCTCTCGCTAGAAAAATGAAAAGACTCAAGCTGGCAAAAGCACTGCAAAGAACTGTGCGTTCTTCGAAATCCCAAATCCACAAGGAAAGTCCAATTGTGTCGGTTGCGATGCCTGACCTTCCCAACACTGGACGTGAAGAGCATGCGCCTTCCACCATTTGCACGCCCCCTGCAAGTGCTGGAAGGAGCACCCGCAGTCCAGTGCCTGATAGTCAGATTGAAGATGTCAGTGTTGAAGTACACCAGGATGAGGAGGATATGGGTGTTGCTGGCGCTGGGGAGGAAATTGACAAGGAGGATTCTGATGGTGAGGTGGTTTGTTTAAGTCAGGCACCCGGGGAGACACCTGTTGTCCGTGGGAGGAATAGGGCCGTTGACATGCCTGGTGAAAATACCAAAAAAATCAGCTCTTCGGTGTGGAAGTATTTCACCAGAAATGCGGACAACATTTGTCAAGCCGTGTGTTGCCTTTGTCAAGCTGTAATAAGTAGGGGTAAGGACGTTAACCACCTCGGAACATCCTCCCTTATACGTCACCTGCAGCGCATTCATAATAAGTCAGTGACAAGTTCAAAAACTTTGGGCGACAGCGGAAGCAGTCCACTGACCAGTAAATCCCTTCCTCTTGTAACCAAGCTCACGAAAACCACCCCACCAACTCCCTCAGTGTCAATTTCCTCCTTCCCCAGGAATGCCAATAGTCCTGCAGGCCATGTCACTGGCAATTCTGACGAGTCCTCTCCTGCCTGGGATTCCTCTGATGCATCCTTGCGTGTAACGCCTACTGCTGCTGGCGCTGCTGTTGTTGCTGCTGGGAGTCGATGGTCATCCCAGAGGGGAAGTCGTAAGCCCACTTTTACTACTTCCACCAAGCAATTGACTGTCCAACAGTCCTTTGCGAGGAAGATGAAATATCACAGCAGTCATCCTGTTGCAAAGCGGATAACTGAGGCCTTGACAACTATGTTGGTGTTAGACGTGCGTCCGGTATCCGCCGTTAGTTCACAGGGAACTAGACAATTTCTTGAGGTAGTGTGCCCCCGTTACCAAATACCATCTAGGTTCCACTTCTCTAGGCAGGCGATACCGAGAATGTACACGGACGTCAGAAAAAGACTCACCAGTGTCCTAAAAAATGCAGTTGTACCCAATGTCCACTTAACCACGGACATGTGGACAAGTGGAGCAGGGCAGGGTCAGGACTATATGACTGTGACAGCCCACTGGGTAGATGTATGGACTCCCGCCGCAAGAACAGCAGCGGCGGCACCAGTAGCAGCATCTCGCAAACGCCAACTCTTTCCTAGGCAGGCTACGCTTTGTATCACCGGTTTCCAGAATACGCACACAGCTGAAAACCTCTTACGGCAACTGAGGAAGATCATCGCGGAATGGCTTACCCCAATTGGACTCTCCTGTGGATTTGTGGCATCGGACAACGCCAGCAATATTGTGTGTGCATTAAATATGGGCAAATTCCAGCACGTCCCATGTTTTGCACATACCTTGAATTTGGTGGTGCAGAATTTTTTAAAAAACGACAGGGGCGTGCAAGAGATGCTGTCGGTGGCCAGAAGAATTGCGGGACACTTTCGGCGTACAGGCACCACGTACAGAAGACTGGAGCACCACCAAAAATGCCTGAACCTGCCCTGCCATCATCTGAAGCAAGAAGTGGTAACGAGGTGGAATTCAACCCTCTATATGCTTCAGAGGTTGGAGGAGCAGCAAAAGGCCATTCAAGCCTATACAATTGAGCACGATATAGGAGGTGGAATGTACCTGTCTCAAGCGCAGTGGAGAATGATTTCAACGTTGTGCAAGGTTCTGCAACCTTTTGAACTTGCCACACGTGAAGTCAGTTCAGACACTGCCAGCCTGAGTCAGGTCATTCCCCTCATCAGGCTTTTGCAGAAGAAGCTGGAGGCATTGAAGGAGGAGCTAAAAGGGAGCGATTCCGCTAGGCATGTGGGACTTGTGGATGGAGCCCTTAATTCGCTTAACAAGGATTCACGGGTGGTCAATCTGTTGAAATCAGAGCACTACATTTTGGCCACCGTGCTCGATCCTAGATTTAAAACCTACCTTGGATCTCTCTTTCCGGCAGACACAAGTCTGCTGGGGTTCAAAGACCTGCTGGTGACAAAATTGTCAAGTCAAGCGGAACGCGACCTGTCAACATCTCCTCCTTCACATTCTCCCGCAACTGGGGGTGCGAGGAAAAGGCTCAGAATTCCGAGCCCACCCGCTGGCGATGATGCAGGGCAGTCTAGAGCGACTGCTGATGCTGACATCTGGTCCGGACTGAAGGACCTGACAACGATTACGGACATGGCGTCTACTGTCACTGCATATGATTCTCTCCCCATTGAAAGAATGGTGGAGGATTATATGAGTGACCGCATCCAAGTAGGCACGTCAGACAGTCCGTACTTATACTGGCAGGAAAAAGAGGCAATTTGGAGGCCCTTGCACAAACTGGCTTTATTCTACCTAAGTTGCCCTCCCACAAGTGTGTACTCCGAAAGAGTGTTTAGTGCCGCCGCTCACCTTGTCAGCAATCGGCGTACGAGGTTACTTCCAGAAAATGTGGAGAAGATGATGTTCATTAAAATGAATTATAATCAATTCCTCCGTGGAGACATTGACCAGCAGCAATTGCCTCCACAAAGTACACAGGGAGCTGAGATGGTGGATTCCAGTGGGGACGAATTGATAATCTGTGAGTAGCGGGATGTACACGGTGATATATCGGAGGATGATGATGAGGTGGACATCTTGCCTCTGTAGAGCCAGTTTGTGCAAGGAGAGATTAATTGCTTCTTTTTCGGTGGGGGTCCAAACCAACCCGTCATTTCAGTCACAGTCGTGTGGCAGACCCTGTCACTGAAATGATGGGTTGGTTAAAGTGTGCATGTCCTGTTTATACAACATAAGGGTGGGTGGGAGGGCCCAAGGACAATTCCATCTTGCACCTCTTTTTTCTTTCATTTTTCTTTGCGTCATGTGCTGTTTGGGGAGTGTTTTTTGGAAGGGCCATCCTGCGTGACACTGCAGTGCCACTCCTAGATGGGCCAGGTGTTTGTGTCGGCCACTAGGGTCGCTTATCTTACTCACACAGCTACCTCATTGCGCCTCTTTTTTTCTTCTTTGCGTCATGTGCTGTTTGGGGAGTGTTATTTGGAAGGGCCATCCTGCGTGACACTGCAGTGCCACTCCTAGATGGGCCAGGTGTTTGTGTCGGCCACTAGGGTCGCTTAGCTTACTCACACAGCTACCTCATGGCGCCTCTTTTTTTCTTCTTTGCGTCATGTGCTGTTTGGGGAGTGTTTTTTGGAAGGGCCATCCTGCGTGACACTGCAGTGCCACTCCTAGATGGGCCAGGTGTTTGTGTCGGCCACTAGGGTCGCTTAGCTTACTCACACAGCTACCTCATTGCGCCTCTTTTTTTCTTCTTTGCGTCATGTGCTGTTTGGGGAGTGTTTTTTGGAAGGGCCATCCTGCGTGACACTGCAGTGCCACTCCTAGATGGGCCAGGTGTTTGTGTCGGCCACTAGGGTCGCTTAGCTTACTCACACAGCTACCTCATTGCGCCTCTTTTTTTCTTTGCGTCATGTGCTGTTTGGGGAGTGTTTTTTGGAAGGGCCATCCTGCGTGACACTGCAGTGCCACTCCTAGATGGGCCAGGTGTTTGTGTCGGCCACTAGGGTCGCTTATCTTACTCACACAGCTACCTCATTGCGCCTCTTTTTTTCTTCTTTGCGTCATGTGCTGTTTGGGGAGTGTTTTTTGGAAGGGCCATCCTGCGTGACACTGCAGTGCCACTCCTAGATGGGCCAGGTGTTTGTGTCGGCCACTAGGGTCGCTTAGCTTAGTCATCCAGCGACCTCGGTGCAAATTTTAGGACTAAAAATAATATTGTGAGGTGTGAGGTGTTCAGAATAGACTGAAAATGAGTGGAAATTATGGTTTTTGAGGTTAATAATACTTTGGGATCAAAATGTCCCCCAAATTCTATGATTTAAGCTGTTTTTTAGTGTTTTTTGAAAAAAACACCCGAATCCAAAACACACCCGAATCCGACAAAAAAAATTCGGTGAGGTTTTGCCAAAACGCGGTCGAACCCAAAACACGGCCGCGGAACCGAACCCAAAACCAAAACACAAAACCCGAAAAATTTCAAGTGCACATCTCTAATTTTCAGTGGCCGACTTCCTCACTGGTCCCTGCACCTTACAAATCACACCCTCTTTATTATACTGAATATACACATTTTACAAGTATCACACCCAGGATTAGAAACCACAACCTATTACACTGGAAGCAGACACCTTACTGATGAAGCTGTTTGCTCCTGTATAGGAAATATGAGAATTTTAACTATATGAAGATACTCCTCTGACAATTTCATGTAACTTCATATAGTTAGAATTCTCATGCTTCCTCTACAGGAGCAACTCCATCAGCAAAGTGTCTGCTGTTAGTGTAACAGGTCATGGGTTCTAATCCTGGGTATGACTGCTAAGAAATGTGTGATTTAAAATAAAAGACAATCAAATGTATAAATACAGTATATAATTTTTTTTCAGAACACTCCATATACACACACACACACACACACACACACACACACACACACACACACACACACACACACACACATAGATAGACAGATAGTCAGACAGACAGACAGACAGACAGACAGACAGATAGATAGATAGATAGATAGATAGATAGATAGATAGATAGATAGATAGATACACACATATGCACACATACATACATATATTTATCTTAATATAGGAAATAGAGGGGCACCAATATATTTCTTGCCTCCGGGCAACTGTGACGAACTTACGCCACTGATACCAGCCACACCAATCACACCGTATAACTCGTGATACTATACCCAGTTGACAGTATGAACAATAACTGAGCCTCTCAACAGATGGC
Source organism: Pseudophryne corroboree (assembly GCF_028390025.1). Lineage (NCBI taxonomy): Eukaryota > Metazoa > Chordata > Amphibia > Anura > Myobatrachidae > Pseudophryne > Pseudophryne corroboree. The sequence goes on from NC_086444.1 coordinate 473,911,628, forward strand.
TCAACAACAACCCTTTAGTTAAACAATAAATATATACAAGTATTGCAGACAATCCGCACTTGGGATGGGCGCCAAGCATCCACTACGGACTACGAGAAATAGATTTACCGGTGAGTAAAATCTTATTTTCTCTGACGTTTTAAGTGGATGCTGGGACTCCGTAAGGACCATGGGGATTATACCAAAGCTCCCAAACGGGCGGGAGAGTGCGGATGACTCTGCAGCACCGAATGGGCAAACTCTAGGTCCTCCTCAACCAGGGTGTCAAACTTGTAAAATTTAGCAAATGTGTTTGACCCCGACCAAGTAGCTGCTCGGCAAAGTTGTAGAGCCGAGACCCCTCGGGCAGCCGCCCAAGAAGAGCCCACCTTCCTCGTGGAATGGGCTTTCACTGATTTAGGATGCGGCAGTCCAGCCGCAGAATGCGCAAGCTGAATCGTACTACAGATCCAGCGAGCAATAGTCTGCTTTGAAGCAGGAGCACCCAGCTTGTTGGGTGCATACAGGATAAACAACGAGTCAGTTTTCCTGACACTAGCTGTCCTGGAAACATAAATTTTCAGGGCCCTGACTACGTCCAACAACTTGGAAGCCTCCAAGTCTTTAGTAGCCGCAGGCACCACGATAGGTTGGTTCAAATGAAAGGCTGATACCACCTTAGGGAGAAACTGGGGACGAGTCCTCAATTCTGCCCTATCCATATGGAAAATCAGATAAGGGCTTTTACAAGACAAAGCCGCCAATTCTGACACACGCCTGGCCGAAGCCAAGGCCAACAGCATGACCACTTTCCACGTGAGATATTTTAATTCCACGGTTTTAAGTGGCTCAAACCAATGTGACTTTAGGAAATCCAACACCACGTTGAGATCCCAAGGTGCCACTGGAGGCACAAAAGGGGGCTGAATATGCAGCACTCCCTTAACAAAAGTCTGAACTTCAGGTAGTGAAGCCAGTTTTCTCTGGAAGAAAATCGATAGAGCCGAAATCTGGACCTTAATGGAACCCAATTTTAGGCCCATAGTCACCCCTGACTGTAGGAAGTGCAGAAAACGGCCCAGCTGAAATTCCTCCGTTGGGGCCTTCCTGGCCTCACACCACGCAACATATTTTCGCCAAATGCGGTGATAATGGTTTGCGGTCACTTCTTTCCTAGCTTTAATCAGCGTAGGAATGACTTCCTCCGGAATGCCCTTTTCCTTCAGGATCCGGTGTTCAACCGCCATGCCGTCAAACGCAGCCGCGGTAAGTCTTGGAACAGACAGGGCCCCTGCTGCAGCAGGTCCTGTCTGAGCGGCAGAGGCCATGGGTCCTCTGACATCATTTCTTGAAGTTCCGGGTACCAAGCTCTTCTTGGCCAATCCGGAACAATGAGTATAGTTCTTACTCCTCTTCTCCTTATTATCCTCAGTACCTTGGGTATGAGAGGAAGAGGAGGGAACACATAAACCGACCGGTACACCCACAGTGTCACTAGAGCGTCCACAGCTATCGCCTGAGGGTCTCTTGACCTGGCGCAATATCTTTCTAGCTTTTTGTTTAGGCGGGACGCCATCATGTCCACCTGTGGCCTTTCCCAACAGTTTACAATCAGTTGGAAGACTTCTGGATGAAGTCCCCACTCTCCCGGGTGGAGGTCGTGCCTGCTGAGGAAGTCTGCTTCCCAGTTGTCCACTCCCGGAATGAACACTGCTGACAGTGCTAACACGTGATTTTCCGCCCATCGGAGAATCCTTGTGGCTTCTGCCATCGCTGTCCTGCTTCTTGTGCCGCCCTGTCTGTTTACATGGGCGACTGCCGTGATGTTGTCTGACTGGATCAGTACCGGCTGGTTTTGAAGCAGGGGTTTTGCCTGACTTAGGGCATTTATGTAGGGAAGTCTCCTGACTTGACCATAGTCCTTGGAAGTTTCTTCCCTGTGTGACTGCCCCCCAGCCTCGAAGGCTGGCATCCGTGGTCACCAGGACCCAGTACTGTATGCCGAATCTGCGGCCCTCTTGAAGATGAGCACTTTGCAGCCACCACAGCAGAGACACCCTGGTCCTTTGAGACAGGGTTATCAGCCGATGCATCTGAAGATGCAATCCGGACCACTTGTCCAACAGGTCCCACTGAAAAGTTCTTGCATGGAACCTGCCGAATGGAATTGCTTCGTAGGAAGCTACCATTTTTCCCAGGACTCGCGTGCAGTGATGCACCGACACCTGTTTCGGTTTTAGGAAGCCTCTGACTAGAGATGACAGCTCCTTGGCCTTCTCCTACGGGAGAAACACTTTTTTCTGTTCTGTGTCCAGAACCATCCCCAGGAACAGTAGATGTGTCGTAGGGACCAGCTGTGACTTTGGAATATTTAGAATCCAACCGTGCTGTTGTAGCACCTCCCGAGATAGTGCTACCCCGACCAACAACTGCTCCCTGGACCTCGCCTTTATCAGGAGATCGTCCAAGTACGGGATAATTAAAACTCCCTTTTTTCGAAGGAGTATCATCATTTCGGCCATTACCTTGGTAAATACCCTCGGTGCCGTGGATAGACCAAACGGCAACGTCTGGAATTGGTAATGACAATCCTGTACCACAAATCTGAGGTACTCCTGGTGAGGATGGTAAATGGGGACATGCAGGTAAGCATCCTTGATGTCCAGTGATACCATGTAATCCCCAGGCTTGCAATAACCGCCCTGAGCGATTCCATCTTGAACTTGAATTTTTTTATATATGTGTTCAAGGATTTAAAATTTAAAATGGGTCTCACCGAACCGTCCGGTTTCGGTACCACAAACATTGTGGAATAGTAACCCCGTCCTTGTTGAAGGAGGGGCACCTTGACTATCACCTGCTGGGAATACAGCTTGTGAATTGCCTCTAGCACTGCCTCCCTGCCTGAGGGAGTTGTTGGCAAGGCAGATTTGAGGAAACGGCGGGGGGGAGACGTCTCGAATTCCAGCTTGTACCCCTGAGATACTACTTGAAGGATCCAGGGATCCACCCGTGAGCGAGCCCACTGATTGCTGAAGTTTTTGAGACGGGCCCCCACCGTACCTGGCTCCACCTGTGGAGCCCCAGCGTCATGCGGTGGACTTGGAGGAAGCGGGGGAGGACTTTTGCTCCTGGGAACTGGCTGTATGCTGCAGCTTTTTCCCTCTACCTCTGCCTCTGGGCAGAAAGGACGCGCCTTTAACCCGCTTGCCCTTATGGGGCCGAAAGGACTGTACCTGATAATACGGTGCTTTCTTTGGCTGTGAGGGAACATGGGGTAAAAATGCTGACTTCCCAGCTGTTGCTGTGGAAAAGAGGTCCGAGAGACCATCCCCGAACAACTCCTCACCCTTATAAGGCAAAACTTCCATGTGCCTTTTAGAATCTGCATCACCTGTCCACTGCTGAGTCCATAACCCTCTCCTGGCAGAAATGGACATTGCACTTATTTTAGATGCCAGCCGGCAAATATCCCTCTGTGCATCTCTCATGTATAAGACTGCGTCTTTAATATGCTCTACGGTTAGCAATATAGTGTCCCTGTCTAGGGTATCAATATTTTCCGACAAGGAATCTGACCACGCAGCTGCAGCACTGCACATCCATGCTGAAGCAATAGCTGGTCTCAGTATAATACCTGTGTGTGTATATACAGACTTCAGGATAGCCTCCTGCTTTCTATCAGCAGGCTCCTTTAGGGCGGCCGTATCCGGAGACGGTAGTGCCACCTTCTTTGACAAGAGTGTGAGCGCTTTATCCACCCTAGGGGATGTTTCCCAACGTGACCTATCCTCTGGCGGGAAAGGGTACGTCATTAGTAACCTTTTAGAAATTACCAGTTTCTTATCGGGGGAAGCCCACGCTTCTTCACACACTTCATTTAATTCCTCAGATGGAGGAAAAACTACTGGTAGTTTTTTCTCTCCAAACATAATACCCTTTTTTTGTGGTTCCTGGGGTAACATCAGAAATGTGCAACACATTTTTCATTGCCTCAATCATGTAACGTGTGGCCCTATTGGAAGTTACATTAGTCTCATCGTCGTCGACACTGGATTCAGTATCCGTGTCGACATCTGTGTCTGCCATCTGAGGTAGCGGGCGTTTTAGAGCCCCTGATGGCTTTTGAGACGCCTGGGCAGGCACAGGCTGAGAAGCCGGCTGTCCCATATTTGGTATGTCGTCAAACCTTTTATGTAAGGAGTCGACACTGTCGCGTAATTCCTTCCACATAACCATCCACTCAGGTGTCGGCCCCGAAGGAGGTGACATCACATTTATCGGCATCTGCTCCGCCTCCACATAAGCCTCCTCATCAAACATGTCGACACAGCCGTACCGACACACCGCACACACACAGGGAATGCTCTGACAGAGGACAGGACCCCACAAAGCCCTTTGGGGAGACAGAGAGAGAGAGTATGCCAGCACACACTGCTGCGCCTAAATTTAGTGGCCCCCCCCTCTCTTTTTTACCCTTTGTAGTCTTGAAACTGCAGGGGAGAGCCTGGGAGCGATCCTTCCAGCGGAGCTGTGAGGGAAAAATGGCGCCAGTGTGCTGAGGGAGATAGCCCCGCCCCTTTTTCGGCGGGCTTCTCTCGCTTTTTTATGGATCCTGGCAGAGGTATTTTTCACATATATAGCCTCTAGGACTATATATTGTGATTATTTTGCCAGCCAAGGAGTTAATATTGCTGCTCAGGGCGCCCCCACCCCCCCAGCGCCCTGCACCCATCAGTGACCGGAGTGTGAGGTGTGCATGAGGAGCAATGGCGCACAGCTGCAGTGTTGTGCGCTACCTTGTTGAAGACCGAAGTCTTCTGCCGCCGATTTTCAGGACAATCTTCTTGCTTCTGGCTCTGTAAGGGGGACGGCGGCGCGGCTCCGGGACCGGACGATCGAGGTCGGGCCCTGTGTTCGATCCCTCTGGAGCTAATGGTGTCCAGTAGCCTAAGAAGCCCAAGCTAGCTGCAAGCAGGTAGGTTCGCTTCTTCTCCCCTTAGTCCCTCGTAGCAGTGAGTCTGTTGCCAGCAGATCTCACTGAAAATAAAAAACCTAAAATATACTTTCTTTTCTAGGAGCTCAGGAGAGCCCCTAGTGTGCATCCAGCTCAGCCGGGCACAAGATTCTAACTGAGGTCTGGAGGAGGGTCATAGAGGGAGGAGCCAGTGCACACCAGATAGACCAAAAGCTTTCTTTTAGTTGTGCCCAGTCTCCTGCGGAGCCGCTATTCCCCATGGTCCTTACGGAGTCCCAGCATCCACTTAGGACGTCAGAGAAATCATAAATTAAGAGGGAAGTCCAGGCGCAGAGCATTTTGTACCTAGTGGAACGGGTCATGTTGGAGGGTCTGATATTCCATACCTCCCAACATGACCCTCTCCAGGAGGGACACAATGCTCTGCTTCTGGACTTTTCTCTTAATGTATGATTGCTAGCACCTGTGTTGAACAGGTTAATGGATAAGAAAGGTGTTTCAGCACAGGTGATGGCAATCATAAATTAAGAGGGAAGTCCAGGAGCAGAGCATTGACGGTCATGGTGAGAGGTATGATATTCCACAGCGCTTTACAGAGAATATTTGCCCATTCACAGTCCCTGCCCCAGTGGAGGTTACAATCTATATTACATACCACATGTACACGCACACACATTCATACTAGGGTTATTTTGTTCGGACCCAATTAACCTACCAGTAGATGTTTGGATTGTGGGAGGAAACCCATGCAATTACAGGGAGAATATACAAACTCCACACAGTTAGGGCCTTGTTGGGAATCAAACCCATGACCTCAGTGCTGTGAGGCAGTAATGCTAACCATTACACCAACCATACTGCCCTAAGTAATAAGTATGCAATATGTAATCTGGTTTATCAAGTATTACCGTTACATACAGTACCTGCTATTCTGACCTGTGATGTCAGATACACTGCTATATGAATTCACCAGGAACCAGAAGCATAAGGTATAGTATACAGCATACTTGCCCACTCTCCCGGAAAGGCCGGGAGGCTCTCGAAATTAGGGTGGCACTCCCGGCCCCCCGTGGAAGGGGGCAAGTCTCCCGCATCCCGCTCGCCCCCCACCGCACCTCGCACTCCTCCCGCTGCACCCCACGCCCCCACCACTTTCAGCCTGTTAAATAGAAAAAAGGGGTGGGGCGATGACGTGATTGCGCTAATTTGCGTCATCATAGCCCCGTCCCCCCGCGCTGCAATACCAATAATGTGGGCATTACAGAGTAGGGGCGTGGCTACGATGATGCAAACACATCACCACACTCCAGTACCGCCTCCTCAACGCCCCCTCTTGTGTGACCTGGCTGCTCCCTCCTGGAGGGAGCAGCCACAAAGTAGGTAAGTATGGTATGGTATCCGTTTGGATGGTCGACCATGTTATGGTCGACCTTCATTAGGTCGACCACTATTGTTCGACATTGACATGGTCGACATGGACACATGGTTGACACATGAAAATGGTCAACACATGAAATGTCGACACATGAAAAGGTTGACATGAGTCTTATTTAAAAAAAAATATTTTGGGGAACTTTTCCATACTTTACGATCCACGTGGACTATGATCGGGAACGGTAATCTGTGCCGAGCGCAGCGGTAGCGGAGCGAGGCACCTTGCCTGAAGCATGGCAAGCGAAGCGATCCATGCGAGCGGACGCAGTGCACTAACTGGGGTTCCCCTTCACTTTACGCAGAAAACGACACCAAAAGAAGTTTTTAAAAAAAAAAACAACTCATGTCGACCTTTTCGTGTGTCGACCTTTCACGTGTCGACCATGCCAATGTCGACCAATAGTGGTCAACCTAATGACTGTCGACCATAACATGGTCGACCATTCATACCGGAACCGTATGGTATACAGCAATAAACTGACATATCATTAAATTCTACACTCTTAGCCTACGTACAGTATAACACTGTTACTGCATCCATGGTTTCAGTCTTTCACAAATAATAGTTGATCACGATCCAGTGGACTACCAATCACATAAACGTCTGTAACTGGTTAGGCATGGCACTGATGTGCTTTTGTGATGAGTGGAAATTATCCCAAAGATGTCATCACTGAACCAAACTTAAATCTGAAGCAGAAATGCTTAATCACATGTGATAAGCATTACTGTGTGGTGTTTCCTTTAAACGGAAAAGGCTAATTGAAGTCTATTACATTGATATGCCTTCCTGCTATGTCTAATTAAATTCAAGGGTACCATATTCTGTCAGTGTTTCCATTCCTTCACACTGCATGATCCAGGTAAAGGAGACAGATCTGGTGAATATTCGCCATACATTTAAATTAAAAATCTTTGTCGTATGTACTTGAAAATTCTGTTTAATACACATGACATGGAAATTACATTTGCTACATAGTGAGCAATAATTATATTTCTTTTTTTGTTTTAAGGCCTAGCAGTGTTCTTAATCATACTCTTATGGAATTTAATCAGGGCTCACATCTTTTTTTTATTTAAACGTGTTTAACAAACGCCCAGAGATCAATGAATCATTGATTACATTTTCCGAAAGACCTAAAGTCTGAAGTTAAAACAATAAATAGAGTTTGATTCAGTTGATACAACTCTCGGTGCATATGTCATTTTCCCTCCTTCCTTGTTTACATACTGACTTCCTCTAGAACATATGCCTACATCATGAGCAGAAACAGCTAAAATATACATTCCTGGAAAGATGAACATCATTTAAAAAAACTAAGAAATGTGAACAGCTAAGCTATATGCTTTGTCTTCTTTAAGCCAAAAGTGAGGCGTTATTGCCTGCAGTATAAAATACATTGTAGACAGCATGATCTCTGTAATTCATGTAAAATATACAAGTATTTTTATCTATAGATCCCTATAGATAATATAGTATCTGAGTTCATTATTATCACTTATTATAATTGGTCATTTTTGCAAAGTCGTAGCGTCATACTTGCCTACCTGACCCTCTCCATGAGGGAGAAAATGCTCTGTTCCTGGACTTTCCTGGTAATGTATGATTGCCATCACCTGTGGTGAGCTACTTAATTGATAAGAAAGGTGTTTCACCACAAGTGATGGCAATCGCCGCCCCACCGACGTCGCCGCTACCGCCGCCACCCGGACGACCCCCCTTCCCCTTCGCGACTACCCCCGCGTGCCGCGGACCCCCCCAGCAGATCAATATATTTACCAGTCCGGTCCGCACTGCTCCTGCGGTGACCCCCGGTGCTGTAAAGTGCGCTGCTGCTTTGCAGCGTCACTTTACTGCACTGGGGGTCACATTGCAGCATATGGGGGACACGGCGCCCGGCAGTGCTCAGCAGAGCAGTGGACACCGGCTTCCTGGACAGGTGAGTCATACCCTCCAACATGACCCGCCCCACTAGGTACAAAATGCTCTGTTTCTGGACTTCCCTCTTAATTTATTATTGCAATCACCTGTGAAGAAACAGCTTTCTTATCATTTAACTAGTTCAACACAGGTGATGGAAATCATAAATTAAGAGGGAAGTCCAGGAACAGAGCATTTTGTACCTAGTGGGGCGGGTCATGTTGGAGGGTCTGGTGAGTATGGGTTTTTGTTTTACTTTTTTTTTCTTTTTACACTTTGATCAGCTTGTGTGTCCATCGGACAGACATAGCTGATCTCTGGAGCTGGATCCCGCTCAGCTTTTCTCTGCAAAGAAAGCTGGGCAAAAGGGTGCAGATTGCAGTGCTGCCCTGTGATCTCGCCAGCCTGAGCTGGCGAGATTATCACAGGGCACACTGCGGTATTTTTTCACATTTTTTTTTTGTACATTTGGCCACATCACATTTCCCATTATAAGTATGGGGAATGCGATGTGGCTTACTAAAAAAAAAGTGAATTTAAGGGTTTGTAGCAGTTTTTCATGAAAACTGCTCCAAATGCCCTTTAATACATTCAGGCGATACTAAAATAATGTGAAAAGGGTGTGAAAACACCCTTTTTCACATTATTTTATTAAAACTAATGTTAATAAATAGACCTCTAAGGCAGAGGTTCTCTTAATGTAAATGAATGCTACTCTTCAAAGAAACGGCAGTATAATTGCTTCTAACGCTAGTTTGCATGGCTTTCAGGGTGACTCCTATTTTGTGTATTTGTTTTGTTTTTGTGTTAGTTTGCACTGTGGGTGTGTTTTTTTTCTGTGTGCAGATTTGCGTTCACTTTGGAATTGATTGGAACTTTGCTTTTGCTTTTTGCTAATTTACATTTGCGTTCAACCATGAATTAGGCCCATTGTCCCCAACAGGGGAAAAAGCATTGACCTCCATGGGAAAAAAACACAAAAGCCCCAACAGGAAAAACAAACAATGTCCTCCACAGGAAACAAATCACACACATTGGCCCCCACAGGGAAAAAAACACACACACATTGGCCTACACAAAAAAATACAAGACACCTTGATTCAATCATTTAAAATAAAACAAATATTGATTTGGGGGAATCAATGTTGTTTTATTTTAAATGACTGAATCAAGGTATCTTGTATTTCCCTACAGAAGATTGACCTCACCTGCTGGGCTGTCACAGATAGCTGCAGAGCTAATCGCAGGAGACCAGCCTCCAGTCGCTCCAGAAAGTCCAGACCAGTGACTGCCTTCCTCCAGAGAGTCCAGACCAGGCCAGGCCCCATCACTTTCTTCAGCCCCCATCACCATCAGTTTCCTCAGCCCCATCATATTCCGTCACAGCCTGCCTCAGCGCAGACAGGGACAATGTGTGGTTATGTGACCTATGATGTCAAGCTGCTGCATAGTCAACTCTAGGTGCATGCCTTCCTCAGCCACAGTCCCAATCACATTCCTTAGCCACGGCCCCTTCTCCTTCCTCAGCCACAGCTCCCATCACCTTCCTCAGCCCCCCCCCACCATCCTCAACCCACAGCCACATCACCATCCTCAGCCCCCAGTCCCATCACCATCCTCTGCCCCAGCCCTACCACCATCCACTGCCCAGCCCCTCACCTTCTTCAGCCACAAGCCCATCACCTTCCTCAGCCACTTGTATAGGGGTTCTATGTAGTTGCGATTAATACATGCCATAGCAATTACACTTGGAGACCGCTCCACTCTAGGAACGTTTCTGACTCTTGTCTTCCAGTTCTTTCTCTAGCTTTGAGTAGGTCAGGGGCAAATGCAGGATTGTAAAGAGTTTGATTTTGGAATAACATAAAAATATAGGTATATATTAGGTATATAAATGTAATATGAAAATAATAAAACGCAGTAATGCAGTGAGCTGTATGTTAAAATACCCACATCATTAAGTAAATCAATCTTGACCATCTTACCAAATGAATATAATACATTGTAAATGAATACAACTCTACAAAATGAATGCTAATATACCCTCACATCAAAATTATTATTATTAATAATAATAATAATAATAATAATAATAATAATATTAATAATAAAACATCTATTAGTATTACTCACCTAGTGCTTCACTTCACTCTCAGTAGAGTTGAAGCCACAGTTCATTAAAAACAAAGGCAGATTCTCACTAAAATGGATCTTCGACAAGGGACTAAGGTGGTCATTCCGAGTTGTTCGCTTGCTAGCTGCTTTTAGCAGCATTGCAAACGCTAGGTCGCCGCCCTCTGGGAGTGTATCTTAGCTTAGCAGAATAGCGAACGAAAGAGTAACAGAATTGCTACTAAATATTTTCTTGCAGTTTACGATGGATGGAGATTGTGTCTGCGGAGGAAGTCTGCTTCCCAGTTGTCTACTCCTGGAATGAAGATTGCTGACAGCACCAGCTTTTCTGCCCAGAGGAGGATCCTTTTTACCTTTGACATTGCAGCTCTGCTCTTTGTTCCACCCTGTCGGTTTATGTAGACCACCGTCATTACATTGTCCACCTGTACTTGAATGGCATGATCTCGCAGAAGATGTGCCGCTTGGAGAAGACCGTTGTACACGGCTCTTAGCTCCAGAATGTTTATTGGATGACTGGATTCCAGACTTGACCACCTTCTTTGGAAGGTCCCCCCCTGAGTGATTGCGCCCCAATCCAGTCCTGAATCCCGAACCTGCAGCCCCCCAGAAGGTGGGACATTTGCAGCCACCAGAGGAGTGAAATCCTTGCTTTTGGCGACAGACGTATCCTCAGGTGCATATGTAGATGAGACCCCGACCACTTGTCTAGGAGATCCAGTTGGAAGGATCGAGCATGAAATCTTCCGTACTGTAGAGCCTCGTAGGAGGCAACCATCTTCCCCAGAAGGCGAATGCACTGATAAACCGATACCCGGCGGCTTCAGGACATCCCGGACCATTGTTTGAATCACCAACGCTTTTTCCTCCGGTAGAAACACCCTTGGCACTTCCGTGTCGAGGATCATCCCCAGGAAAGACAATCTCCTTGTCGGCTCCAAATGTGACTTCGGAAGGTTCAGGATCCAACTATGGGGGTCATTCCGAGTTGATCGCTAGCTGCATTAGTTTGCTGTGCAGCGATGAGGCAAAAAAACTGCACTTCTGCGCATGCGTATGTGGCACAATGCGCACGCGCGTCGTACTATTACAAAGAACAATGTAGTTTCACACAAGGTCTAGCGAAGCTTTTCAGTCGCACTGCTGGCCGAAGAGTGATTGACAGGAAGAGGGTGTTTCTGGGTGTCAACTGACCGTTTTCAGGGAGTGTTTGAAAAATGCAGGCGTGCCAGGAAATATGCAGGAGTGGCTGGGCGAACGCAGGGTGTGTTTGTAACAACAAAGCGGGAACTGAACAGTCTGAAGTCATCGCAAGTGCTGAGTAGGTCTGAAGCTACCCTGAAACTGCATAAAATTATTTTGTAGCCGGACTGCAATCCTTTTGTTCGCACTTCTGCTAAGCTAAAATACACTCCCAGTGGGCGGCGGCATAGCGTTTGCACGGCTGCAACAAACTGCTAGCGAGCGATCAACTCGGAATGACCACCTATGTTCCCTGAGCAGACGAGTCGTGAGAGCAATGGACTGTAACAAGGTCTCCCTGGTCGACGCCTTTATCAGCAGATCGTCCAGATATGGAATTATGGGGGTCATTCCGAGTTGTTCGCTCGCAAGCTGCTTTTAGCAGCTTTGCACACGCTAAGCCGCCGCCTACTGGGAGTGAATCTTAGCTTATCAAAATTGCAAACTAAAGATTCGCAATATTGCGAAAAGACTTCTCTGTGCAGTTTCTGAGTAGCTCGAGACTTACTCTGCCAGTGCGATCAGTTCAGTGCTTGTCGTTCCTGGTTTGACGTCACAAACACACCCAGCGTTCGCCCAGACACTCCTCCGTTTCTCCTGCCACTCGCGCGTTTTTCCCAGAAACGGTAGCGTTTTTTCGCACACACCCATAAAACGGCCAGTTTCCGCCCAGAAACACCCACTTCCTGTCAATCACATTACGATCACCAGAACGAAGAAAAAAACCACGTAATGCTGTGAGTAAAATTCCTAACTGCATAGCAAATTTACTTGGCGCAGTCGCACTGCGGACATTGCGCATGCGCATTAGCGACTAATCGCTCCGCTGCGAGAAAAAAATAATGAGCGAACAACTCGGAATGACCCCCCATGTTCACTCCCCGCCTGTGGAGGAGAACCATCATCTCTGCCATCACCTTGGTGAAAACCCTCGGTGCCGTGGAGAGACCGAATGGCAGTGCCTGAAACTGATAGTGACTGTCTAACAGTGAAAACCTGAGATAAGCCTGGTGCGGCGGCCAAATCGGAATGTGGACTTACGCATCCTTGATATCCAGCGATACCAGAAACTCCCCCTTCTCTAGACCTGAGATCACCGCTCTCAGAGACTCCATTTTGAACTTGAACTCCCTCAGATAAGGGTTTAACGATTTCAAGTTCAAAATCGGTCTGACCGAGCCATCCGGTTTCGGTACCACGAAAAGGTTCAAACAGTAACTCTTGTTTTGCATATGCGGTGGAACTGTAACGATGGCCGCTGACCTTTCCAATTTTTGAATGGCTTCCTGTAGGACAGCCCTGTCTGTCAGTAACGCTGGCAAGCCTGATTTGAAGAATCGGTGAGGCGGGAGTTCTTGAAACTCCAGTCTGTACCTCTGGGATACAATATCCTGTACCCAGGGGTCCAGGCCGGACGACACCCAGACGTGGCTGAAACGTCTGAGCCTCGCACCCACCAGACCGTCCTCCATGCTGTGCGGTCCACCGCCATGCTGAGGATTTTGAGGAACCAGAAGCAGGCTTCTGGTTCTGGGAGCCTGCAGGTGCAGGCTTTTTGGATTTTGCATGCCCACCTCTAAAGAAAGTGGTAGGGGTCTTGGACTTTTTTGTCTTAGCGGCCCGAAAGGACTGCGATGCGGATGAAGAAAAGGGTTTCTTCGTAGAAGGTGTAGCTGAGGGAAGAAACGGTGACTTACCCACGGTTGCCGTGGAAATCCATGCATCCAACGCTTCCCCAAACAGAGCCTGACCTGTGTATGGTAGGTTCTCCACACTTCTCCTGGATTCTGCGTCCGCCGACCATTGGTGTAGCCAGAGTCCCCTGCGAGCTAAGACAGACATGGAAGATATCCGTGCATTCAGCGTACCCAGGTCCTTCATGGATTCCACCATGAACCCCTCAGAATCCTGTATGTTACATAAAAACAGTTCAATGTCACTTCTATCCATTGTATCTAAGTCTTCTAGTAACGTGCCTGACCACTTTACTATATCTTTTGAGATCCATGCACAGGCAATAGTAGGCCTTAATGCCACCCCTGAAGCAGTGCATCTTTTTCTTTCCTCATCCGGGAAGGGAAAAGCAACCAGAACCCTCTTGGGGATCTGGAAGTTTTTCTCCAGGGTTTGCCAGGATTTTTCAAATAAAGCATTTCATTCTTTAGGCGCGGGGAAGGTTAGCGAGGCTTTCTTATTGTCTGTGAAGTAAGCCTCCTCAACCTGCTCAGGTGGTGTGTCAGTAATGTGTGACACATCTCTAATGGCCTCAATTATGAGCTGCACCCCCTTAGCCAGGGATGCTGCCCCCCTCAGCACATCCCCATCACTGTCTGCCGTGTCAGACTCTGTATCCGTGTCATTTTGCATAATCTGGGCAAGTGCACGTTTCATTGGGAATATGTTAGAGGATTGAGAAGGAATAGGAACAGAACCTGACCAAACAGTCATAGAATTCTTTAAAACCTGAGTTTCCGTCTCAGTATGAGCTACCCTAGTAGAGATCTGAGAGATCATTCCCTTAACAGAAGTCAGCCATTCTGGCTCATTAATAGGAATCTGAGACAATGCATTACATTCCTGGGTACATGGAATAGATTCTTCTGGAGAAGAAATATCCTCTGCAGCATAAGACACAGAGGGGGTCATTCCGAGTTGATCGCTCGCTAGCAGTTTTTAGCAGCCGTGCAAACGCTATACCGCCGCCCACTGGGAGTGTATTTTAGTTTAGCAGAAGTACGAACGAAGGGTTCGCAGAGCGGCTACAAAATAATTTTGTGCAGTTTCAGAGTAGCTTCAAACCTACTCAGCGCTTACGATCACTTCAGACCATTCAGTTCCTGATTTGACGTCACAAACACGCCCTGCGTTCGCCCAGCCACGCCTGCGTTTTTCCTGGCACGCCTGCGTTTTTTCGAACACTCCCTGAAAACGGCCAGTTGACACCCAGAAACGCCCACTTCATGTCAATCACTCTGCGACCAGCAGTGCGACTGAAAAGCTTCGCTAGACCTTGTGTGAAAATACATTGGCCATTATGAAAGTACATCGCGCGTGCGCACTGCGCCACATACGCATGCGCAGAAGTGAAATTTTTTTGCATCATCGCTGTGCAGCGAACATTTTTAGCTAGCGATCAACACGGAATGACCCCCAGAGTCCCTGGACATGGTTATGTGAGAAACATACACCACACTCACACAGGAAAATGTCAGACACCATTTTTCCCCAAGAACTTTCAGAGAAACACAGAGCTTGGAGCCAGCACACACACAGCGCTTAATAAGGTAGATATAACAAAAAACCTGGCGCTGACTGTGTACCCTTAATAGACTACACAGGAATTTACAGCCTCCCTTCCCCTTTCTACAACTCCTTTGTACCGCACAGGATAGCTGGAGTCGAGTGGAGGGACAGCTCTCCCTGTCAGCGTCTCTGTAGCTGGATCTGTAGGGAGGAAAATGGCGCTGAACGCTGCTGGGTCCGCTCTGAGAAGCTCCGCCCCCTGAAACATGGCGCTGCTTCCCGCTTTCACATCTTTATACTGGCCTGAGGTATGGTGCTGGCAGCGTTACCGAGGTTCCTGACAGCCTGAGTGACCAGTGTAGGATATAGGCGTTAGCTCAGGGCGCCCCTCATAGCGCCGCACTGTGTACCGCTGAGCCTCCGGAGCGCAGTTAGTGCTGCGATCCCACCCTGTTGCCGCCATCTTCACACCGTCTCACCGCTTGCCGGGGCGCCGGTGACTCACTCGCCACCGGAATCTTCTGGCTCTGTTAGGGGGTGGCGGCATGCTGCGGGAGTGAGAGGTCGCCTGGGGCGGCTAACGATCATCACCCTCAGGAGCTCAGTGTCCTGTCAGCGGATATAGTGGCCATTAACCTCTCAGGGTTGGACAGTACTCCCCCCCCCCCTAAGTCCCTCGAAGCAGGAAGGCTGTTGCCAGCAGCCTCCCTGTGCCTAAACTCTAATGAAAAAAATAAAACTAGAAAATCTCCTATGGAGCTCCCCTAGCTGTGACCGGCTCCTCCGGGCACATTTTCTAAACTGAGTCTGGTAGGAGGGGCATAGATGGAGGAGCCAGTCCACACTGTTAAACTCTTAAAGTGCCAGTGGCTCCTAGTGGACCCGTCTATACCCCATGGTACTAATGTGGACCCCCGGCATCAAAATACAACTTTCACATACAAAATGCCTAAAAATACTATTAATATTAAACAACATATGGGGGGTGCAGATACACAAATGGCCCACCATGCAAGATACACATTGCCCCCCAGTGCCAGGAACACATTACCCCCCAGTGCCAGATACATTGACCCCGAGTGCCAGATACATTGCCCCCACCGTGCCAGATCAACATTGCCCCCAGTGCAAGAAACATTGCCCCCACCGTGCCAGATCCACATTGCCCCCACCGTGCCAGATCCACACTGCCTCACCGTGCCAGATCCACATTGCCCCCACCGTGCCAGATCCACATTTCCCCACCCGTGCCAGATCCACACTGCCCCCCAGTGCCAGATCCACACTGCCCCCCAGTGCCAGATACAATGCTCCCAGTGCCAGATACATTGCCCCCCAGTGCCAGATACATTGCCACCCAGTGCCAGATACACAATGCCCCCACTGTGCCAAAAACACATCCCCCCAGTGCCAGATACATTGCTCCCCAGTGCCAGATCAACATTGCCTCCAGTGCCAGATACACAATGCCTCCACTGTGCCAGGAACACACTGCCCTCAGTGCTAGATCCACACTGCCCCCACCGTGCCAGATCCACATTGCCCCCAGTGCCAGATACATTGCCCCCACTGTGCCAGATCCACACTGTCCCCCAGTGCCAGATACATTGCCCCCACCGTGCCAGATCCACACTGCCCCCCAGTGCCAGATCCATTGCCCCCCCAGTGCCAGATACATTGCTCCCAGTGCCAGATACATTTCCCCCCAGTGCCAGATACACAATGCCACCACTGTGCCAGAAACACATCCCCCCAGTGCCAGATCAACATTGCCCCCAGTGCCAGATACACAATGCCCCCACTGTGCCAGGAACACACTGCCCCCAGTGCCAGATCCACACTGCCCCCACCGTGCCAGATCCACATTGCCACCAGTGCCAGATACATTGGCCCCACCGTGGCAGATCCACACTGCCCCCCAGTGCCAGATACATTGCCCCCAGTGCCAGATCCACATTGCCCCCACCGTGCCAGATCCACATTGCCCCCAGTGCCAGATACACAATGGCCCCACTGTGCCAGGAACACACTGCCCTCAGTGCTAGATCCACACTGCCCCCACCGTGCCAGATCCACATTGCCCCCAGTGCCAGATACATTGCCTCCACCGTGCCAGATCCACACTGTCCCCCAGTGCCAGATACATTGCCCCCACCGTGCCAGATCCACACTGCCCCCCAGTGCCAGATACATTGCTCCCAGTGCCAGATACATTTCCCCCCAGTGCCAGATACACAATGCCACCACTGTGCCAGAAACACATCCCCCCAGTGCCAGATCAATATTGCCCCCAGTGCCAGATACACAATGCCTCCACTGTGCCAGGAACACACTGCCCCCAGTGCCAGATCCACACTACCCCCACCGTGCCAGATCCACATTGCCCCCAGTGCCAGATACATTGCCCCCACCGTGGCAGATCCACACTGCCCCCCAGTGCCAGATACATTGCCGCCCAGTGCCAGATACATTGCTCCCAGTGCCAGATACATTGCCCCCAGTGCCAGATACACAATGCCCCCACTGTGCCAGAAACACATCTCCCCAGCACCAGATACATTGCCCCCCAGTGCCAGATACACAATGCCCCCACTGCACCAGGAACACACTGCCCCCAGTGCCAGATACATTTCCCCCCAGTGCCAGATCCACATTGCCCCCCAGTGCCAGAAACATTTCCCCAGAGCCAGATACATTGACCCCCCAGTGCCAGATACACAATGCCCCTACTGTGCCAGGAACACACTGCCCCAGTGCCAGATCCACATTGCCCCCAGTGCCAGATACATTGCCCCCACCATGCCAGATCCACACTGCCACCCAGTGCCAGATACATTGCCCCCCAGTGCCAGATACATTGCCCCCAGTGCCAGATCCACATTGCCCCCACCGTGCCAGATCCACATTAGGGGGTGGCGGCATACTGCGGGAGTGGAAGGTCGCCTGGGGCGGCTAACGATCATCACCCTCAGGAGCTCAGTGTCCTGTCAGCGGATATAGTGGCCATTAACCTCTCAGGGTTGGACAGTACTCCCCCCCCTAAGTCCCTCGAAGCAGGGAGGCTGTTGCCAGCAGCCTCCCTGTGCCTAAACTCTAATGAAAAAAATAAAACTAGAAAATCTCCTATGGAGCTCCCCTAGCTGTGACCGGCTCCTCCGGGCACATTTTCTAAACTGAGTCTGGTAGGAGGGGCATAGATGGAGGAGCCAGTCCACACTGTTAAACTCTTAAAGTGCCAGTGGCTCCTAGTGGACCCGTCTATACCCCATGGTACTAATGTGGACCCCGGCATCAAAATACAACTTTCACATACAAAATGCCTAAAAATACTATTAATATTAAACAACATATGGGGGGTGCAGATACACAAATGGCCCACCATGCAAGATACACATTGCCCCCCAGTGCCAGGAACACACTACCCCCCAGTGCCAGATACATTGACCCCGAGTGCCAGATACATTGCCCCCACCGTGCCAGATCAACATTGCCCCAAGTGCAAGAAACATTGCCCCCACCGTGCCAGATCCACATTGCCCCCACCGTGCCAGATCCACACTGCCTCACCGTGCCAAATCCACATTGCCCCCACCGTGCCAGATCCACATTTCCCCCACCGTGCCAGATCCACACAGCCCCCCAGTGCCAGATCCACACTGCCCCCCAGTGCCAGATACAATGCTCCCAGTGCCAGATACATTGCCCCCCAGTGCCAGATACATTGCCACCCAATGCCAGATACACAATGCCCCCACTGTGCCAAAAACACATCCCCCCAGTGCCAGATACATTGCTCCCCAGTGCCAGATCAACATTGCCTCCAGTGCCAGATACACAATGCCTCCACTGTGCCAGGAACACACTGCCCTCAGTGCTAGATCCACACTGCCCCCACCGTGCCAGATCCACATTGCCCCCAGTGCCAGATACATTGCCCCCACTGTGCCAGATCCACACTGTCCCCCAGTGCCAGATACATTGCCCCCACCGTGCCAGATCCAAACTGCCCCCAGTGCCAGATCCATTGCCCCCCCAGTGCCAGATACATTGCTCCCAGTGCCAGATACATTTCCCCCCAGTGCCAGATACACAATGCCACCACTGTGCCAGAAACACATCCCCCCAGTGCCAGATCAACATTGCCCCCAGTGCCAGATACACAATGCCCCCACTGTGCCAGGAACACACTGCCCCCAGTGCCAGATCCACACTGCCCCCACCGTGCCAGATCCACATTGCCACCAGTGCCAGATACATTGCCCCCACCGTGGCAGATCCACACTGCCCCCCAGTGCCAGATACATTGCCCCCAGTGCCAGATCCACATTGCCCCCACCGTGCCAGATCCACATTGCCCCCAGTGCCAGATACACAATGCCCCCACTGTGCCGGGAACACACTGCCCTCAGTGCTAGATCCACACTGCCCCCACCGTGCCAGATCCACATTGCCCCCAGTGCCAGATACATTGCCTCCACCGTGCCAGATCCACACTGTCCCCCAGTGCCAGATACATTGCCCCCACCGTGCCAGATCCACACTGCCCCCCAGTGCCAGATACATTGCTCCCAGTGCCAGATACATTTCCCCCCAGTGCCAGATACACAATGCCACCACTGTGCCAGATACATTGCTCCCAGTGCCAGATACATTGCCCCCAGTGCCAGATACACAATGCCCCCACTGTGCCAGGAACACACTGCCCCCAGTGCCAGATCCACACTACCCCCACCGTGCCAGATCCACATTGCCCCCAGTGCCAGATACATTGCCCCCACCGTGGCAGATCCACACTGCCCCCCAGTGCCAGATACATTGCCGCCCAATGCCAGATACATTGCTCCCAGTGCCAGATACATTGCCCCCAGTGCCAGATACACAATGCCCCCACTGTGCCAGAAACACATCTCCCCAGTACCAGATACATTGCCCCCCAGTGCCAGATACACAATGCCCCCACTGCACCAGGAACACACTGCCCCCAGTGCCAGATACATTTCCCCCCAGTGCCAGATCCACATTGCCCCCCAGTGCCAGAAACATTTCCCCAGAGCCAGATACATTGACCCCCCAGTGCCAGATACACAATGCCCCTACTGTGCCAGGAACACACTGCCCCAGTGCCAGATCCACATTGCCCCCAGTGCCAGATACATTGCCCCCACCATGCCAGATCCACACTGCCACCCAGTGCCAGATACATTGCCCCCCAGTGCCAGATACATTGCCCCCAGTGCCAGATCCACATTTCCCCCACCGTGCCAAATCCACATTGCCCCCACCGTGCCAGATCCACACTGCCCCCACCGTGCCAGATCCACATTGCCCCCACCGTGCCAGATCCACACTGCCCCCTAGTGCCAGATACATTGCTCCCAGTGCCAGATACATTGCCCCCAGTGCCAGATACATTGCCCCCCAGTGCCAGATACATTGCCACCCAGTGCCAGATACACAATGCCCCCACTGTGCCAAAAACACATCCCCCCAGTGCCAGATACATTGCTCCCCAGTGCCAGATCAACATTGCCCCCAGTGCCAGATACACAATGCCCCCACTGTGCCAGGAACACACTGCCCTCAGTGCTAGATCCACACTGCCCCCACCGTGCCAGATCCACATTGCCCCCAGTGCCAGATACACATTGCCCCCACCCTGCCAGATCCACACTGTCCCCCAGTGCCAGATACATTGCCCCCACCGTGACAGATCCACACTGCCCCCCAGTGCCAGATACATTGCTCCCAGTGCCAGATACATTTCCCCCCAGTGCCAGATACACAATGCCACCACTGTGCCAGAAACACATCCCCCCAGTGCCAGATCAACATTGCCCCCAGTGCCAGATACACAATGCCCCCACTGCGCCAGGAACACACTGCCCCCAGTGCCAGATACATTTCCCCCACCTTGCCAGATCCACATTGCCCCCCAGTGCCAGAAACAATTCCCCCAGTGCCAGATACATTGCCCCCCCCCCAGTGCCAGATACACAATGCCCCCACTGTGCCAGGAACATACTGCCCCAGTGCCAGATCCACATTGCCCCCAGTGCCAGATACATTGCCCCCACCATGCCAGACCCACACTGCCCCCCAGTGCCAGATACATTGCCCGCCAGTGCCAGATACATTGCTCCCAGTGCCAGATACATTGCTCCCCAGTGCCAGATACATTGCCCCCAGTGCCAGATACACAATGCCCCCACTGTGCCAGAGACACATCCCCCCAGTGCCAGATCAACATTGCCCCCTGTGCCAGATACACAATTCCCCCACTGTGCCAGGAACACACTGCCCCCAGTGCCAGATACATTTCCCCCCAGTGCCAGATCCACATTGCCCCCAGTGCCAGAAACAATCCCCCCCAGTGCCAGATACATTGCCCCCCAGTGCAGATCCACATTGCCCCCCAGTGCCAGAAACAATCCCACCAGTGGCAGATACATTGCCCCCCAGTGCCAGATACACTGCACCCCCCATCGCCAGATTGCCCCCAGTGCCAGATACACTGCACCCCCCAGCGCCAGATACATTGCCCCCAGTGCCAGATACACTGCCCCTTCCACCCCGCTGCTGATACTTACCGTATTTCCAGATCTTTTCAGCAGCCCACTGCTACACGTGCTATCTTCTCAGCCTCCACGCAGTGAATGAAGAAAATGGATGGTGGGGAGTGGCTGGGATGACGCAGATCGGTATCGCAAGCTAGTGGAAACACTTGCGATATGAACTAGATAGTACACCGATCTAGCAAGGATTGACTTGCCTGCACAGTCTATCTTTTCTTGTGATGCCGA
Organism: Pseudophryne corroboree; assembly: GCF_028390025.1. Classification (NCBI taxonomy): domain Eukaryota; kingdom Metazoa; phylum Chordata; class Amphibia; order Anura; family Myobatrachidae; genus Pseudophryne; species Pseudophryne corroboree. The sequence goes on from NC_086444.1 coordinate 473,933,358, forward strand.
CCCCGCGGGACCGTGCATCGGGATCGAATCGGGGTCGCAAGCGGCATAACACCTTGCGATTTGCACTAACTTTTCTTGCGATTTTGACTATATAGTCAAAATCGAAAGAAAAAAAATAGCACCGTGTGTACACACCATTAGCATCACATCTCCCCATCATATGTAGAAAGAAAATCATATTTTATTATAAAAAGTATTTGTTTGGAATCACATCCAATCATTTTTATTCTGCCTGCTTGTTATTTTTGTGTATGTTTGTAATCCGGTATGCCCCTGTTACCCACCTACTGCATGATGTTATATTCATTTTTATTCATTGGCTTTGAGCTTATGCTGTGCTTATCTGTTGTGTATTGTCCTCATGCTCTGTAATTCTGACTTTCTTTTTGTATACAGCATATCTCTTGCGTGTCTATGCAGAAACTTTGTGGTGCCTTGTAAATAAAGATTAATAGTTATCAATAAATTAATTCAAGTGAAATAATCTTGTCTTTGCAACATATCACGTTTGTAATTTACTAAGAATAAAGATATGAAAAACATAGTCAAACATTCAGTTACAGAGTGTAATCAGGTTTCTATGTCTATAGGGCACATCAGCAGCTGAACTTCGTATTGGAAATCGGTTTGGTTTTTGGTGCATTGTTGCTGATAACGGCAGGACAGACACATCCACCACAGGCAGTGGGCCTAGGGCCTAATTCAGAGTTGATCGCAGCAGCAAATTTGTTAGCAGTTGGGCAAAACCATGGGGGTAATTCCAAGTTGATCGCAGCAGGAAAATTTTTAGCAGTTGGCCAAAACCATGGCCCTCATTCCGAGTTGATCGCTCGCAAGGCGAATTTAGCAGAGTTGCTCACGCTAAGCCTACGCCTACTGGGAGTGTATCTTAGCTTCTTAAAATTGCGACCGATGTATTCGCAATATTGCGATTACAAACTACTTAGCAGTTTCAGAGTAGCTTCAGACTTACTCGGCATCTGCGTTCAGTTCAGTGCTTGTCGTTCCTGGTTTGACGTCATAAACACACCCAGCGTTCGCCCAGACACTCCCCCGTTTCTCCGGCCACTCCTGCGTTTTTTCCGGAAACGGTAGCGTTTTTATCCACACGCCCCGAAAACGCTGTGTTTCCGCCCAGTAACACCCATTTCCTGTCAATCACACTACGTTCGCCAGAGCGAAGAAAAAGCCGTGAGTAAAAATACTATCTTCATTGTAAAATTACTTGGCGCAGTCGCAGTGCGAATATTGCGCATGCGTACTAAGCGGAATTTCACTGCGATGCGAAGAAAATTACCGAGCGATCAACTCGGAATGAGGGCCCATGTGCACTGCAGGGGGGGCAGATTTAACATGTGCAGAGAGAGTTAGATTTGGGTGTGGTGTGTTCAATCTGCAATCTAATTTGCAGTGTAAAAATAAAGCAGCCAGTATTTACCCTGCACAGAAACAAAATAACCCACCCAAATCTAACTCTCTCTGCACATGTTATATCTGCCTCCCCTGCAGTGCACATGGTTTTGGCCAACTGCTAAAAATTTTCCTGCTGCGATCAACTTGGAATTACCCCCCATGTGCACTGCAGGTGGGGCAGATATAACATGTGCAGAGAGAGTTAGATTTGGGTGGGGTGTGTTCAAACTGAAACCTAAATTGCAGTGTAAAAATAAAGCAAATAAGGCAAAATATAGGAGTGTGGCTTCATGGGGAAGGGGCGTGGACACAAAATAATACCAATTTATATTACGCTGCACAGTAGTCTCCATTATTCAAATATTAAAATTACACCGCACAGTAGCGCCACTTACACACATTATGCCAGGTAGAGCCCCTGTCACACATTACGCCAAGTAGAGCCCCATTTTACACGTTACGGCAGGCAGAACTCCCTTTTACACATTACGGCAGGCAGAAAAGAAATATAGGAAGAGAGAGAGTGTCAGGGGGAGAGAAAGAGACAATGTCCGAGAGAGATTGGGGTATATTTACTAAGGTCCCGATTTTGACCGAGATGCCGTTTTTTCTTCAAAGTGTCATCTCGGTAATTTACTAAGCAAAAATCACGGCAGTGATGAGGGCATTCGTAATATTTTGGAAGTCCTAGGAAAAAAATCACGAATCAATACACCATCGGTCAAATACGCCTGCAATTTGGTAGAAATCGGGAATTTACTAAAAAGTGCAAAACACAAACACTGCCGACAATAGCCAAACACTGCCGTGCTAAAATACAAATCGTGAAAAAGTGCTAAAAAAAAACAGACCTGCTTTTTTATCCCGTGTTTGTATAGGCATGCACGGATCCATGAGATTCGTCCATGTTTTTCAGTGGGAAGGGGGGGGGAATGTTATAAATTTTCAAAAAAAAAATGCGTTGGGTCCCCCCTCCTAAACCAAACCAGCCTCGGGCTCTTTGAGCCGGCCCTGGTTGCAAAAATATGGGGAAAAAATTGACAGAGGTTCCCCCATATTTAAGCAACCAGCACCGGGCTCTGCGCCTGGTCCTGGTTCCAAAAATACGGGGAACAAAAAGTGTAGGGGTCCCCCGTATTTTTGAAACCAGCACCGGGCTCCACTAGCTGGACAGATAATGCCACAGCCGGGGGTCACTTTTATACAGTGCCTTGCGGCCGTGGCATCAAATATCCAACTAGTCACCCCTGGCTGGGGTACCCTGGGGGAGTGGGGACCCCATCAATCAAGGGGTCCCCCCCCCCAGCCACCCAAGGGCCAGGGGTGAAGCCCGAGGCTGTCCCCCCCATCCAATGAGCTGCGGATGGGGGGCTGATAGCCTTTGTTCAAAGTGATTGATATTGTTTTTAGTAGCAGTACTACAAGGCCCAGCAAGCCTCCCCCGCAAGCTGGTACTTGGAGAACCACAAGTACCAGCATGCGGCGGAAAAATGGGCCCGCTGGTACCTGTAGTACTACTACTAAAAAAATACCCCAATAAAGACAACACACACACACCTTGAAAGTATAACTTTAATACATCCATCCACACCTCCATATACACATACTTACCTTATGTTCCCACGCAGGTCGGTCCTCTTCTCCAGTAGAATCCATGGTGTACCTGTACAAAAAATTATACTCACATAATCCATGGTTGAAGGCTCCTCTGCTTGTAATCCTTTTGTAGTCCACGTACTTGAAAAAATAAAAAAACGGACACCCGACCACGAACTGAAAGGGGACCCATGTTTTCACATGGGACCCCTTTCCCCGAATGCCAGAAACCCACTCTGACTGATGTCTAAGTGGGTTTCTTCAGCCAATCAGGGAGCGCCACGTTGTGGCACCCTCCTGATCGGCTGTGTGATCCTGTACTGTCTGACATGCGGCACACGGCAGTGTTACAATGTAGCGCCTATGCGCTCCATTGTAACCAATGGTGGGAACTTTCAGGTCAGCGGTGAGGTCACTTTCGGTCAACCGCTGACCTGAAAGATTGGCTGAAGAAACCCACTTAGACATCTGATAAAGCTAAATATTTATCTTATTTAAAACCCTTTAAGAGGTCTAAGAACACTGTACGCTATTGACGTATGGAGTACCGTAAGGGTACGCACGTTGCGTAACAATCGCTTAGCCGTGGTCGAGACGCTCAAGCGTCACGTTCGCTCACGGCCAAGAGATCACAGGCAGGCACGCTATTGGCTGCTGACTAACGTAATGGTTCGCTATAGCGTAGCGGACGCTCGGGACCACGAGGAGATCACCAGCGGCGCAGACGCTCACAATGTTAAACCTTTATATCTAAACCATAAACAATGTAATATGCAGTGAAACCTTAGTGTAGAGATAGGGTGTAGATGCAACACAATGTAACCTTATTAACTTAAAAGCTGTTCGAGCGTCACCGACGCTCTGAGAATACTTAACACTATAAGAAATACACAACTACCGGGCTTAGGGTCTAACGCCTTATATGAATGTTATACTTGCAAAAAGAATAATACAATACAAGTCATATACTACAATATAACACAGACTAACTAACCAGATAACTACACAGGAAATACAATACAATTACGTTTAAGGGAAAATGAGAGAGAAAGAGGAGGAGAGAGAGAGAGATATGGCTCACAATAACAAGAAAAACAATATGATTGCAGAGAAAACTTACGCACAAGGGGAACGATCGCATGCGCCTCGATATCCAGCTCCCGATTATCAGCAATGAGAACCGTTGAAGAGAGTGAGCTGGATATGGTCGGCTTGTCTATTTATGCCCCACACACAATACAATTCAATGGTCCCTACAATCTCATTGTTCATTGGACACAGGAATTCGTCTTCGCATTATAACAAGAGGTCATAGGTTGATTCATACAGGTGGGCTGAGACCATTTCCAACTGCTCAGGTGGGTGGGAAACTAGGTTTCCCGCCGCATGGATAAGTAAGTGCAAATAATAGTAAATGGACATAAACTTCTTATGTCCATAACTATTCGCACGAGCGATCAATCAGCTTCAAACCAACACCGGAATATTGCTAATTAAATACTCTTCCGATGGATACTAAACACCACTATATGACCCCTGTCTGACCCTTCGTATCAAACAAAGAGGGATCTCTCTGTCCATGAACATGCTATATTAACTAAACTTTCAGAATCTATCAAGGGGACCATGATCTACAAAATACATTATATGGTGAAAATATATAACAATTGAGTCGCACGCTGGGCGCACAGAAACTCTACCGTAAATGCGCATACCGTGCGCCTGCGGGTGCCCGCAACAGCGAGTATGCGCACGCACGGGAGAGCGCACGCATGCGCAGCGCGGACCTGTATGAGGTGCAAATATGGCAGTGTGCATCGTGATATTTTTCTGACTTTGACAGTCCACCCTTTGGCAGTCAACAATAACTGCCACTTCCTAAAACATTTCAAAAAGAGAAAAATATATGTCAGGTGTAAATACATTTCCATGGTTGGGTAAGGGAGGAGGGAAGAAGGTGTGAAAAGGGTATGACCTAGTGAGATAGCAGAAGCATGTGTGTATGAATCCATGTTTGGGGGGTCATGTATCATCGTGCCGTACGTGTTGTAAATCAAGCTTCGAGGTATTGCGAAGTATACATTTGAATTCCTTCTTATCCCGCGGTACGGGTCTGTGGGTGGGCTGTCAAACTTTACCGAGCTCTTTTCGGATTTTGGTTGCAACAAAAATGGGGGAGCACATTTTAGTTGATGATACATGAATGGGGAAATATGTGATTGCTGATATCTGTGCCTGTATTCCCTATCGACTATGTGTGTTATTACCTGAAGGTTGTAGAGATGAAGATAAAGAACACTTATGGTAAATGCAGTGGTATTCTATGTCAGGTAAATGAACATTTGTCGGTTGAAGTCTTGTTCCGTGTCTGTTGAATGCCGTCTTCTTTGTGCTTTTGCCCAAAAGGTGCAAGCAAAAAGCTTTGTCAATGTCCATAGACTTACAAAAGTGTTGGGCTAGCGTAAATTTAAAATTTCTAGGGAAACTGGGGGTCTATGGCATAGTTCATCAAATATCTGTGTATAAGGTTGTCAAAACTTCTTCTTTAATCCATCCGTTGTCTGTATACAGGATCATCAAATTCCTCGTCCAAGTGGGTCTTTTTACCTTGGAGAAAACGGAAAAACAGGTCAAAGAAACGGACCGTATAATCGCATTTTCATCACATCATTGTTTCTACCGTTGGGTCATAAATCAAATCCATTGGAATTACAATTTCCTCACTCCTTAGACTCATTACCCTGGTACTACGTTTGCACTTCATTAAAGCCTGACCGCATCTAAATATCAAGCCAATGGATATGACAACACCTAAGATACATAGAAGAAACTTCCCAACATCCATTATGACTCCTTGAGCCCATTCTCCTAAACCAGAGAACCAATTTCGCGGGTTCAACCATGACACCGAACCAGTCAGCTCATTACCCACAGCAGCAAGGGTGAGATTGTGTCTCCTGCGAAATTCCCACTTTAATTGGAGAATATCGTCCATCTTTTGGTCTATGACCTCGACCGGGTCCTCGGTACTATTCGTAATATATGTGCAGCATTTCACGCCGTACTGCGTTGCCAGTGTGACACAATATCCACCTGTCACTGCCGTGAGATAATTAAGAACCATTCTATGCAGAACCAGTTCTGTTTTGTAAGCTTGAAGTTCTCTTCCAGTATACCTAAACGTGTCATCATACATTTCTGTGATATTGTCTAACAAATTTGCAAGCGCAGATATGTATCTATAATCCAGCACTCCTCTAGCGGTGCGAGTGAAATCTAGCGCGATTAGGAATTGGATCCCGGTGGATTCATGGATCATGTCAGAGGCCGAATGCTCTGTCCTTTCTGTCAGTTGCCTTTTAACTACGTGCTCGTAATGGGTGTGAGTATAAGGAGCTTGGGCACCACGGTGTATATCTTTCATTTTGGCATGTGATACAGTCATTACTTCAGGCAGTACTTTTCCAATATAACACAATCCTTCAGAGTTTGGGGCAAGCCACTTATACGCCTTCCTCCCGCACATGAAATATGCATCATCGGGGAGAACATATGGGACGGAGTAGGACATAACCATATTACACATCCTCCATGTGAAATCTCCTACCCCTAATTCTCCCATCTGTCTAGTACACGTATCAGTTTGTATGATATGTGCACAGTATCCTGGTGATACTTCTCCAACTCTCGTAATCCTACTTCCTAGGGTATACCTATATCGGAAAGATTTTTCTCTACTGGCTATGTGGCGTATAAGCTCTGTATCTGTCGGCATTCTATCTGCTCTATATGAAAAGGTCATGGTTTGGTTACTCCATGACACTTCCCAATTTCCCGGCTTTCGGGGATTGGTAATGTTAAAACATATTAGGGATCTATCCACATGATATTGGTGGAGCTTCAAACTAGGAGGACTGGAGATATTAAACCTCCTGTCCACCGGTCTCCCACCCTTTAGCTCAAGTACCTCCCCTACCGTTAAAGGAAATGGTACTAGCCCTGATTTGCTATGACCTTGAGGTACTTGAGAGCATACCCAACAATCTGTTTGATTTAACACACTACCCACTAAGGAGTGATAGTCACTCAAGGGATGCCGGTCCATGTGGATATTAAAACTGGATTGGCATTTCTTAATGCACCCATCCTCAACTACGTTGTCACAGAGCCTACAGATACAGTTTTCTTCAGCTAACAATCCTTCACAATTCCTTCTATTGTCAATGCTATCGGATCGTTTTCTGATACTCGCCTTTACTTGTTGATTATGTTGTTCTTGGAAATCTACGCCTCCATCTTTGTCATCAGAACCCATTCCAGAACCTCTCTCGACCTCCATGGTACTCTCGCCGTAACAGACTGCTCTGGTCAACATCATGGTCAACAGGAAAATCCGGATCACAGTCTCTTGGGGCAAGTCCATCTTATAGGAGGAAACGGAGAAGAATGAGAAGGGGGAAAAAAATAATTGAGGGAGAGGGGATGGGAAGTGGAGAAAAACAATAAAAGGGAACAGGGAATCGACAACTGCTTTCGATCTTGTGATCTTCAATGCTCAGGTGCCGCCTCAGTCCTCTTGGAACAGACACTCCAGTGATACAACTTCCTCTACCGTCTGTTCCTTATCACGGGACCTCTCTGGATCAGCAACCTTCTTACAGTGGGACGAATGAACCCAAGTCTCTCTCTCGGCAACCTTCAATGCTGTAGTGCTAGTCAATAAGACTTGGTATGGTCCTTCCCATCTGTCAATAAGGCAACCTGAGCGTAGAAAATTCCGTATCATTACATAATCCCCAGGTTCAATGTCATGACAATTACTATATGGTAAATCAGGAATCACTAACTTCAAATTATCATTTTGGTTCCTTAACTGTTTACTCATGTTAACCAGGTACTTTACAGTCACTTCATTGTTACACTTCAAATCATCCTGAGGGTTAATCATAACATGCGGTTGTCGACCAAACAAGATTTCAAAGGGAGACAGATTAAGAGGGGACCTGGGAGTGGTTCTGATGCTGTACAGTACAATGGGTAAAGCTTCTGGCCATGTCAATCCTGTCTCTGCCATAACTTTGCTCAGTTTATTTTTAATAGTGCTGTTCACTCTTTCCACCTTCGCACTCGCCTGTGGACGGTATGGAGTGTGCAGCTTGCTATCAATTCCCATCAACTTACACAATCCTTGAAAGACATCACCTGTAAAATGGGTACCCCTATCACTTTCGATTATTCTAGGGATACCATATCTACATACAAATTCCTGCACAATTTTCTTAGCAGTAAACATAGCGGTATTTGTGGCCGCAGGAAACGCTTCGACCCAATTTGAGAATACATCTATACAAACAAGTACATATTTCAAATTTCGACAAGGGGGTAATTGAATAAAGTCAATCTGTATTACCTGAAAAGGGCCGCCTGTAGGTGGGATATGAGATGGTTCTGTTGGTATTGCCTTTCCGATATTCTTTCTCAGGCAGGTAAGGCATGACATTGCTCTCTTACTCGCATGAGATGAAAATCCTGGGGCGCACCAATATGCTCTTACCAACTTGCACATTCCCTCCTTGCCCAGATGAGTCAGCCCGTGAGCTGCCTCAGCTAAACATGGAAGATATGCTCTGGGGGCCACTGGTTTACCTTGTCCATCCGTCCAGAGTCCTGAGGACTCCTGGCCATATCCCTTTGCCTTCCAGACTGCCTTTTCCTGTGTGGAACACAAATTTTGCATTTCACACAACTTCTGTGTGTTGATGGTATTAAATACCATCAATTGTGTGGTGTCTGTCTGTCTGGGGGTACCAGCTGCTAACTTAGCTGCTTCGTCTGCTCGGCTGTTACCAAGTGATACTGGGTCCTGGCTATATGTGTGTGCTTTACACTTGATAACAGCCACTCTGTCGGGTTCCTGTATTGCTGTTAGAAGCCTTTTAATGTGAGCTGCATGCGCTACCGGTGTACCAGCTGCCGTCATGAAATTTCTGAGGCGCCATAGGGCTCCGAAATCATGGACTACCCCGAATGCGTATCTAGAGTCGGTGTAGATATTGGCTGATTTGCCCTTAGCCAATTCACATGCTCTGGTTAGGGCGACCAGTTCAGCAACCTGGGCTGAGTGAGGTGGGCCTAGCGGTTCTGCTTCTATGGTGTCTTGGTCATCTACGACTGCGTATCCAGTACACAAGTCTCCCGAGTCTGACTGTCTGTGACAACTACCGTCCGTGTAGAAAGTTAGATCTACATCTTCCAGTGGGTTGTCACTGATGTCAGGCCTTGCGGTGAAATTTTGGTTCACATATTCCATACAATCATGTGTGTCCTCCTTTGTATTAAATCCTCCTTCCCCACCACTCTCATCCTCCACCCTTTGTGCCTGTCCAGGCACACCTGGGAGATATGTTGCAGGATTTAATGCACTGCATCTCCTTATGGTGATGTTTACGGGGGCCATTAGTGCCAATTCCCATCTTGTAAACCGCGCTGATGAGACGTGCCTGGTTTGGGCAGAATTTAGCAAGGCTGACACTGCATGTGGTGTATGAATTGTGAGGTTGTGACCTAGCACTACATCTTCGCTTTTCGTTACTAGCAATGCTATCGCAGCAACGCTTCGCAAGCATGTGGGGAGGGATCGCGCTACCGTGTCTAGCTGAGCGCTGTAGTATGCTACTGGCCTGCTGGCATCACCGTGCTTTTGGGTTAGGACGCCTGCCGCGCAACCAGCACTTTCTGTTCCGTACAGCTCAAAGGGTTTCCCATAGTCTGGCATACCTAATGCTGGTGCCTGCGTTAGGCACTGTTTAAGTCTCTCAAATGCCATTTCGGACTCGTCTGTATGCGAAATCCGATCAGGCTTGTTTGAGGAGACCATCTCCTGCAAAGGTAACGCTAGAATGGAAAATCCTGGGATCCAGTTACGGCAATACCCACACATTCCTAAAAACGTTCTGATCTGTTGCTGGGTTTGTGGCAGAGTCATGTCTCTAATTGCTTGAATTCTATCAGCGGTCAGGTGTCTCAGTCCTTGTGTTAGACAGTGTCCCAAATATTTTACTTTAGTTTGGCATAATTGTAACTTGTCTTTGGAAACCTTGTGTCCTGTGTCTGAAAGATGAAACAGGAGCTGTTTCGTATCCTTCAGGGATGCTTCCAATGAATCTGAACACAGGAGTAAATCATCCACGTACTGTATCAATATTGATCCACTCCCTGGTTGGAAAGACTGTAAACAATCATGCAAAGCCTGAGAAAATATACTTGGACTATCTATGAAACCTTGTGGTAATCGAGTCCATGTGTATTGGACTCCTCTGTATGTAAATGCGAACAAATATTGGCTGTCAGGGTGCAGAGGTACCGAAAAGAAAGCGGAGCAGAGGTCAATAACAGTGAAAAATTTTGCAGTGGGAGGGATTTGCATAAGGATGACAGCTGGATTTGGCACTACGGGGAACTGACTCTCAACTATTTTGTTAATCCCCCTTAGATCCTGCACTAGCCGGTAACCCCTCCCCCCACTCTTTTTCACAGGGAAGATGGGACTATTGGCAGTGCTGGATGTTCTTACCAGAATGCCCTGTTGTAGCAAGCGCTCTATTACGGGATACACTCCTAACTCCACCTCTGGCTTCAGAGGGTACTGTGGGATTTTTGGAGCTATCCTACCATCTTTTACTTGTACAACTACCGGAGCTACGTTTGCCATTAATCCAGTGTCCTGTCCATCTTTAGTCCAAAGTGACTCTGGTATCTGGGATGTCATTTCTTCTACTTGGGATGGAGTCCTATTTGTCATAATGGTATGTGACATTAATTTTGATGGGGAGTCTAACATGTCTCGCACTTCCTGAGCGTGATTCTCAGGTATGTCCAAGAATACACCTTCAGGAGTACAATAAATGACGCACCCCATTTTACACAATAAGTCTCTTCCCAGGAGATTAGTCGGTGCCGATGCAGCCAGCAAAAAGGAATGCTTGGTATGTAAAGGCCCTATTGTAATCTCGGCTGGTTTGCTAACAGGGTAATGCTGGACTACTCCCGTTACTCCCATGGCTGGAATTGTCTTACCAGTGGTTCTCATGCCCACTGTCGAATTTATCACTGATTTGGCCGCCCCCGTATCCACAAGAAAGTTTAATGATTTACCAGCTACATTAACTGCAATTTCGGGTTCACTTCCAAGACTTGCAATCAATTTTACTGGCTGCAGATTACAGGTATGGCCACACCCCTATTGGGTATGGTGACCTCCCTGAATCCCGCTGGCAGCAACCACCTGTGAAGGGGTTAAATGGGAACTACCAGAGGCTTGCCAGTCTCTGTTCGGGGGGTATCTTTTTGTTTCCCCTGCATGTGGCTCATAACTCCGTTTCTGCGGACCCTGATCCCAATGTCGTGTGTCGTGTCGTTGTCTAGGGGGTTGGTATGAGTTTTGTGAATTTTTCACTCTACAGTCTCGTGCCATGTGTCCCTGTCTATGACAAGAATAACAAGTTACCACATTTGACTTACCCACAGGGTTTGGTGATTTATACAAAGGCTGCCTTGTGGTCAGGGCCTGTATACTTACGGCCATTAATTTATCACCTTGTAGTTCCCTGTGTCTGGTGATATTCCGGTCGTGATCAATAGCAGCCTCTCTCAAAGTAGCCACCTACAGACCTCGCCAACATGGTTGCGTGGTCTGTACCCTTGTCTTTAATGCTTCTTTTAAACCATCCATTAGTACAGATACTGCTACTTCTCGATGGTTTATGTTTGTTTTAATGTCCTCTATGCCTGTGTATTTTGCCATCTCTAATAATGCCCTGTGAAAATATTCTGCAGCTGTTTCTGACTCCTTTTGTTTAATGGAGAATATATTGTTCCATTTAACTACAGCTGGGAAATACTCCTTTAACTGTAAACTTATTCTTTTTACATTATCTTTGTTGTACACATCTGTAAGAGGTACATCCTGATCTAATCCACAGTCAGCTAAAAATTGAGCTGCGTCGACATTAGAAGGTAAACATGCCCTCAGCAATATCTGCCAGTCTTTGTTATTTGGCTCTAAAGTGTTCCCTAGGTCTCTGATGTATTTTTGGCTAGCAACTAAATCTTTCCTAGGGTCAGGGAATTCAGACACTATGGTTCTTAATTCCATTCGGGAAAACGGGCTGTACATGGCAATGTTCCTAACAGGAGTGACTCCTGAAGTGTCCGTTTTCCCATTTGGCACTGCTATTACCCTAACAGGATTAAGTCTAACAACATCATTCTGTGTAGATTCTACAGCCTGTGGTGAAACAGTTTCAGCATAGTGTATGGTGCCGTACTTACCCGTTGATACGACCTCACCTATCCCTCCACTAGGGGCCTTTGTTACTAATCTCGGGGATGGAGCCGTGCCTACTGTTGTTTCTGCTATGGTGGCTGCTAGAGAGAGCGCTGATATTGTTGCCGATTCGTCCTCTTGATCACACTCCTGGGGAAAGTTCAAAACAGGGTACAACTTGCACGGGTTAATACTTGCATTGGTTAACTTATTAACATTTACACAGTTGCTAAGTGTTTGTTTGTTACACCCTAGTGCGTCATTCTCCGCAACCAATTTCTCTCCTGATATGTATGGTGGCGGTGGGGCCGTGGCTATCAGTTTTCTGATAGGGTTAGATCCCGCCGCCTGAGCCAATCCTCTCTGTATTTCACCCTCCTGTTGCCATAACTGCAAATAATCATAATGTTTGATTCGTCTCTTTGTTGATTTAATGAGACATATCCTCCTCCTTAAATTTTGTAACACTTCTGGACTAAAGCTACCTACTCTTGGGAATTTCTCCCCGTCATGTACAGTCATTCTCTCCCATTCATCACATAAAACCTCTGTGTGTGAACCGTATTTTTCACACATTACGTACCTTGCCGACCCGACTGGTCGGTTCACTGAATCAACCCGAACCGAGGTTGATCGCCCCCTACCTGAACAATTGGCCCCCATACCTGTAGGCGTTGCTTTCACCACCTCTGACCTTCAATCAGGGTCTTCAGCGAACCCTTACAAAACCAAAATGTTCAAGATAGGCTGACGGTGGCGGTTTACCGAGTACCCCACTCACTCGCCCACGCCGACCAATACGACCTACACACTGCTCTAGTGCTGGCGTACTCGACCCAGGGCCCCTGCGACCTGAACCTCTATTAACTGGAACATGCGAGGGTTATCCGCAGAACACTTACTCTTTCCAGTAACTATTGGTTGCTGGATAGTTCCTGAGTGACCAGCGAACTTCCCTTAAAATAAAAAAATTACACAAATCACGTTAGAATGTACAAATAGTGTTTATGACCAGTTTGTACACAAATGGCACTGGTCAGACTAACTAATGCACACAATTACGTGCGGTACAATCGTTCAGTACATAAGCAACTAATCTTATGTACGGAGCGACCAGCGGAATCGAAAATTTCGGCTGCGAATTCCTTCAGCCAGAGCTTTATGGCCTATATGGGTTCCGCACCAACCCTTCCTGGTGTTGTGCTACTCGTCTCTATAGCGGACTTCTTAGTCTGCTGTAACTGGACCTCCTGGTCTTGTTATAAGACCTCCTGGTCTGTTGCTACAGTGTGACCTCCTGGTCTGCTACACTCTAATGCTCAAATTTTATGTTTAACCAAGGGATGCCTCCCTAGCCACCATGTACGTCACTTACATGCATGTACCTCACGAGAACTCGACTTCTTTGTGGTTCAACCTCAAAATTGTATAAACTTATATGTAAAACACTCACTCACCACATGTACACTTTTGTTTCTATTTCTATTTCTGCGCAGAAATTTTTTTCTTTAGACCAGATGTGTTGTAAATTTGGAGAAGGATCTGTTAGTCTAAATTTCGGACACTAAAAATAGACTTGCGCTATTTATCGCGTTGCCACCTCTTCGCCTGCTAAAATATAACACTAGCATGTGATTTGAGTTACGTGGGCGTACCCGGACGCTCCGTTGCGTAATTTACGCTGCGTGCGTCGGCCTTTGCGTACGCGAGTCTCAGCCCTTTGTTAGAGACACGTGTACACAAAGCCAATGTCCACCGTAACACAACTAACACGTTTATCAATGTAGATGATCCTCGATCATCTACCGAGCACCACACCAATCTCTCCTTGTACCTTTAGGTAGAGCTGCGTGTGTGCTTTACAATTTATCCCTTAATATATTACTTTTACACTTTAACTATGAAATAGCGACAAATCTCTTTTAGCACGTTTATCAATTATAAAATGGCAAACAGGAGAGTGATATATGAAAATACACGAAAAAGAAATGCAGATATGCGTGTGTGCGTACGCAAGATAGAAATAAACAGTTTTAAATGACACTAGCGTGTTGTTCTTACCTCCGGTTCCGGATTCCCTCAGCACCCTTTACTAAGCGAAGCAGACGCTTATCCAGACAGCACTACGAGGAATATGATCTCCCGCCCTTTGCTGATGGATAATGTCTGCTGAAATTACCTAGCAGAGATATGTGAAGGACTGGACGAGCCGCCAATTGATAAAGCTAAATATTTATCTTATTTAAAACCCTTTAAGAGGTTTAAGAACACTGTACGCTATTGACGTATGGAGTACCGTAAGGGTACGCACGTTGCGTAACAATCGCTTAGCCGTGGTCGAGACGCTCAAGCGTCACGTTCGCTCACGGCCAAGAGATCACAGGCAGGCACGCTATTGGCTGCTGACTAACGTAATGGTTCGCTATAGCGTAGCGGACGCTCGGGACCACGAGGAGATCACCAGCGGCGCAGACGCTCACAATGTTAAACCTTTATATCTAAACCATAAACAATGTAATATGCAGTAAAACCTTAGTGTAGAGATAGGGTGTAGATGCAACACAATGTAACCTTATTAACTTAAAAGCTGTTCGAGCGTCACCGACGCTCTGAGAATACTTAACACTATAAGAAATACACAACTACCGGGCTTAGGGTCTAACGCCTTATATGAATGTTATACTTGCAAAAAGAATAATACAATACAAGTCATACACTACAATATAACACAGACTAACTAACCAGATAACTACACAGGAAATACAATACAATTACGTTTAAGGGAAAATGAGAGAGAAAGAGGAGGAGAGAGAGAGAGAGAGAGATATGGCTCACAATAACAAGAAAAACAATATGATTGCGGAGAAAACTTACGCACAAGGGGAACGATCGCATGCGCCTCGATATCCAGCTCCCGATTATCAGCAATGAGAACCGTTGAAGAGAGTGAGCTGGATATGGTCGGCTTGTCTATTTATGCCCCACACACAATACAATTCAATGGTCCCTACAATCTCATTGTTCATTGGACACAGGAATTCGTCTTCGCATTATAACAAGAGGTCATAGGTTGATTCATACAGGTGGGCTGAGACCATTTCCAACTGCTCAGGTGGGTGGGAAACTAGGTTTCCCGCCGCATGGATAAGTAAGTGCAAATAATAGTAAATGGACATAAACTTCTTATGTCCATAACTATTCGCACGAGCGATCAATCAGCTTCAAACCAACACCGGAATATTGCTAATTAAATACTCTTCCGATGGATACTAAACACCACTATATGACCCCTGTCTGACCCTTCGTATCAAACAAAGAGGGATCTCTCTGTCCATGAACTTGCTATATTAACTAAACTTTCAGAATCTATCAAGGGGACCATGATCTACAAAATACATTATATGGTGAAAATATATAACAATTGAGTCGCACGCTGGGCGCACAGAAACTCTACCGTAAATGCGCATACCGTGCGCCTGCGGGTGCCCGCAACAGCGAGTATGCGCACGCACGGGAGAGCGCACGCATGCGCAGCGCGGACCTGTATGAGGTGCAAATATGGCAGTGTGCATCGTGATATTTTTCTGACTTTGACACATCAGTCAGAGTGGGTTTCTGGCATTCGGGGAAAGGGGTCCCATGTGAAAACATGGGTCCCCTTTCAGTTCGTGGTCGGGTGTCCGTTTTTTTTTTTTTTTCAAGTACGTGGATTACAAAAGGATTACAAGCAGAGGAGCCTTCAACCATGGATTATGTGAGTATAATTTTTTGTACAGGTACACCATGGATTCTACTGGAGAAGAGGACCGACCTGCGTGGGAACATAAGGTAAGTATGTGTATATGGAGGTGTGGATGGATGTATTAAAGTTATACTTTCAAGGTGTGTGTGTGTTGTCTTTATTGGGGTATTTTTTTAGTAGTAGTACTACAGGTACCAGCGGGCCCATTTTTCTGCCGCATGCTGGTACTTGTGGTTCTCCAAGTACCAGCTTGCGGGGGAGGCTTGCTGGGCCTTGTAGTACTGCTACTAAAAAAAATATCAATCACTTTGAACAAAGGCTATCAGCCCCCCATCCGCAGCCCATTGGATGGGGGGGACAGCCTCGGGCTTCACCCCTGGCCCTTGGGTGGCTGGGGGGACACACCCCTTGATTGAAGGGGTCCCCACTCCCCCAGGGTACCCCGGCCAGGGGTGACTAGTTGGATATTTGATGCCACGGCCGCAAGGCACTGTATAAAAGTGACCCCCGGCTGTGGCATTATCTGTCCAGCTAGTGGAGCCCGGTGCTGGTTTCAAAAATACGGGAGACCCCTACGCTTTTTGTCCCCCGTATTTTTGGAACCAGGACCAGGCGCAGAGCCCGATGCTGGTTGTTTAAATATGGGGAAAGCCCTGTCCATTTTTTCCCCATATTTCTGCAACCAGGATCGGCTCAAAGAACCCGAGGCTGGTTTGCCTTAGGAGGGGGGACCCCACGCAATTTTTTTTTTACATTTAAACATTTTTTTTTTTTTTACAAGGTGCACAATGAAGCCCAGCACGGATCTCTCAGATCCGGCCGAGATTCATTGTATTAAAGTCGGCAGTGTTTTACAAGTCACTCACGTAAAACACTGCCAAAAAAACCGAATAACATCGACATCGGAAAGCCCGAAAATGCAGAATACGGCAGCTTAGTAAATTAGTCGTAATCAATTCAAAAAGTTGCATATTTACACTTTCGATGTCATTCGTGATTGAACTTTGACCTCAAACGGGAAAATATGATTCTTAGTAAATTTACCCCATTGTGTCAGGGAGAAAAAGTGTCAAGAAGAGAGAGAGACAGAGAGGGAAGCAAGAGAGAAAAAGAAAGAGGGAAGAGGAGAGACCGGAAGAGATACTACCTTACTACAGCACACCTGTTATTTGGGGTTTATTTATTGTGCCACTTACCTCTCCAACCCCCATCTTCTGTATTTGTGCTCCTCGCCTCCCCCGCCCCCTCCATCTCTCTCATTTGTAGCCAACACAATAAAGCTCCCTCCACTTATATTCCGCTGTGTGCTCCCCCTCCCCCATTGCTATATTCGCTCCCCCGATCCCCGGTAGTTATATGCTTACATAGGAAAGAGGCCGTCTTCTTCCTGTTCTCTGTCTCTTCAGCTCCGGCTCCACGTTCTGTTTCCCAGGAAGCGATGTTCAGGCAACAGCGCATCCTTGCAGCATCAGTCATGTGACAGTGCGGGAGGCCAGGAACAGCTGATGTCACTGCCCAGGTGCTACAGAATAAACACGAACCGGAGAGCCTGATCCAGAGGAGAGCCGCTGCATACTGTTCTACTGAGGCAGACTGTCTCCAGCCATGTCCAGTTGAGACCTCTCCGGGAGAGGTCTCAGCCGGACATAGCTGGAGGCAGTCTGCCTCTGTAGTACATTATGCAGCGGCTCTCCTCGGGATCATATATATGGGCTACAGTATGCCATGATAATGTAAGTGTCTGACTGACGCCCCCACCGGGTTGGGAATAGCGGCACAGCCCAGCCGGGGGAATGGGGAAGGGAGGGGAGGCGCAGCACGGCAACCCAGAAATCCTCATCCAGTGCCCGGCCTTAAAATAGCAGCCGCGGCTTATTTACATAAATTGATCAGGGCAACGCTGCTGCGGCGGTTAGCAGTCAGCGGGAGGCAGTGAGAGCTGAGGGAGCGGGCAGTGGCCGTGCGGGTGGTGATGCCAGATGGTGCGCCCACAGTGCAGTTGCGCTGTGTGCAAGGCACCGCTGGCACACACATAGTTACGGCCCTGGGCCCAGTGATCACGTAGCTGGTGAATTAGGGGTACATGTACTAAGGGGAGAGAAGAGGGAAAAACATAAAAGGCAGAGATAATAACAGTACAGTAGATATCACTTTTCAATATGTACTACACACAAGGGATATCTCTGACTTCTGCCTGAAAGCAGGCTATATTATGAGCCTAGGTGGTGCTAGAAAACCCAGATATTACTAAGATCAAATATCACTTACCATTGGGTGCCTTCTCCAGCTCTGATTTTGTCTGTAACTGCTCCTCCTCACAGTGGGCTGTGTGAGGCAAGCAGGAAGTGTCTAATGTCAGGATATTAATTTAACAATAAAGTTTTAACAATGCAAATTTGAAGCAACGCATACCCAATTTTCTTCCAACTCCATGTCTGTTTTATTACTCTATTGCCACTACTCTTCCCATAAGGCTGCTGCATTTCATATTCTTCAGCCATATTGCAATTCAGTATTGTTTTCAGTGGCGTAACTAGAACTTTGTGGGCTCCACAGTAACATTTTGAAGGGGCCCCTGCCCCAATGCTTATAGTGAGACATCTCTCTCTGAAGTAAGTGGTTGTTAATTTAACCACTTAACTGACGATTTTTCCCTTCAAAAATGTTCATAACATTGTTTAAAAAAATAGTATTCATAGTTTAAAAAGTATTTTTTTTAAATATTATGCACATCTGCAGAGTGGATCTCCTCGTTAAAAACTGGGGAACACAGTGGGGTGGGGTGGTCGCTTGTGATTTGACCATGCCAGTTAAGTGGTTAACGTCCCGGAAAGCTTTGCAGATCAAAAACAAATGAAAATGTAGAAAATTGTTTGAATTGACTGTTGACTCCGAATGATAGCAGTAGTGGTAAACATCGTCAAAAAGAAACTGTTAGGCAAGTTTTTCATAAATATCTTAACATGACAATAGTTTGTGCTAAGATGGTTCCAAGGTTGCTGACTGCCGAACAGAAAGAAAATTGAAAAAGCTAATTTGTACAGACATTTTAGAACAAATTCAAGCAGATTTGCATCTTTTAGATAAGGTTATTACTAGAGATGTGCACCAGACATTTTTCGGGTTTTGTGTTTTGGTTTTGGATTCGGTTCCGCGGCCGTGTTTTGGATTCGGACGCGTTTTGGCAAAACCTCCCTGAAATTTTTTTGTCGGATTCGGGTGTGTTTTGGATTCGGGTGGTTTTAAAAAAAAAAAAACCCTCAAAAACAGCTTAAATCATAGAATTTGGGGGTCATTTTGATCCCATAGTATTATTAACCTCAATAACCATAATTTCCACTCATTTCCAGTCTATTCTGAACACCTCACACCTCACAATATTATTTTTAGTCCTAAAATTTGCACCGAGGTCGCTGGATGACTAAGCTAAGCGACCCAAGTGGCCAGCACAAACACCTGGCCCATCTAGGAGTGGCACTGCAGTGTCAGGCAGGATGGCACTTAAAAAAATAGTCCCCAAACAGCACATGATGCAAAGAAAAAAAGAGGCGCACCATGGTAGCTGGATGGCTAAGCTAAGTGACCCAAGTGGGCGGCACAAACACCTGGCCCATCTAGGAGTGGCACTGCAGTGTCAGACAGGATGACACTTAAAAAAATTAGCCCCAAACATCACATGATGCAGAGATAAATAAAAAATAAAAAAAAAGGTGCAAGATGGAATTGTCCTTGGGCCCTCCCACCCACCCTTATGTTGTATAAACAGGACATGCACACTTTAACAAACCCATCATTTCAGTGACAAGGTCTGCCAAACGACTGTGGCTTTAATGACTGGTTGGTTTGGGCCCCCACCAAAAAAGAAGCAATCAATTTCTCCTTGCACAAACTGGCTCTACAGAGGCAAGATGTCCACCTCCTCCTCATCGTCCGATTCCTCACCCCTTTCACTGTGTACATCCCCCTCCTCACAGATTATTCATTCGTCCCCACTGGAATCCACCATCTCAGGTCCCTGTGTACTTTCTGGAGGCAATTGCTGATAAATGTCTCCACGGAGGAATTGATTATAATTCATTTTGATGAACATCATCTTCTCCACATTTTCTGGAAGTAACCTCGTACGCCGATTGCTGACAAGGTGAGCGGCTGCACTAAACACTCTTTCGGAGTACACACTGGAGGGGGGCAACTTAGGTAAAATAAAGCCAGTTTGTGCAAGGGCCTCCAAATTGCCTCTTTTTCCTGCCAGTATACGTACGGACTGTCTGACGTGCCTACTTGGATGCGATTACTCATATAATCCTCCACCATTCTTTCAATGGTGACAGAATCATATGCAGTGACAGTAGACGACATGTCAGTAATCGTTGGCAGGTCCTTCAGTCCGGACCAGATGTCAGCACTCGCTCCAGACTGCCCTGCATCACCGCCAGTGGGTGGGCTCAGAATTCTTAGCCTTTTCCTCGCAGCCCCAGTTGCGGGAGAATATGAAGGAGGAGCTGTTGACGGGTCACGTTCCGCTTGACTTGACAAGTGTCTCACCAGCAGGTCTTTGCACCTCTGCAGACTTGTGTCTGCCAGAAAGAGAGATACAACGTAGGCTTTAAACCAAGGATCGAGCACGGTGGCCAAAATGTAGTGCTCTGATTTCAACAGATTGACCACCCGTGAATCCTGGTTAAGCGAATTAAGGGCTCCATCCACAAGTCCCACATGCCTAGCGGAATCGCTCCGTTTTAGCTCCTCCTTCAGTCTCTCCAGCTTCTTCTGCAAAAGCCTGATGAGGGGAATGACCTGACTCAGGCTGGCAGTGTCTGAACTGACTTCACGTGTGGCAAGTTCAAAGGGTTGCAGAACCTTGCACAACATTGAAATCATCCTCCACTGCGCTTGAGTCAGGTGCATTCCCCCTCCTTTGCCTATATTGTAGGCAGATGTATAGGCTTGAATGGCCTTTTGCTGCTCCTCCATCCTCTGAAGGGGTGGTATTCATGTGACCGCCGGTCAGCTGACCGACAGTCACATGACCTCCTCCACCAGCCTGACGGGTCACTGTCCCGATGGTCGGCATGCCGACCAACAGGGACTATTTCCACTCGTGGGTGTCCACGACACCCATAGAGTGGGAATAGAACCCGTGGCGACAGCAGGTCGCCACCGAGCCCGCAGCGTGGCGAGCGCAGCGAGCCTGCAAGGGGCTTGCTACACTCGCCCCTCCCCGCCGGGATCCCGGCGTCGGTATGCTGCCGGGATCCCGGCGTCGGTAAGCTGACCGGCGGTCAGGAGACCGCCGGTCAGCCGTACTACACCCCTCTGAAGCATATAGAGGGTTGAATTCCACCTCGTTACCACCTCTTGCTTCAGATGATGGCGGGGCAGGTTCAGGAGTGTTTGCTGGTGCTCCAGTCTTCGGCACGCGGTGGCTGAATGCCGAAAGTGGCCCGCAATTCTTCGGGCCACCGACAGCATCTCTTGCACGCCCCTGTCGTTTTTAGAAAATTCTGCACCACCAAAGTCAATGTATGTGCAAAACATGGGACGTGCTGGAATTTTCCCAGATATAATGCACGCACAATATTGGTGGTGTTGTCCGATGTCACGAATCCACAGGAGAGTCCAATTGGGGTAAGCCATTCTGCGATGATGTTCCTCAGTTTCCGTAAGAGGTTGTCAGCTGTGTGCCTCTTATGGAAAGCGGTGATACAAAGCGTAGCCTGCCTAGGAACGAGCTGCTGTTCTTGCTGTGGGAGGCAATACATCTACCCAGTGGGCTGTCACAGTCATATAGTCCTGAGTCTGCCCTGCTCCACTTGTCCACATGTCTGTGGTTAAGTGGACATTGGGCGCAACTGCATTTTTTAGGACACTGGTGACTCTTTTTCTGACGTCTGTGTACATTCTCTGTATCGCCTGCCTAGAGAAATGGAACCTAGATGGTATTTGGTACCGGGGACACAGTACCTCAAGCAATTCTCTAATTCCCTGTGAATTAACGGTGGATACCGGACACACGTTTAACACCACAGAAGCTGCCAAGACCTGAGTTATCCGCTTTGCAGCAGGATGACTGCTGTGATATTTCATCTTCCTCGCAAAGGACTGTTGGACAGTCAATTGCTTACTGGAAATAGTACAAGTGGTCTTCCGACTTCCCCTCTGGGATGACGATCGACTCCCAGCAGCAACAACAGCAGCGCCAGCAGCAGTAGGCGTTACATTCAAGGATCCATCGGAGGAATCCCAGTTAGGAGAGGACTCGTCAGACTTGCCAGTGACATGGCCTGCAGGACTATTGGCGTTCCTGTCTAAGGAGGAAATTGACACTGAGGGAGTTGGTGGTGTGGTTTGCAGGAGCTTGGGTACAAGAGGAAGGGATTTAGTTGTCAGTGGACTGCTTCCGCTGTCACCCAAAGTTTTTGAACTTGTCAATGACTTCTGATGAATGCGCTCCAGGTGACGTATAAGGGAGGATGTTCCTAGGTGGTTAACGACCCCTACTTAGTACAGCTTGACAAAGGCAACACACGGCTTGACACCTGTTGTCCGCATTTCTGTTGAAATAATTCCACACCGAAGAGGTGATTTTTTTTGTATTTTGACCAGGCATGTCAATGGCCATATTCGTCCCACGGACAACAGGTGTCTCCCCGGGTGCCTGACTTAAACAAACCACCTCACCATCAGAATCCTTCTTGTCAATTTCCTCCTCAGCGCTAGCAACACCCACATCCTCATCCTGGTGTACTTCAACAGTGACATCTTCAATTTGACTATCAGGAACTGGACTGCGGGTGCTCCTTCCAGCATTTGCAGGGGGCGTGCAAATGGTGGAAGGTGCCACCTCTTCCCGTCCAGTGTTGGGAAGGTCAGGCATTGTAACCGACACAATTGGACTCTCCTTGAGGATTTGTGATTTAGAAGAACGTACAGTTCTTTGCTGTGCTTTTGCCAGCTTAAGTCTTTTCATTTTTCTAGCGGAAGGATGAGTGCTTCCATCCTCATGTGAAACTGAACCACTAGCCATGAACATAGGACAGGGCCTCAGCCGTTCCTTGCCACTCCGTGTCGTAAATGGCATATTGGCAAGTTTACGCTTCTCCTCAGACGCTTTTAATTTAGATTTTTGGGTCATTTTACTGAACTTTTGTTTTTTGGATTTTACATGCTCTCTACTATGACATTGGGCATCGGCCTTGGCAGACGACGTTGATGGCATTTCATCGTCTTGACCATGACTAATGGCAGCAGCTTCAGCACGAGGTGGAAGTGGATCTTGATCTTTCCATATTTTACCCTCCACATTTTTGTTCTCCATTTTTTAATGTGTGGAATTATATGCCAGTAATATATCAATAGCAATGGCCTACTATACTGTACTATATATGTATACTATTGGTCATCAAAATGCTGCACTGTAATACTAGAAGCTATAGAAAAGTATATATATTATTGTATATATTAGTACAGAGCGGTGTAACTGTGACACATGTGTCATGACAAGCAGTATAGAAGCTATAGAATAGTATATATATTACTGTATATATATATATATATATATATATATATATATATCAGTACAGAGCGGTGTAACTGTGACACGTGTCCTGACAAGCAGTATAGAAGCTATAGAATAGTATATATATTACTGTATATATATATCAGTACAGAGCGGTGTAACTGTGACACGTGTCCTGACAAGCAGTATAGAAGCTATAGAATAAGAGGATTTTGGTACCTACCGGTAAATCCTTTTCTCTTAGTCCGTAGAGGATGCTGGGGACTCCAAAAGGACCATGGGGTATAGACGGATCCGCAGGAGCTTGGGCACACTATAAAGACTTAAACTGGGTGTGAACTGGCTCCTCCCTCTATGCCCCTCCTCCAGACCTCAGTTAGAAACCGTGCCCAGGAGAGATGGACATTTCGAGGAAAGAATTTTATAAACACGGTGAGTGTCATCCCAGCTCACACCACGAACAGACCGCAGAACGTGGCATTCAATAGAAAACCAGTCTACGGCATGAAAAAGACACAGCCACATGCTGAGAGAATATGTAACACAACCTGTGTGCCAACACAACCAATAATAAGATACCTCATGCCATGGCCTGAACATCATCAGCAAGAGCCTGACAGAGAAGAAACACCACTAAAGTGTAACCAAAAACAACTGCAGACACAGTACGCACTGGGACGGGCGCCCAGCATCCTCTACGGACTAAGAGAAAAGGATTTACCGGTAGGTACCAAAATCCTCTTTTCTCATACGTTCTAGAGGATGCTGGGGACTCCAAAAGGACCATGGAGTCAATACCAAAGCTCCAGAACGGGCGGGAGAGTGCAAACGACTCTGCAGCACCGATTGAGCAAACAAAAGGTCCCCCTCAACCAGGGTATCAAACCTGTAGAGCATAGCAAACGCATTTGAACCCAACCAAGTATCCACTCAGCAGAGTTGAACCGCCGAGACTCCTCGGGCCTCCTCCAAGGAGGAGCCCATCTTCCCAGTAAAATGGTCCTCCACCGACAACGGTGACAGCGATCCAGCCGTAGACCGAACATACCAAATAGCATCACAGATCCAACGTGTAACCGACTGCATAACACAGTCACCCAAACCATACTGGGAACATATCAGACAAACAGAGCCCCTGTTTCTCCAATCTGAACCAAAAAGGCGACCTAAATATTCAAATCCCTGGCTACATCGAGAGAATTTGAATCAGCTAATGCCTAAGTAACCGCCGGCATCAAAATAGGCCAAATTCTGCGAACCCCAGAAAACACTCTCGGCAGAACTACTAACCGAGTTCTCAATTCCTTTCAATCCACATGAAAGATCAAACAAGGCTCTTGTGATACAACAAAACCACCACTTCTGACACCCGCCTTGCGGATGTCAAAGCCAAGAGCATGACCACTTTCCAAGAGAGAAATTTTTGTAAAGAAAGTATTAGGCCACACTCCCAACCTTAAACTTGCATCTACACTGGTTTGTAAAGTACGGATAAGAACGACCTAGCTGAAAGACTTCCATAGGAACCTTCCTGGATACACCCAAAACACATAGTTACGCCCACTACAGTGGTAAAGCTTAGCCGTTACTTCTTTCTTAGCTTGAAGAATTGAGGAAAGGACTACACTGGGAACACCCTTTCTGCTTAGGATATGGCATTCCACCGCCACGACGTCAGACGCAGCCGCGGTAAGTCCTCAAACGCGCCCTGATCTTGTTGTCACAGATCCTCACGTAGAGAAAAAGGGCAGGAATCTTCTATGAGTAAATCATGAAAACCTGGAAAGCAACCCCTCCTTGGTTAGACCGGATCCAAGAGGATCGCCTGAACCTTTGTTCATCCTACGTTTATCACCTTCAAACAAAAATGAAAGCGGAGAGGCCACCTAGACCAACTAAAAACCACAGTGTCACGAGGTTGTCCACTGCTATAGCTTAAGCATCCCCTGACCTGGAACAATATCCCTGAGGCCTCTCATTGAGGCGAGATGCCAACATATCCAATTGCGACAATCACCAAAGACTTGTCACGTCTGTGAAAACTTCTTGATGACGACCGAATTTTTCTGGATGGAGACCGCTTCAGCAGAGGAAATCTATTTCTCTGTCGTTCACCTCCGGAACGAAGACTGCTAGTATAGCGTTTACCAGACTCTCCACCCAACGGCAAAACTGTGCCATTTCCGCTTTGCTCCTTGTTCCGCCATAGCGGTTTACTTGTGTCACTGCTGACAAGTCATCTAGCAGAACTAACACGGGCAGAACACGAAGACTATGTGTGTCGAAACTAACTCTTAATTCCAGAAGTTTATAGCACACAAGCTTTCCAACTCGACCTTATCCCCTGGAAACACGTCCCTTGCAAGTACTGCTCCTCCGTCCCGGAGATCTGTATGCACGGACACCAGGATCTACACCCGGAACCCGAACCCTCATCCAGAGCCGGCGCTACCCGCTCAGCAAGGGTATGCAATGCAGGGAGGCGCTGAGGTGAAGAGGCGCTCTCCCTGCTCTGCTACCCTGCTGCTGCGCCTGTCAGTCTGGATGACAGCTAGCAGCGCTGGCAGCGGGTAGCGTGGCTCTCTCCCCTCCTCCTCCCCAGTGAGACTGCAGGCAGTGGCACTGTGCAGACTCACCCCTCACACAGCTCCGCTGCCGCCCGCCGCCGTCCCAAACTGTATTGGGGGCGTGGCCTAATCGCGGGAGGCGTGGCCACGCCCCCTCATGGAAAACGTTTTTTTTTTTTTTTAAATCTTAATGGCGCCTGATGATCCCTGAGCCCCCGGCCAGCCCCTCAGGCAGGGTGAATTCAGTGTAGGAACATTATCAGTGTGATCACCCTCCGCCCCCCTCCCCACCTATACAGGAACAGGCAGAGGCTCAGCATTAGCAGCATATGCTGTGCTCCCAGGATGAAAGCCTTATGCTGCTGCCCAGTAAAGAGGGATGGTGGTGGGAGTGCAGCAGACCAGGGTCCATGCTGGGCCACTCCATAAGTCCCAGGTAATTAGTACCCGCTCCCCCCTCGTCATCACCTCTGACATCCTACAGCCGCTGAAGTAACGGAGCCTGCAAGAAACCGGAGGCGGAGAAGGGAGAGAAGGAGCAGCGCCTGAGCCGGGACCTCCTGCAGGTACTTGGGCCGCATTGTGGTGGGAATGACGGCTGTACCTGACATAGGGGGTCATTCAGAGATGAACGCAGATGGTGTATATGCAGCCAGATCTGCGTTCATCTCTGCACATGCTGAGGGCCGCCCAGCACAAGGCAAGGCCGCCCAGCATGTGTGGCGCCGCCTCCCGATGCATCCGCAATTTGATTGAGGACGCATCTGATCTAAGGATGACCCCTGGCAGTGCAGCTTGGTCAGCAGCCATTTTTTATGGGAGCGGCTGTGTGTGACGTCCTGGCCTGCCCCCTTTTTTACCGGCGTCACCCCCGCAACACCTTAACTCCGCTACGCTGTTGCCTATCAATCACATTGTGGTTGCATCCATTGGGGAAGCGACCGCAATGTGTGTGGCCTCATCCCACTGCGCATGCAGTTTGCTGCCACTGGCAAACTGCGGTGAGGGCCGCTATTGCAGCGGGGTCTCAATGACCTTCATAATGTGTATAATGGGCTGTACCTGGCATAATGAGTATAATGGGCTCTACTCTGGCGTAACGTGTAATAGCGGCTCTCCTGTATGGCGTAAGGTGTATAAGGGTACTACTGTGCGGTGTAATGTGACTAACGGACACTGCTGTGCGGTGTAATGTGACTAATGGACACTGCTGTGCGGTGTAGTGTGAATGACGGACACTACTGTACAGGATAATGTGACTAACGGACACTACTGTGCGGTGTAACGTGACTAACGGACACTGCTGTGTGGTGTAATGTGACTAACGGACACTACTGTGTGGGGTTATGTGAACTGGTACTATTCTGTGGCCCTATATTTTTGGCACGCGCCTTCGGCGCGCACTGTCCCTGTTCTGAGCATGGCCAGAGGAAACTATTGCCCTGAGCTCTTCGAGATCTAGAACTGGCCCTGTCATTTATTTTAAATGTGAATAAGGGGCACTGTTATGTGGCATAATATGAATCAGGGACACTACGTTTGGGTTAATGTGCATAAGATTGTAATACTGTGTTGCGTAATTTCAATTGTGGATACCATTGTGGTCACGCCCTTCCTTTTGTGAGCACATCCCTTTTTGCAGTGCGCGCTATCCCTTTTTTATGGATGGGAGGGCGCAAATTTATTATTTGCAGGAGGGCGCCAAACACTCTAGCACCGGCCCTGCCCTCATCCCTCTAGAAGGAGAGAACCGAGCAGACACCACAGGAGCGATGTCCTGGCCGTTATGATTATATACATGTGCGTGTGCAGGTGAGACCCGGACCACATTTCCAACTGGTCTCTTGAAAACCACTCTGGCAATAAAGCCTCTCACCAAAAAAGGCCTCTCCGGCCGCAGCCAACCGGTTAAGTAACGGAACACCTTGATGAAGTGTCACAGTAAAACCGATCCAACCCTGGATCTTCAGACCTCTTTTCTCATGGAAAAACACTGAACTTTTACCGGTCATTATCTACTCTGAAAACCACCTCCAACCTCAGTGTCGTTGGAAACAATAGCCAATCCCTGTGTCGAAGAACAGTCAGAGAGAACCAACGATTTGCACCTTTATACAGGGCCCACCGGACAATGTCCTGATCCCCTCTGTACAGCGTCGTGTACCATCTTCCCTTCCAGAATGGAATGGCAAGAACTATTAGATAACAATAAGGGGAAACAACCGTAACTCCAAATGTTCCCCTTTGGATTCTATAAAAAACCCACAGGTCCCAGTCTATTTCTGGACCAATTGAACCATAGTAGACAAGTGCCCGCCGGAGCGGGGACCAGCCCGATAGACTCAGCGACAAGTGGTGGATGTGGAGGAAACAGAAAACGACATCCACTTCTGCGAACCCAACAAAGCTGCAGAACTCTTACCTTTTCACCTTCCCCTGACTACCCAGAACAAGAAAAAGGACTGTATCGAACCGGTTAAAATGACCACATCCCACAAAAGAATGCGTCTCCAACCATTGTGAAAGAGGCTAACACACGAAGTTAGACTTACCAGAGGAGTCCGCCGAGATTGACTGACCATAGGCCACCAAACAGCTGTATACGTTCCTCCCTCATCTCCCGGAGAGATCCTCCGCATTCTTCCGGTCACACCTCTGTCACGTGGCAGCCTGCTGCAATGTTATAAGGTAGAACAAACATAGACAAGCCTACCTACACTGGGTAGGGTAATTCTATCGGATGCCTACCCGAATACAACACTCCCTCATGTGCATACAGCGCAACAAGGTCAAAGTATAGAAATAAAATTTCACTTAGCTGCCGGTGTATGATCCCTTGCGACCGGGCTCTGCGTCGGCCAGGAGTTGACTGTCATCATTTTCTCTCCGCGACTTGAAGAGAAGAATATTCGGACTCCTTGAGAGGATCGAACCAACTTGTCACGGCCAATCTAGAGCTTAATCAACAGAGCGACCAGTACATGATAAGAATACTATTATTTCAGCATTCATGGATATACATCATGTAATACACAATACAACACCCATATCCTAACCATGCATATATAAACTTATATCTACATATACATACATATAGATATAACTTATACGCAAGTGGATTGTCCAGACCCGTCAGGTCCCTAGTGACTGTAATGTGTTGTGAATGTGTATGACCATGCACTGACATCCCCCTGATGTGGATCTACCAGGAACGTTAAAGTCGACAGAAACGTAGTAAATGTCGACAGCAAGGAATAGTAAGCGGGCAAAAAATAATCACGGAACCCCGAGGGGTTCGAGGGAAGGATACAAATACAATTCCGATAAGACTCCCCCACATATACCAATAAAAATATATAAATATATAGGTACAAGGCAATAACAGCCTGACAATTTTTTTACCCAGGAAATACCGTTGATGCCGACAGGGCATCCCCAAACAACTGTATCTCCGCTATCGTGTTTACTGTTTTAATCACACAAACACCACTTTGCTCATACTTAATTTCCCTAATCAAGTACTGCCATGCGCCGGCGAAGCCGACAGTTAACCCCCCAGCAGCTTGTCACAAGTCCCCACACCTGCCGACACATGTCGACTAACCAATAGTGGGTACAAACAGGGAAGCACTGAAAATATGTAATGTAAGAGTGATTATGCGCCCATTATCAAACCTAAGGCTATATGACACCCATATAGCTTTAAAACACTGTGCCCCCCCTCCAACTCACTATCCAGCAAGTCCTGGCGGGGAACCTGAGAAAATAGCGCTGATTCCCTGTGAGGGCTAAGCTCCGCCCCTTCCGGGCGCGCTTAAGACCGCTCAACTTATATAAATATATAAATCTAAATCCAGCTGGGGACTCTATATACAGGGGGTAACCCCCTGTATAAATCACCTTATGTTCAAACGCAGCCCAGGGCGCCCCACCTGCGCCCCGCACCCACGGAAGCCGTTGGTGTGTGGGAGCCATGGAGCGCAGCCTGCACGATGCGGTACCCTGGCGGGGCGACGACACCCGGTGTCCGGGTATGTCCCCGTGCCCGGGATCCATCCATAAATGCCGCCCAGGGCGCTCCCCCCCAGCGCCCTGCTACCGCTGCTGCTCCCTCCCATTTGCGGCGCACTGGCGGGGTGGGCACCAAAGTATGTCCCCCCGCCAGTGATCTACTGAGTACCTTATACATATCCCGTTATATGCTGCCCAGGACGCTCCCCCCCCCCCCCAGCGCCCTGCACCCTACAGGCCGGTGGAGTGCGGGAGCAGGGAGCGCAGCGCTACCGCTGCTGCTCCCTCCCGTTCGCAGCTGCCCAGGGCGCTCCCCTCCAGCGTCCTGCACCCTGCAGGCCGAAGGTATGTGTGGGAGCAGGGAGCGCAGCGCTACCGCTGACGCTCCCCCCTGCGGCCCACTGGCGGGGTGAACATACCCCCTGCCCAGGCATCAAAATATGTCCCCCCGCCAGCATTTAGTCCCTCAGTAACCTGCCCCCAGGGCGCTCCCCCCCAGCGCCCTGCACCCTGAGAAACGTTGGAGTGTGGGAGCATGGAGCACAGCACTACCGCTGCTGTTACCTCCGTTACTGAAGTCTTCTGCCGTCACTGAAGTCTTCTTTTCTTCCAATACTCACCCGGCTTCTTTCTTCTGGCTTCTGTGAGGGGATTGACGGCGCGGCTCCGGGAACAAGCAGCTAGGCGCACCAAGTGATCGAACCCTCTGGAGCTAATGGTGTCCAGTAGCCGAGAAGCAGAGCCTTTAAACTAAGAAGAAGTAGGTCCTGCTTCTCTCCCCTCACTCCCACGATGCAGGGAGCCTGTAGCCAGCAGGTCTCCCTGAAAATAAAAAACCTAACATAAAGTCTTTCAGAGAAACTCAGGAGAGCTCCCCTAGTGTGTGACCCATCACTCCTGGGCACAAAGTCTAACTGAGGTCTGGAGGAGGGGCATAGAGGGAGGAGCCAGTTCACACCCAGTTTAAGTCTTTATAGTGTGCCCAAGCTCCTGCGGATCCGTCTATACCCCATGGTACAGAGTGGTGTATCTGTGAAACATGTGTCCTGACAAGCAGTATAGAAGCTATAGAATAGTATATATATTACTGTATATATATATATATATATATCAGTACAGAGCGGTGTAACTGTGACACACATGTCCTGACAAGCAGTATAGAAGCTATAGAATAGTATATATATTACTGTATATATATATATATATATCAGTACAGAGCGGTGTAACTGTGACACACATGTCCTGACAAGCAGTATAGAAGCTATAGAATAGTATATATATTACTGTATATATATATCAGTACAGAGCGGTGTAACTGTGACACATGTGTCCTGACAAGCAGTATAGAAGCTATAGAATAGTATATATATTACTGTATATATATATATATATATATATCAGTACAGAGCGGTGTAACTGTGACACATGTGTCCTGACAAGCAGTATAGAAGCTATAGAATAGTATATATATTACTGTATATATATATATATATATATCAGTACAGAGCGGTGTAACTGTGACACACATGTCCTGACAAGCAGTATAGAAGCTATAGAAAAGTATATATATTACTGTATATATCAGTACAGAGCGGTGTAACTGTGACACGTGTCCTGACAAGCAGTATAGAAGCTATAGAATAGTATATATATTACTGTATGTATATATATATATATATATATATATATATAAGTACAGAGCAGTGTAACTGTGACACATGTGTCCTGACAAGCAGTATAGAAGCTATAGAATAGTATATCTAATTTATCTATTACTGTATATATATATATCGGTACAGAGCGGTGTAACTGTGACACATGTGTCCTGACAAGCAGCATAGAAGCTATAGAATAGTATATATATTACTGTATATATCAGTACAGAGCGATGTAACTGTGACACATGTGTCCAGACAAGCAGTATAGAAGCTACAGAATAGTATATACAGGTTGAGTATCCCATATCCAAATATTCCGAAATACGGAATATTCCAAAATACGGACTTTTTTGAGTGAGACTGAGCTAGTATAACCTTTGTTTTCTGATGGCTCAGTGTACACAAACTTTGTTTAATACTCAAAGTTATTAAAAATATTGTATTAAATGACCTTCAGACTGTGTGTATAAGGGCCCTCATTCCGAGTCGTTCGCTCTGTATTTTTCATCGCATCGCAGTGAAATTCCGCTTAGTACGCATGCGCAATATTTGCACTGCGACTGCGCCAAGTAATTTTACAATGGAGATAGTATTTTTACTCACGGCTTTTTCATCGCTCCGGCGATCGTAGTGTGATTGACAGGAAATGGGTGTTACTGGGCGGAAACAGGCCGTTTTATGGGCGTGCGGGAAAAAACGCTACCGTTTCCGGAAAAAACGCAGGAGTGGCCGGGGAAACGGGGGAGTGTCTGGGCGAACGCTGGGTGTGTTTGTGACGTCAAACCAGGAACGACAAGCACTGAACTGATCGCAGATGCCGAGTAAGTGTGGAGCTACTCTGAAACTGCTAAGTAGTTTGTAATCGCAATATTGCGAATACATCGTTCGCAATTTTAAGATGCTAAGATACACTCCCAGTAGGCGGTGGCTTAGCGTGAGCAACTCTGCTAAAATCGCCTTGCGAGCGATCAACTCGGAATGAGGGCAAAGGTGTATATGAAACATAAATGAATTGTGTGAATGTACACATACTTTGTTTAATGCACAAAGTTATAAAAAATATTGGCTAAAATTACCTTCAGGCTATGTGTATAATGTGTATATGAAACATAAATGCATTCTGTGCTTAGATTTAGGTCCCATCAACATAATATTTCATTATAGTATGCAATTATTCCAAAATACGGAAAAATCCCATATCCAAAATTCCTCTGGTCCCAAGCATTTTGGATAAGGGATACTCAACCTGTATTACTATATATATATATATCAGTACAGAGCGGTGTAACTGTGACACATGTGTCCTGACAAGCAGTATAGAAGCTATAGAATAGTATATATATTACATTTACTGTTGTCAAAGTCAGAAAAATATCACGATGCACACTGCCATATTTGCACCTCATATGTGTCCCTGCTGCGCATGCGTGCGCTCTCCCGTGCGTGCGCATACTCGCTGTTGCGGGCACCCGCAGGCGCACGGTATGCGCATTTACGGTAGAGATTGTATGCGTCTAGCGGGCGACTCTTTCGTTACATATTTTCACATATAATGTATTTTGTAGATTATGGTCCCTTTGATAGAATCTGAAAGTTTGGTTAATGTAGAATGTTCATGTACGGAGAAATCCCTCTTTGTTTGATACGAAGGGTCAGACAGGAGTAATACAGTGGTGTTTAGTATCCATCGGAAGAGTATTTAATTAGCAATATTCCGGTGTTGGCTTGAAGCGTATAAATCGCTCGTGCGAATAGTTATGGACATAAGAAGTTTATGTCCATTTACTATTATTTGCACTTACTTATCCATGCGGCGGGAAACCTAGTTTCCCACCCACCTGAGCAGTTGGAAATGGTCACAGCCCACCTGTATGAATCAACCTATGACCTTTTGTTATAATGCGAGGAGGAGTTCCTGTGTCCAATGAACAATGAGATTGTAGGGACCATTGAATTGTATTGTGTGTGGGGCATAAATAGACAAGCCGATCACATCCAGCTCTCACTCTTCAACGGTTCTCATTGCTGATAATCGGGAGCTGGATGTCCAGAGGCGCATGCGATCGTTCCCCTTTGTGCGTAAGTTTTTCTCCGCAATCATATTGTATTTCTTGTTATTGTGGGCCATCTCTCTCTCTCTCTCTTCTCCCCTTTCTCTCTTAATCTTCCTGCAAACGTAATTGTATTATATTGTATTTCCTGTGTAGTTATCTGGTTAGTTAGTCTATGTTATATTGTAGTGTATGACTTGTATTGTATTAATTCTTTTGCAAGTATAACATTCATAATATATATATAAGGCGTTGGACCCTAAGCCCAGGTATCTGTGTATTTCTCATAGTGTTAAGTATTTTCAGAGCGTCAGTGACGCTCGAACAGCTTTTAAGATAATCAGGCTACACAAGGTTGCATCTACACTCTATCTCTACACTAAGGTTTTACTGCATATTACATTGTTTATGGTTTAGATATAAAGGTTTAACATTGTGAGCGTCAGCGCCGCTGGTGATCTCCTCGTGGTCCCGAGCGTCCGCTACGCTATAGCGAATCATTACGTTAGTCGGCAGCCAATAGCGTGCCTGCCTGTGATCTCTTGGCCGTGAGCGAACGTGACGCTTGAGCGTCTCGACCACGGCTAAGCGATTGTTACGCAACATGCGTACCCTTACGGTACTCCATACGTAAATAGCGTACAGTGTTCTTAGACCTCATAAAGGGTTTTATATAAGATAAATATTTAGCTTTATCAATTGGCGGCTCGTCCTGTCCTTCACATATCTCTGCTAGGTCATTTCAGCAGACATTATCCATCAGCAAAGGGCGGGAGATCATATTCTTCGCAGTGCTGACGGGATAAGCGTCTGCTTCGCTTAGTAAAGGGTGCTGAGGGAATCCGGAACCGGAGGTAAGAACAACACGCTAGTGTCTTATAAAACTGTTTTTTTTTTTCTATCTTGCGTACGCACACACGCATATCTGCATTTCTTTTTCGTGTATTTTCATATATCACTCTCCTGTTTGCCATTTTAAAATTGATAAAACGTGCTAAGAGAGATTTGTCGCTATTTTATAGTTAAAGTGTAAAAGTAATATTAAGGGATAAAGTGTAAAGCACACACGCAGCTCTACCTAAAGGTACAAGGAGAGATTGGTGTGGGGTTCAGTAGAGGATCGAGGATCATCTACATTGATAAATGTGTACATTGTGTTACGGTGGACATTGGTTTTGTGTACGCGTGTCTCTAACAAAGGGCTGAGACTTGCGTACGCAAAAGCCGACGCACGCAGCGTAAATTACGCAACGGAGCGTCTGGGTACGCCCACGTAACTCAAGTCACACGATAGTGTTGATTTTTAACAGGCGATAAATAGCGCAACAGGCGATAAATAGCGCAACAGGTGATAAATAGCGCAAGTTTATTTTAGTATTCGAAATTTAAATTAACAGATCCTTCTCCAAATTTACAACACATCTGGTCTAAAGAAAATTTCTGCGCAGAAATAGAAATAGAAACAAAAGTGTATATGTGGTGAGTGAGTGTTTGTTTTTACAATTTTGGGGATTGAACCACAGAAATCATCGAGTTCTCGTGAAGGTACATACGTGTAAGTGACATGCACAGTGGCTAGGGAGGCATCCCTGGTTAAACATAAAATTTGAGCATTAGAGTGTAGCGGACCAGGAGGTATAGCAGACCAGGAGGTCAGACCAGGAGGTCGTATAACAGACCAGGAGGTCTAGGTACAAAGAAGTCCGCTATAGAGACAAGGCACAACACCAAGAAGGGTTGGTGCAACACCCATATAGGACAATAAAGCTCAGGCTGAAGGAATTCGCAGCTGCCGAATGTCGATTCCACTGGTCGCTCCGTACATAAGATTAGTTGCTTATGTGCTGAACGACTGTACCGCACGTAATTGTGTGCATTAGTTAGTAACCTGACCAGTACCATTTGTGTACAAACCCGGTCACAAACGCTATTTGTACATTCTAACGTGATTTGTGTAATTTTTTATTTTTTCAAAAAGGGAAGTTCGCTGGTCACTCTAGAACTATCCGACAACCCCACCTTTACTGGAAAGGGTTAATGCTCTTCGGATCATACCTACATGTTCCAGTAAACTAAGGTTAATAGGGGCCCTGGGTCGAGTACGCCAGCACTATATCAGTGTGTGGGCATATTGGTCGGCGTGGGCGAGTGAGTGAGGTGCTCGGTAAACTTCACCGTCAACCTATCTTTGAATATTTCGTTTTTTTGTAAGGGTTCGCTGAACACCCTGATATAAAGGTCAGAGGTAGAGCAAGCAACACCTGCAAATTATGGGGGCCAGTTGTTCAGGAAGGGGGCGATCAACCTCGGTTCGGGTTGATTCTGTAAACCGACCAGTCGGGTCGGCAAGGTATGTAATGTGTGAAAAATACGGAAGACACACAGAAATTTTATGTGATGAATGGGAAAGAATGACTGTACATGACGGGGAGAAATTCCCAAGAATAGGTAGCTTTAGCCCAGAAGTGTTACTAAATCTAAGGAGAAGGATAGGTCTTATTAAACCAGCAAAGAGACGGATCAAACATTGTGATTATTTGCAGTTATGGCAACAGGAAAGTGAATTGCAAAGAGAGTTAACTGACATATCTGACTCTCATCTTGGGAGGAGAGACATGGCAATGGAAAGGATTATGGTTGCGGAGAAAGGCACAATGTTGAACAATAAAAACGCACTTAGCAACTGTAGTATAGATGATAAGAATAAGTGTAATAAACATAACAATGATAATTGTAATGCTGTTAAATGTACAACTATTAACCCGTGCAAGTTGCACCCCATGTCAAACTTCCCTCAGGAATACAAACAAGAAAGTGAACCCAACACGATGTCGGCACCTCTTCCAGCAGCCATCACACAAGACATCCAGGTGGACGCGACCAAATCGGTAAAGGCAATAATCAAACCCCCTAACGGAGGGTCAGGTGAGGTCGTGTCCACAGGTACGTACAATGTTTTATATCTCGCACAAACAAATGTACCCAATATTGTAAGACCAAAACAAGGTGATGTAATTGAGTTTAGTCCTGTCAGGGTGATCACAGTCCCCAAAGGGAAGACTGACGATCAGGGAACCATTCCCGTCCAGGACAGTGCAATGCGCTGTCCCTGGTCCCGGACCGAATTGAGATCAATTATGTCTGAATTTCCTGATCCTAGGAAAAATCTAGTCGCATGTCAAAAGTTCATTAAAGAACTAGGAAACTCAACAGAACCCACCAACAAAGATTGGCGGACAGTGCTGAGGGCATGTTTGCCCTCCAGTGTTGACCCTGCGAAATTTATTGCTGATTGTAAATTAGACACGGAGGTACCTTGTACGGAGGAACACAATCAGGAATGTATTAAGCAGATCAACCGACAGTTGGAAGTATATTTCCCAGCCATTGTCGAGTGGAACAAAATCTTCCCCATAAGACAAAACAAAGGGGAAAGTACTTCTAATTATTTCCATCGGGCATTACAGGACATGACTAGGTATACGGGTATAGAAAACATTGAAACAAGTGCACCGCACAGAGAAGTAGCAGTATCTGTGCTAATGAATGGTTTAAAGGAGGTATTGAGAACAAGGATACAGATCACCAATCCAAACTGGAGAAATATCTCAGTGGCCGCATTAAGAGAGGCCGCTATTGATCATGATCGAAATATCACCAGGCACAGGGAGTCACAAAGTGATAAGTTAATGGCCGCAAGTAAACAGGCCCTAACCACAAGACCACTCCAGCATAAGCCCCAAACCCCTGCGAGAAATTTAAATGTGGAAATCTGTTATAATTGCCAGAAGGAAGGCCATTATGCAAGAGATTGTAGATCAAGAAATTTACAGAAGGTATATAAACCCCCTAGACAACAACATAACCATGATATCCAAGGAAGCAGGGAAGTACAGGGAAAACGGTTGATGGTGATGAGCATCCAAGCGTTTGAGGAGGCATCAAATCAACCAAGGCCCCATTTCACTGACACTTGGAGGAAGCCCAGGGTTTGTTATCATTGTAAAAGAGAAGGGCATTATGCCAGTAACTGTAACATCCCACGTAAGGTCAAACCCCCTAGACAATGAAAATGACACACCAAATTACAATCAGGGATCATATAGGAAGAATTTTAAGCCACACCCATGATATGTAGTCAGGAAAGGTGATCATTAGGACTGATGGTAAGCCTGAGGTTATAGTTAATAAATTGGGAGGTCATTCCCTGAAGACACAGGAATGACCGGGTGAAACGTTGTAAATGTATCTGTGAAATGTTTTTTTTCTCTCTCCCCATCTCTGACAATTATTGGTAGGACTCAAACATTGCATGTCTGCTTGGTCTTTGCAGAAGTCTACCAAACCCCAGCATGACCTATCCGCATCAATGTATTCTGGCCAGATACAGACAGTGGAATATGGAGGTGCTGGGGGGAGGGACTGCGCAAGGAAACCATTGGACATGTAGATATGACAGCCTGATGATCTGACAATGTTTTAAAAATGTTTGAAAAATGTTTTTCCCTGTTGTTGTTTATTGTTGATTTATGTGATATATACATATATGAACGGTTCTCTCTCTCTCTTGTTGTTTTTTTTTGTTTTCTCTCTCTTCTCACTCATGTTTTTATGTTTTAAAGATGGTATGTCACACCTCAGTTAGACAAATGGTAATGCAAGATTTTTTGCTCCTTACAGAAAGATCGCTGGTTTGGAAGAAAGATTGCATCACCGGAGTGTTCGTTTGGAAGACTGAGAGACAGCACCTTTGAGATAACAACAGAACAGGAAGAACGACAAAGACTAGAGAACTTAATTATCGTAACAAGTTTCTCTCCCCCTCAAACTGATTTTCTGTACCCCCATTACAAATTTCTTCTTTTCTCCTCCTGTAAGATGGACTTGCCCAAAGAGACTGTGATATGGATTTTCCTGTTGACCATGATGTTGACCAGAGCAGTCTGTTCCGGCGAGAGTACCAGTGAGGTCGAGAAAGGATCCAGAAAGATCCCGATGACTGAGACAGAGGTGTAAATTTCCAATAACAACACAACCACCAAGCAAAAGGCGAGTACCGGAAACGATCTAGCAGCCATGTTATTTGTAAACAGTGTTAGCTGAAAAGAGAACTGTATCTGTAGGCTCTGTGACAACGTAGTTGAGGATGGGTGCATCAAGAAATGCCAATCCAGTTTTAATATCCACATGGACCGGCATCCATTGAGTGACTATCACTCCTTAGTGGGTAGTGTGTTAAATCAAACAGATTGTTGGGTATGCTCTCAAGTACCTCAAGGTCATAGCAAATCAGGACTAGTACCATTTCCTTTAACGATAGGGGAGGTACTTGAGCTAAAGGGTGGGAGACCGGTGGACAGGAGGTTTAATATCTCCAGTCCTCCTAGTTTGAAGCTCCACCAATATCATGTGGATAGATCCCTAATATGTTTTAACATTACCAATCCCCGAAAGCCGGGAAATTGGGAAGTGTCATGGAGTAACCAAACCATGACCTTTTCATATAGAGCAGATAGAATGCCTACAGATACAGAACTTATACGCCACATAGCCAGTAGAGAAAAATCTTTCCGATATAGGTATACCCTAGGAAGTAGGATTACGAGAGTTGGAGAGGTATCACCAGGATACTGCGCACATATCGTACAAACTGATACGTGTACTAAACAGATGGGAGCATTAGGGTTAGGAGATATCACATGGAAGATGTGTAATATGGTTATGTCCTACTCCGTCCCATATGTTCTCCCCGATGATGCATATTTCATATGCGGGAGGAAGGCGTATAAGTGGCTTGCCCCAAACTCTGAAGGATTGTGTTATATTGGAAAAGTACTGCCTGAAGTAATGACTGTATCACATGCCAAAATGAAAGATATTCACCGTGTTGCCCAAGCTCCTTATACTCATACCCACTACGAGCACGTAGTTAAACGGCACCTGATAGAAAGAACAGAGCATCCGGCCTCTGACATGATCCATGAATCCACCGGGATTCAGTTTCTAATCGCGTTAGACATCACTCGCACCGCCAGAGGAGTGTTGAATTATAAATACATATCTGCGCTTGCAAATTTGTTAGACAATATCACAGAAATGTATGATGACACGTTCAGGTATACTGGAAGAGAACTTCAAGCTTATAAAACAGAACTGGTCCAGCATAGAATGGTTCTCAATTATCTCACGGCAGTAACAGGTGGATATTGTGTCACACTGGCAACGCAGTACGGCGTGAAATGCTGCACATATATAACGAATAGCACCGAGGACCCGGTCGAGGTCATAGACCAAAAGATGGACGATATTCTCCAATTGAAGTGGGAATTTCGCAGGAGACACAATCTCACTCTTGCTGCTGTAGGTAATAAGCTGACTGGTTGGGTGTCATGGTTGAACCCGCGAAATTGGTTCTCTGGTTTAGGAGAATGGGCTCAAGGAGTCATAATGGATGTTGGGAAGTTTCTTCTATGTATCTTAGGTGTTGTCATATCCATTGGCTTGATATTTAGATGCGGTCAGGCTTTAATGAAGTGCAAACGTCGTACCAGGGTAATGAGTTTAAGGAGTGAGGAAATTGTAATTCCAATGGATTTGATTTATGACCCAAATGTAGAAACAATGATGTGATGAAAATGCGATTTCTACGGTCCGTTTCTTTCACCTGTTTTTCTGGTTTTTCCAAGGTAAAAAGACCCACTTTTGACGAGGAATTTGATGATCCGGTATACAGACAACTGATGGATTAAAGAAGAAGTTTTGACAACCTTACACACAGATTTTGATGAACAATGCCATAGACCCCCAGTTTCCCTAGAAATTTTAAAATTACGCTAGCCCAACACTTTTGTAAGCCTATGGACATTGACCAAGCTTTTTGCCCACACGCCTTTTGGCAAAAGCACAAAGAAGACTGCATTCAACAGACACCGAACAAGACTTCAACCGACAAATGTTCATTAACCTGACATAGAATACCACTGCATTTACCGTAATTATGTCTTTTCTTCATCTCTACAACCTTCAGGTAATTACACACATAGTCGATAGGGAATACAGGCACAGATATCAGCAATCACATATTCCCCCATTCATGTATCATCAACTAAAATGTGCTCCCCCATTTTGTTGCAACCAAAACCCGAAAAGAGCTCGGTAAAGTTTGACAGCCCATCCACAGACCCGTACCACGGGATAAGAAGGAATTCAAATGTATACTTCGCAATACCTCGAAGCTTGATTTAAAACACGTACGGCACGATGATACATGACCCCCAAACACGGATTCATACACACATGCTTCTGCTATCTCACTAGGTCATACCCTCTTCACACCTTCTCCTCTCTCCTCCCTTACCCAACCATGGAAATGTATTAACCCCTGACATATATTTTTCTCTTTTTGAAATGTTTTAGGAAATGGCAGTTATTGTTGACTGCCAAAGGGTGGACTGTCAAAGTCAGAAAAATATCACGATGCACACTGCCATATTTGCACCTCATATGTGTCCCTGCTGCGCATGCGTGCGCTCTCCCGTGCGTGCGCATACTCGCTGTTGCGGGCACCCGCAGGCGCACGGTATGCGCATTTACGGTAGAGATTGTATGCGTCTAGCGGGCGACTCTTTCGTTACATATTTTCACATATAATGTATTTTGTAGATTATGGTCCCTTTGATAGAATCTGAAAGTTTGGTTAATGTAGAATGTTCATGTACGGAGAAATCCCTCTTTGTTTGATACGAAGGGTCAGACAGGAGTAATACAGTGGTGTTTAGTATCCATCGGAAGAGTATTTAATTAGCAATATTCCGGTGTTGGTTTGAAGCGTATAAATCGCTCGTGCGAATAGTTATGGACATAAGAAGTTTATGTCCATTTACTATTATTTGCAATTACTTATCCATGCGGCGGGAAACCTAGTTTCCCACCCACCTGAGCAGTTGGAAATCGTCACAGCCCACCTGTATGAATCAACCTATGACCTTTTGTTATAATGCGAGGAGGAGTTCCTGTGTCCAATGAACAATGAGATTGTAGGGACCATTGAATTGTATTGTGTGTGGGGCATAAATAGACAAGCCGATCACATCCAGCTCTCACTCTTCAACGGTTCTCATTGCTGATAATCGGGAGCTGGATGTCCAGAGGCGCATGCGATCGTTCCCCTTTGTGCGTAAGTTTTTCTCCGCAATCATATTGTATTTCTTGTTATTGTGGGCCATCTCTCTCTCTCTCTCTTCTCCCCTTTCTCTCTTAATCTTCCTGCAAACGTAATTGTATTATATTGTATTTCCTGTGTAGTTATCTGGTTAGTTAGTCTATGTTATATTGTAGTGTATGACTTGTATTGTATTAATTCTTTTGCAAGTATAACATTCATAATATATATATAAGGCGTTGGACCCTAAGCCCAGGTATCTGTGTATTTCTCATAGTGTTAAGTATTTTCAGAGCGTCAGTGACGCTCGAACAGCTTTTAAGATAATCAGGCTACACAAGGTTGCATCTACACTCTATCTCTACACTAAGGTTTTACTGCATATTACATTGTTTATGGTTTAGATATAAAGGTTTAACATTGTGAGCGTCAGCGCCGCTGGTGATCTCCTCGTGGTCCCGAGCGTCCGCTACGCTATAGCGAATCATTACGTTAGTCGGCAGCCAATAGCGTGCCTGCCTGTGATCTCTTGGCCGTGAGCGAACGTGACGCTTGAGCGTCTCGACCACGGCTAAGCGATTGTTACGCAACGTGCGTACCCTTACGGTACTCCATACGTAAATAGCGTACAGTGTTCTTAGACCTCATAAAGGGTTTTATATAAGATAAATATTTAGCTTTATCACTGTATATATATATATATATCAGTACAGAGCGGTGTAACTGTGACACATGTGTCCTGACAAGCAGTAAAGAAGCTATAGAATAGTATATATTATTATACTGGTGGTCCCCAGTCCACACAATGCAGCACACTGAGCACAGATATTTGAAGCACACTGAGCACAGATATGGAGCGTTTTCAGGCAGAGAACAGAGATATTTTCAGCACACTGAGCACAGATTATTTGCAGCACACTGAGCACAGATATTTGCAGCACACTGAGCACAGATTACGGAGCTTTTCAGGGGAGAGAATGCTGCCACGTCCTCTCCGTTCAATCTCCAATGCACGAGTGAAAATGGCGGCGACGCGCGGCTCCTAATATAGAATACGAATCTCGCGAGAATCCGACAGCGGGATGATGACATTCGGGCGCGTTCTGGTTAACCGAGCAAGGCGGGAAGATCCGAGGCTGCCTCGGAACCGTGTAAAATGGGTGAAGTTCGGGGGGGTTCGGAATCGGATCCCGAGGAACCGAACCCGCTCATCTCTAGTTATTACGTGTGATAAAACATGGATCTTCCAGTACGATCCTGAGACAAAATGCCCTGGAATATACCATCATCACCAAGAATGAAGAAAGCACGTCAAAGCAAATTCAAAGCCATGTTAATTGTTTTCCTTGCTATCAAGAGTGTTATTTTGGCAGATTGGGTACCAGAAGGTGTCACAGTGAATCTTCATTACTACACAAATGTGCTAGAAATTTTGCATGAAAAAATCAGAAGAGGCCAGAGTTGTGCAAAAATGGTTTCATCCTCCATCAGGACAACGCACCAGCCCACACTGCTCTCTCTGTGAAGCAGTAGCTGGCCGAGAAACATCCTCCATACTCGCCAAACCTAGCACCGTGTGACTTCTTTCTTTTCCCTATAGTCAAATCTGTACTCAAGGGAAACCATTTGGAACAGTTACTGAGTTAAAGAAAGAAAGATGAAAACAAAGGCCTCTCATTACGTTTCCTGATGGGTCAGTGCCAAACACCGTTTTCGTTTACCTCTGATTTTAATTGTGTATCACTTATATTTATGCCCAAGCATTATGTATGTGTTCTACACAAGACTTGACTTATATGAACGCCTGTATATTATAATGGATGCCCATGGAAATTGTTGAGATCTATGTTGTTGTATGTGGCTTATCACTGAATGTAATGGTTTTTTTTGCTTGACTCTTACTGTACAGTATATCTTGCCCTGTTGATGCAGCATTGTATGGATTCAGAAGGGGAGTACATAGAAGGGGATCTGAGTTAAAATGTACTTAATTTAATTAGATGCAAATTACAGCATCAGTCTCGTTATTTAATAACCTTACCTTGTGTTTCCCATCTGCTATGTCAAGTAATCACCGATAAGTGGTTTTAATAAGAATTGTAACAATTTTATAATCCAATAAAAATAGCACAGAAGATTCATCTCCTTGTAATACCATTTACATCCATTCTATTATGATCACATATTTGCATCGGTAATAGCAATCTATA
This sequence comes from Pseudophryne corroboree, assembly GCF_028390025.1. Taxonomy (NCBI): domain Eukaryota; kingdom Metazoa; phylum Chordata; class Amphibia; order Anura; family Myobatrachidae; genus Pseudophryne; species Pseudophryne corroboree. Next base: position 473,977,611 of record NC_086444.1, read on the forward strand.
CCAGAGTTTCCTAAACTCCATCATTACAGTCCAGGTTTTAGTGGTGTCCATGCTTGAGCACAGGAGACTTATTAGTACTAGTGATGAGCACCGGAAATTTTTCGGGTTTTGTGTTTTGGTTTTGGGTTCGGTTCCGCGGCCGTGTTTTGGGTTCGAACGCGTTTTGGCAAAACCTCACCGAATTTTTTTTGTCGGATTCGGGTGTGTTTTGGATTCGGGTGTTTTTTTCAAAAAACCCTAAAAAACAGCTTAAATCATAGAATTTGGGGGTCATTTTGATCCCAAAGTATTATTAACCTCAATAACCATAATTTCCACTCATTTTCAGTCTATTCTGAACACCTCACACCTCACAATATTATTTTTAGTCCTAAAATTTGCACCAAGGTCGCTGGATGACTAAGCTCAGCGACCCAAGTGGCCGACACAAACACCTGGCCCATCTAAGGAGTGGCACTGCAGTGTCACGCAGGATGGCCCTTCCAAAAAACACCCCCCAAACAGCACATGACGCAAAGAAGAAAAAAAAGAGGCGCAATGAGGTAGCTGTGTGAGTAAGCTAAGCGACCCTAGTGGCCGACACAAACACCTGGCCCATCTAGGAGTGGCACTGCAGTGTCACGCAGGATGGCCCTTCCAAAAAACACCCCCCAAACAGCACATGACGCAAAGAAAAAAAGAGGCGCAATGAGGTAGCTGTGTGAGTAAGATAAGCGACCCAAGTGGCCGACACAAACACCTGGCCCATCTAGGAGTGGCACTGCAGTGTCACGCAGGATGGCCCTTCCAAAAACTACTCCCCAAACAGCACATGACGCAAAGAAAAATGAAAGAAAAAAGAGGTGCAAGATGGAATTGTCCTTGGGCCCTCCCACCCACCCTTATGTTGTATAAACAGGACATGCACACTTTAACCAACCCATCATTTCAGTGACAGGGTCTGCCACACGACTGTGACTGAAATGACTGGTTGGTTTGGACCCCCACCAAAAAAGAAGCAATTAATCTCTCCTTGCACAAACTGGCTCTACAGAGGCAAGATGTCCACCTCATCATCATCCTCCGATATATCACCGTGTACATCCCCCTCCTCACAGATTATCAATTCGTCCCCACTGGAATCCACCATCTCAGCTCCCTGTGTACTTCGTGGAGGCAATTGCTGCTGGTGAATGTCTCCACGGAGGAATTGATTATAATTCATTTTAATGAACATCTTCTTCTCCACATTTTCTGGATGTAACCTCGTACGCCGATTGCTGACAAGGTGAGCGGCGGCACTAAACACTCTTTCGGAGTACACACTTGTGGGAGGGCAACTTAGGTAGAATAAAGCCAGTTTGTGCAAGGGCCTCCAAATTGCCTCTTTTTCCTGCCAGTATAAGTACGGACTGTCTGACTTGGATGCGGTCACTCATATAATCCTCCACCATTCTTTCAATGGGGAGAGAATCATATGCAGTGACAGTAGACGACATGTCCGTAATCATTGTCAGGTCCTTCAGTCCGGACCAGATGTCAGCATCAGCAGTCGCTCCAGACTGCCCTGCATCACCGCCAGCGGGTGGGCTCGGAATTCTGAGCCTTTTCCTCGCACCCCCAGTTGCGGGAGAATGTGAAGGAGGAGATGTTGACAGGTCGCGTTCCGCTTGACTTGACAATTTTCTCACCAGCAGTTCTTTGAACCCCAGCAGACTTGTGTCTGCCGGAAAGAGAGATCCAAGGTAGGCTTTAAACCTAGGATCGAGCACGGTGGCCAAAATGTAGTGCTCTGATTTCAACAGATTGACCACCCGTGAATCCTTGTTAAGCGAATTAAGGGCTCCATCCACAAGTCCCACATGCCTAGCGGAATCGCTCTGTGTTAGCTCCTCCTTCAATGTCTCCAGCTTCTTCTGCAAAAGCCTGATGAGGGGAATGACCTGACTCAGGCTGGCAGTGTCTGAACTGACTTCACGTGTAGCAAGTTCAAAAGGTTGCAGAACCTTGCACAACGTTGAAATCATTCTCCACTGCGCTTGAGACAGGTGCATTCCACCTCCTATATCGTGCTCAGTTGTATAGGCTTGAATGGCCTTTTGCTGCTCCTCCAACCTCTGAAGCATATAGAGGGTTGAATTCCACCTTGTTACCACTTCTTGCTTCAGATGATGGCAGGGCAGGTTCAGGCGTTTTTGGTGGTGCTCCAGTCTTCTGTACGTGGTGCCTGTACGCCGAAAGTGTGCCGCAATTCTTCTGGCCACCGACAGCATCTCTTGCACGCCCCTCTCGTTTTTTAAATAATTCTGCACCACCAAATTCAAGGTATGTGCAAAACATGGGACGTGCTGGAATTTGCCCAGATTTAATGCACACACAATATTGCTGGCGTTGTCCGATGCCACAAATCCACAGGAGAGTCCAATTGGGGTAAGCCATTCTGCGATGATCTTCCTCAGTTGCCGTAAGAGGTTTTCAGCTGTGTGCGTATTCTGGAAAGCGTTGATACAAAGCGTAGCCTGCCTAGGAAAGAGTTGGCGTTTGCGAGATGCTGCTACTGGTGCCGCCGCTGCTGTTCTTGCGGCGGGAGTCAATACATCTACCCAGTGGGCTGTCACAGTCATATAGTCCTGAGTCTGCCCTGCTCCACTTGTCCACATGTCCGTGGTTAAGTGGACATTGGGTACAACTGCATTTTTTAGGACACTGGTGAGTCTTTTTCTGAGGTCTGTGTACATTTTCGGTATCGCCTGCCTAGAGAAATGGAACCTAGATGGTATTTGGTACCGGGGACACAGTACCTCCAACAAGTCTCTAGTTGGCTCTGCAGTAATGATGGATACCGGAACCACGTTTCTCACCGCCCAGGATGCCAAGGCCTCAGTTATCCGCTTTGCAGCAGGATGACTGCTGTGATATTTCATCTTCCTCGCAAAGGACTGTTGGACAGTCAATTGCTTGGTGGAAGTAGTAAAAGTGGTCTTACGACTTCCCCTCTGGGATGACGATCGACTCCCAGCAGCAACAACAGCAGCGCCAGCAGCAGTAGGCGTTACACGCAAGGATGCATCGGAGGAATCCCAGGCAGGAGAGGACTCATCAGAATTGCCAGTGACATGGCCTGCAGGACTATTGGCATTCCTGGGGAAGGAGGAAATTGACACTGAGGGAGTTGGTGGGGTGGTTTGCGTGAGCTTGGTTACAAGAGGAAGGGTTTTACTGGTCAGTGGACTGCTTCCGCTGTCGCCCAAAGTTTTTGAACTTGTCACTGACTTATGATGAATGCGCTGCAGGTGACGTATAAGGGAGGATGTTCCGAGGTGGTTAACGTCCTTACCCCTACTTATTACAGCTTGACAAAGGCAACACACGGCTTGACAAATGTTGTCCGCATTTCTGTTGAAATACTTCCACACTGAAGAGCTGATTTTTTTGGTATTTTCACCAGGCATGTCAATGGCCATATTCCTCCCACGGACAACAGGTGTCTCCACCTCACCATCAGAATCCTCCTGGTCAATTTCCTCCCCAGCGCCAGCAACACCCATATCCTCCTCATCCTGGTGTACTTCAACACTGACATCTTCAATCTGACTAACAGGAACTGGACTGCGGGTGCTCCTTCCAGCACTTGCAGGGGGCGTGCAAATGGTGGAAGGCGCATGCTCTTCGCGTCCAGTGTTGGGAAGGTCAGGCATCGCAACCGACACAATTGGACTCTCCTTGTGGATTTGTGATTTCGAAGAACGCACAGTTCTTTGCTGTGCTTTTGCCAGCTTAAGTCTTTTCATTTTTCTAGCGAGAGGCTGAGTGCTTCCATCCTCATGTGAAGCTGAACCACTAGCCATGAACATAGGCCAGGGCCTCAGCCGTTCCTTGCCACTCTGTGTGGTAAATGGCATATTGGCAAGTTTACGCTTCTCCTCCGACGATTTTATTTTAGATTTTTGAGTCCTTTTTTTACTGATATTTGGTGTTTTGGATTTTACATGCTCTGTACTATGACATTGGGCATCGGCCTTGGCAGACGACGTTGATGGCATTTCATCGTCTCGGCCATGACTAGTGGCAGCAGCTTCAGCACGAGGTGGAAGTGGATCTTGATCTTTCCCTATTTTTGGAACCTCAACATTTTTGTTCTCCATATTTTAATAGGCACAACTAAAAGGCACCTCAGGTAAACAATGGAGATGGATGGATACTAGTATACTTATGGATGACGAGCGACTGCAGACACAGAGGTAGCTACAGCCGTGGACTACCGTACTGTGTCTGCTAGTATAGACTGGATGATAATGATATAAAAATATATATATATATCACTACTGCAGGACAGGTATATATTGTATAATGACGGACCTGCTGGACACTGTCAGCACTGCAGACTCCTAAACTACTAGTATGAAGAAGATAGAAAAAAAAAAACCACCACAGGTAGGTATACAATTATGGACGAGCGACTGCCGACACAGAGGTAGCTACAGCCGTGGACTACCGTACTGCGTCTGCTAGTATAGACTGGATGATAATGATATAAAAAATATATATATATATATCACTACTGCAGGACAGGTATATATTGTATAATGACAGACCTGCTGGACACTGTCAGCACTGCAGACTCCTAAACTACTAGTATGAAGAAGATAGAAAAAAAAAAACCACCACAGGTAGGTATACAATTATGGACGAGCGACTGCCGACACAGAGGTAGCTACAGCCGTGGACTACCGTACTGTGTCTGCTAGTATAGACTGGATGATAATGATATAATATATATATATATATATATCACTACTGCAGGACAGGTATATATTGTATAATGACGGACCTGCTGGACACTGTCAGCACTGCAGACTCCTAAACTACTAGTATGAAGAAGATAGAAAAAAAAAAACCACCACAGGTAGGTATACAATTATGGACGAGCGACTGCCGACACAGAGGTAGCTACAGCCGTGGACTACCATACTGCGTCTGCTAGTATAGACTGGATGATAATGATATAAAAAATATATATATATCACTACTGCAGGACAGGTATATATTGTATAATGACGGACCTGCTGGACACTGTCAGCACTGCAGACTCCTAAACTACTAGTATGAAGAAGATAGGAAAAAAAAACCACCACAGGTAGGTATACAATTATGGACGAGCGACTGCCGACACAGAGGTAGCTACAGCCGTGGACTACCGTACTGCGTCTGCTAGTATAGACTGGATGATAATGATATAAAAAATATATATATATCACTACTGCAGGACAGGTATATATTGTATAATGACGGACCTGCTGGACACTGTCAGCACTGCAGACTCCTAAACTACTAGTATGAAGAAGATATAAAAAAAAAACCCACCACAGGTAGGTATACAATTATGGACGAGCGACTGCCGACACAGAGGTAGCTACAGCCGTGGACTACCGTACTGCGTCTGCTAGTATAGACTGGATGATAATGATATAAAAAATATATATATATCACTACTGCAGGACAGGTATATATTGTATAATGACGGACCTGCTGGACACTGTCAGCACTGCAGACTCCTAAACTACTAGTATGAAGAAGATAGAAATATAATGAATGACGGACCTGCTGGACACTGTCAGCAGAATGCGTTTATAGAATAAAATAAAAAAACACCACACGAGTGTTTAACTTTTTCAGGCAGACAATATACTGGTGGTCACTGCTGGTCAGTCACACTGGCACTCTGGCAGCAAAAGTGTGCACTGTTAAATATGTACTCCTGCTATAACTGCTCCCCAGTCTCCCCCACAATTAAGCTGTGTGAGCAGTGAGCACTACTCAGCACAGTCAGATATACATTATACATAGATGATATTATCATGCAGCACACTGAGGCTGAGCACAGATATGGTATGTGACTGTGTATCGTTTTTTTTCAGGCAGAGAACGGATTATATTAAATAATAAATAAAACTGGTGGTCACTAGTATAACTATCAGCAAAACTCTGCACTCTCTGAGTACTCCTAATGCTCCAGTAAATCAAGTGTCTCACTCTCTATCTAAACGGAGAGGACGCCAGCCACGTCCTCTCCCTATCAATCTCAATGCACATGTGAAAATGGCGGCGATGCGCGGCTCCTTATATAGAATCCGAGTCTCGCGATAGAATCCGAGCCTCGCGAGAATCCGACAGCGGGATGATGACGTTCGGGCGCGCTCGGGTTAACCGAGCAAGGCGGGAAGATCCGAGTCTGCCTCGGACCCGTGTAAAAAGCGTGAAGTTCGGGGGGGTTCGGTTTCCGAGAAACCGAACCCGCTCATCACTAATTAGTACCTCAGTCAATTAGATTTAACCATCTGGAATTATGGATATCCTTAAAACCTGGACTGTAATGGCGGAGTTTGGGAAACCCTGGTCTATAAAATGAACGTCTCTGAATCTCCTCTGCTGTGTGGAATTCATATGGAATGCTGAATTCTCCTTCTCATACATGCTGACACTGAATCACGAACCACAGTAAAGGCAACAAATTCTTGCGCAAAGGTTTCCCCAGTCGGAGGTTGGAAACAAAGCTATCACCTTATAGTAAATGATGTCTTTGCGAAATGATTAATCACAAGGCGATGGGGTCTTTCCCAGGAGCATTTAGCAGCGTGTAGTGTAGGCAGGCCCCAGTGGCGGTCTGGGCCCACAGCAACAACACCCCTGCACCCTATGTTGTTTCAGCTAGAGATGAGCGCCGGAAATTTTTCGGGTTTTGTGTTTTGGTTTTGGGTTCGGTTCCGCGGCCGTGTTTTGGGTTCGACCGCGTTTTGGCAAAACCTCACCGAATTTTTTTTGTCGGATTCGGGTGTGTTTTGGATTCGGGTGTTTTTTTCCAAAAAACCTAAAAAAACAGCTTAAATCATAGAATTTGGCGGTCATTTTGATCCCAAAGTATTATTAACCTCAAAAACCATAATTTCCACTCATTTTCAGTCTATTCTGAATACCTCACACCTCACAATATTATTTTTAGTCCTAAAATTTGCACCGAGGTCGCTGTGTGAGTAAGATAAGCGACCCTAGTGGCCGACACAAACACCGGGCCCATCTAGGAGTGGCACTGCAGTGTCACGCAGGATGTCCCTTCCAAAAAACCCTCCCCAAACAGCACATGACGCAAAGAAAAAAAGAGGCGCAATGAGGTAGCTGTGTGAGTAAGATAAGCGACCCTAGTGGCCGACACAAACACCGGGCCCATCTAGGAGTGTCACTGCAGTGTCACGCAGGATGTCCCTTCCAAAAAACCCTCCCCAAACAGCACATGACGCAAAGAAAAAAAGAGGCGCAATGAGGTAGCTGTGTGAGTAAGATAAGCGACCCTAGTGGCCGACACAAACACCGGGCCCATCTAGGAGTGGCACTGCAGTGTCACGCAGGATGTCCCTTCCAAAAAACCCTCCCCAAACAGCACATGACGCAAAGAAAAAGAAAAGAAAAAAGAGGTGCAAGATGGAATTGTCCTTGGGCCCTCCCACCCACCCTTATGTTGTATAAACAGGACATGCACACTTTAACCAACCCATCATTTCAGTGACAGGGTCTGCCACACGACTGTGACTGATATGACGGGTTGGTTTGGACCCCCACCAAAAAAGAAGCAATTAATCTCTCCTTGCACAAACTGGCTCTACAGAGGCAAGATGTCCACCTCATCATCATCCTCCGATATATCACCGTGTACATCCCCCTCCTCACAGATTATCAATTCGTCCCCACTGGAATCCACCATCTCAGCTCCCTGTGTACTTTGTGGAGGCAATTGCTGCTGGTCAATGTCTCCACGGAGGAATTGATTATAATTCATTTTAATGAACATCATCTTCTCCACATTTTCTGGATGTAACCTCGTACGCCGATTGCTGACAAGGTGAGCGGCGGCACTAAACACTCTTTCGGAGTACACACTTGTGGGAGGGCAACTTAGGTAGAATAAAGCCAGTTTGTGCAAGGGCCTCCAAATTGCCTCTTTTTCCTGCCAGTATAAGTACGGACTGTGTGACGTGCCTACTTGGATGCGGTCACTCATATAATCCTCCACCATTCTTTCAATGGGGAGAGAATCATATGCAGTGACAGTAGACGACATGTCCGTAATCGTTGTCAGGTCCTTCAGTCCGGACCAGATGTCAGCATCAGCAGTCGCTCCAGACTGCCCTGCATCACCGCCAGCGGGTGGGCTCGGAATTCTGAGCCTTTTCCTCGCACCCCCAGTTGCGGGAGAATGTGAAGGAGGAGATGTTGTTGACAGGTCGCGTTCCGCTTGACTTGACAATTTACTCACCAGCAGGTGTTTGAACCCCAGCAGACTTGTGTCTGCCGGAAAGAGAGATCCAAGGTAGGCTTTAAATCTAGGATCGAGCACGGTGGCCAAAATGTAGTGCTCTGATTTCAACAGATTGACCACCCGTGAATCCTTGCTAAGCGAATTAAGGGCTCCATCCACAAGTCCCACATGCCTAGCGGAATCGCTCCGTGTTAGCTCCTCCTTCAATGTCTCCAGCTTCTTCTGCAAAAGCCTGATGAGGGGAATGACCTGACTCAGGCTGGCAGTGTCTGAACTGACTTCACGTGTGGCAAGTTCAAAGGGCATCAGAACCTTGCACAACGTTGAAATCATTCTCCACTGCGCTTGAGACAGGTGCATCCCACCTCCTATATCGTGCTCAATTGTATAGGCTTGAATGGCCTTTTGCTGCTCCTCCAACCTCTGAAGCATATACAGGGTTGAATTCCACCTCGTTACCACTTCTTGCTTCAGATGATGGCAGGGCAGGTTCAGTAGTTTTTGGTGGTGCTCCAGTTTTCTGTACGTGGTGCCTGTACGCCGAAAGTGTCCCGCAATTCTTCTGGCCACCGACAGCATCTCTTGCACGCCCCTGTCGTTTTTTAAAAAATTCTGCACCACCAAATTCAAGGTATGTGCAAAACATGGGACGTGCTGGAATTGGCCCAGATTTAATGCACACACAATATTGCTGGCGTTGTCCGATGCCACAAATCCACAGGAGAGTCCAATTGGGGTAAGCCATTCCGCGATGATCTTCCTCAGTTGCCGTAAGAGGTTTTCAGCTGTGTGCGTATTCTGGAAACCGGTGATACAAAGCGTAGCCTGCCTAGGAAAGAGTTGGCGTTTGCGAGATGCTGCTACTGGTGCCGCCGCTGCTGTTCTTGCGGCGGGAGTCCATACATCTACCCAGTGGGCTGTCACAGTCATATAGTCCTGACCCTGCCCTGCTCCACTTGTCCACATGTCCGTGGTTAAGTGGACATTGGGTACAACTGCATTTTTTAGGACACTGGTGAGTCTTTTTCTGACGTCCGTGTACATTCTCGGTATCGCCTGCCTAGAGAAGTGGAACCTAGATGGTATTTGGTAACGGGGGCACACTACCTCAAGAAATTGTCTAGTTCCCTGTGAACTAACGGCGGATACCGGACGCACGTCTAACACCAACATAGTTGTCAAGGCCTCAGTTATCCGCTTTGCAACAGGATGACTGCTGTGATATTTCATCTTCCTCGCAAAGGACTGTTGGACAGTCAATTGCTTGGTGGAAGTAGTAAAAGTGTGCTTACGACTTCCCTTCTGGGATGACCATCGACTCCCAGCAGCAACAACAGCAGCGCCAGCAGCAGTAGGCGTTACACGCAAGGATGCATCGGAGGAATCCCAGGCAGGAGAGGACTCGTCAGAATTGCCAGTGACATTGCCTGCAGGACTATTGGCATTCCTGGGGAAGGAGGAAATTGACACTGAGGGAGTTGGTGGGGTGGTTTGCGTGAGCTTGGTTACAAGAGGAAGGGATTTACTGGTCAGTGGACTGCTTCCGCTGTCACCCAAAGTTTTTGAACTTGTCACTGACTTATTATGAATGTGCTGCAGGTGACGTATAAGGGAGGATGTTCCGAGGTGGTTAACGTCCTTACCCCTACTTATTACAGCTTGACAAAGGGAACACACGGCTTGACACCTGTTGTCCGCATTTCTGGTGAAATACTTCCACACCGAAGAGCTGATTTTTTTGGTATTTTCACCAGGCATGTCAACGGCCATATTCCTACCACGGACAACAGGTGTCTCCCCGGGTGCCTGACTTAAACAAACCACCTCACCATCAGAATCCTCCTGGTCAATTTCCTCCCCAGCGCCAGCAACACCCATATCCTCCTCATCCTGGTGTACTTCAACACTGACATCTTCAATCTGACTATCAGGAACTGGACTGCGGGTGCTCCTTCCATCACTTGCAGGGGGCGTGCAAATGGTGGAAGGCGCATGCTCTTCACGTCCAGTGTTGGGAAGGTCAGGCATCGCAACCGACACAATTGGAGTCGGACTCTCCTTGTGGATTTGGGATTTCGAAGAACGCACAGTTCTTTGCGGTGCTACTGCTTTTGCCAGCTTTAGTCTTTTCATTTTTCTAGCGAGAGGCTGAGTGCTTCCATCCTCATGTGAAGCTGAACCACTAGCCATGAACATAGGCCAGGGCCTCAGCCGTTCCTTGCCACTCCGTGTGGTAAATGGCATATTGGCAAGTTTACGCTTCTCCTCCGACAATTTTATTTTAGGTTTTGGAGTCCTTTTTTTACTGATATTTGGTGTTTTGGATTTGACATGCTCTGTACTATGACATTGGGCATCGGCCTTGGCAGACGACGTTGCTGGCATTTCATCGTCTCGGCCATGACTAGTGGCAGCAGCTTCAGCACGAGGTGGAAGTGGATCTTGATCTTTCCCTAATTTTGGAACCTCAACATTTTTGTTCTCCATATTTTAATAGGCACAACTAAAAGGCACCTCAGGTAAACAATGGAGATGGATGGATTGGATACTAGTATACAATTATGGACGGGCTGCCGAGTGCCGACACAGAGGTAGCCACAGCCGTGAACTACCGCACTGTACTGTGTCTGCTGCTAATATATAGACTGGTTGATAAAGAGATAGTATACTCGTAACTAGTATGACTATAAAGAAAGAAAAAAAAACCACGGTTAGGTGGTATATACAATTATGGACGGGCTGCCGAGTGCCGACACAGAGGTAGCCACAGCCGTGAACTACCGCACTGTACTGTGTCTGCTGCTAATATATAGACTGGTTGATAAAGAGATAGTATACTCGTAACTAGTATGTATGTATAAAGAAAGAAAAAAAAACCACGGTTAGGTGGTATATACAATTATGGACGGGCTGCAGAGTGCCGACACAGAGGTAGCCACAGCCGTGAACTACCGCACTGTACTGTGTCTGCTGCTAATATATAGACTGGTTGATAAAGAGATAGTATACTCGTAACTAGTATGTATGTATAAAGAAAGAAAAAAAACCACGGTTAGGTGGTATATACAATTATGGACGGGCTGCCGAGTGCCGACACAGAGGTAGCCACAGCCGTGAACTACCGCACTGTACTGTGTCTGCTGCTAATATATAGACTGGTTGATAAAGAGATAGTATACTCGTAACTAGTATGTATGTATAAAGAAAGAAAAAAAACCACGGTTAGGTGGTATATACAATTATGGACGGGCTGCCGAGTGCCGACACAGAGGTAGCCACAGCCGTGAACTACCGCACTGTACTGTGTCTGCTGCTAATATATAGACTGGTTGATAAAGAGATAGTATACTCGTAACTAGTATGTATGTATAAAGAAAGAAAAAAAAACCACGGTTAGGTGGTATATACAATTATGGACGGGCTGCCGAGTGCCGACACAGAGGTAGCCACAGCCGTGAACTACCGCACTGTACTGTGTCTGCTGCTAATATATAGACTGGTTGATAAAGAGATAGTATACTCGTAACTAGTATGTATGTATAAAGAAAGAAAAAAAAACCACGGTTAGGTGGTATATACAATTATGGACGGGCTGCCGAGTGCCGACACAGAGGTAGCCACAGCCGTGAACTACCGCACTGTACTGTGTCTGCTGCTAATATAGACTGGTTGATAAAGAGATAGTATACTCGTAACTAGTATGACTATAAAGAAAGAAAAAAAAACCACGGTTAGGTGGTATATACAATTATGGACGGGCTGCCGAGTGCCGACACAGAGGTAGCCACAGCCGTGAACTACCGCACTGTACTGTGTCTGCTGCTAATATATAGACTGGTTGATAAAGAGATAGTATACTCGTAACTAGTATGTATGTATAAAGAAAGAAAAAAAAACCACGGTTAGGTGGTATATACAATTATGGACGGGCTGCCGAGTGCCGACACAGAGGTTCCCACAGCCGTGAACTACCGCACTGTACTGTGTCTGCTGCTAATATAGAGTGGTTGATAAAGAGATAGTATACTCGTAACTAGTATGACTATAAAGAAAGAAAAAAAAACCACGGTTAGGTGGTATATACAATTATGGACGGGCTGCCGAGTGCCGACACAGAGGTAGCCACAGCCGTGAACTACCGCACTGTACTGTGTCTGCTGCTAATATATAGACTGGTTGATAAAGAGATAGTATACTCGTAACTAGTATGTATGTATAAAGAAAGAAAAAAAAACCACGGTTAGGTGGTATATACAATTATGGACGGGCTGCCGAGTGCCGACACAGAGGTAGCCACAGCCGTGAACTACCGCACTGTACTGTGTCTGCTGCTAATATAGACTGGTTGATAAAGAGATAGTATACTCGTAACTAGTATGTATGTATAAAGAAAGAAAAAAAAACCACGGTTAGGTGGTATATACAATTATGGACGGGCTGCCGAGTGCCGACACAGAGGTAGCCACAGCCGTGAACTACCGCACTGTACTGTGTCTGCTGCTAATATATAGACTGGTTGATAAAGAGATAGTATACTCGTAACTAGTATGTATGTATAAAGAAAGAAAAAAAAACCACGGTTAGGTGGTATATACAATTATGGACGGGCTGCCGAGTGCCGACACAGAGGTAGCCACAGCCGTGAACTACCGCACTGTACTGTGTCTGCTGCTAATATATAGACTGGTTGATAAAGAGATAGTATACTCGTAACTAGTATGTATGTATAAAGAAAGAAAAAAAAACCACGGTTAGGTGGTATATACAATTATGGACGGGCTGCCGAGTGCCGACACAGAGGTAGCCACAGCCGTGAACTACCGCACTGTACTGTGTCTGCTGCTAATATAGACTGGTTGATAAAGAGATAGTATACTCGTAACTAGTATGTATGTATAAAGAAAGAAAAAAAAACCACGGTTAGGTGGTATATACAATTATGGACGGGCTGCCGAGTGCCGACACAGAGGTAGCCACAGCCGTGAACTACCGCACTGTACTGTGTCTGCTGCTAATATAGACTGGTTGATAAAGAGATAGTATACTCGTAACTAGTATGACTATAAAGAAAGAAAAAAAAAACCACGGTTAGGTGGTATATACAATTATGGACGGGCTGCCGAGTGCCGACACAGAGGTAGCCACAGCCGTGAACTACCGCACTGTACTGTGTCTGCTGCTAATATAGACTGGTTGATAAAGAGATAGTATACTACTAATATTATATATACTGGTGGTCAGGTCACTGGTCACTAGTCACACTGGCAGTGGCACTCCTGCAGCAAAAGTGTGCACTGTTTAATTTTAATATAATATTATGTACTCCTGGCTCCTGCTATAACCTATAACTGGCACTGCAGTGCTCCCCAGTCTCCCCCACAATTATAAGCTGTGTGAGCTGAGCACAGTCAGATATATATATACATTGATGCAGCACACTGGGCTGAGCAGTGCACACAGATATGGTATGTGACTGAGTCACTGTGTGTATCGTTTTTTTCAGGCAGAGAACGGATATATTAAATAAAACAAACAACTGCACTGTCTGGTGGTCACTGTGGTCGTCAGTCACTAAACTCTGCACTCTCTTCTACAGTATCACAGCCTCAGGTCAATCTCTCTCTCTCTCTCTCAACCCTAATCTAAATGGAGAGGACGCCAGCCACGTCCTCTCCCTATCAATCTCAATGCACGTGTGAAAATGGCGGCGACGCGCGGCTCCTTATATAGAATCCGAGTCTCGCGAGAATCCGACAGCGTCATGATGACGTTCGGGCGCGCTCGGGTTAACCGAGCAAGGCGGGAGGATCCGAGTCTGCTCGGACCCGTGAAAAAAACATGAAGTTCGTGCGGGTTCGGATTCAGAGAAACCGAACCCGCTCATCTCTAGTTTCAGCCCTGTTTGGCTTTAAACAAAATGCACTATTTTACGTTGTTATTATTATCTTTTATTCATAAAGCGATAACATATTAGCGCTGCATATGTAAGGATTGGATGTGGGATACAGTGATGTGAAACAAAAGCTTAAAATAGCTCTGCACAAATGAGGTTACAAGGGGTGTGGGGAACAAATGATGCATAAAATAAGAGGAATAACAGTTATAGTTGCTGGTGTTGAAATGTGTGTGTGTGTGTGTGTGTGTGTGTGTGTGTGTGTGTGTGTGTGTGTGTGTGTGTGTGTGTGTGTGTGTGTGCGCGTGTGTCTACTGTAATTGAGAAGTACTATCAGTCACTAATATAAAAACAGCCATTGAACACGGTCATTTATGTGCGGCCAAAAAAAAGATACTCACCTCTCTGGGGGTCTCCGGTGGTCTCAGGGGCTCACAGTGGTCTCCCTTCCATCCTCTGACTAGGGAGGGCGCTGCTGGGAGGCTTTGAGGCTGCTGGGCAGATGCAAGGACTGCTGAGAGATGTGGTTCTTCCAGTGGCCGGCTCCAGGAGAAGGTGGGGGGAAGTGGGTCACACACACACTCATGCACACTTGCAAACACTCACCACTGCTACAGAAAACCAGGCTCCCGGCACTGGATGCAGATGACGCCGCTTTGGAAGGTGAGTAATTACAGACTAATTAGGCTAATTGGAACATTTTTTTATCCAGCATCCCCCAGCCTCAACAAAAAGGGGATTTTAATCCTGGGATTTGAGGCTTTAGTCCTGCAATTTTGGGATTAGGTAAGAAACGGGTTCAGCGTCCCCTGCAGCGGTGCAGAAAGTCATTGGGGTAAATTTACTAAGATGGGAGTTCTATTTAAAATGGAATGTTGCCCATAGCAACCAATCAGATTCCAGGTATTATCTTCTAGAAGGTGCTAGATACATGAGAAGTAGAATCTGATTGGTTGCTATGGGTAACATCCAATCCTAAATAGAACTCCCATTTTAGTAAATTTACCCCATTGTGTTGTTAAAATGTTCTAACCTATAAAGGGCAATGCATTGGTGTAATGTCATAGGTCAAACAGACACATGCCATTAGTCCAGCTAGCTCACACTGTGCCTGATTCAGATGCGTTCACTGCCGATGCAGCAGCAATCTTTTTTAGTGATGGAACTGTGAGGCATTGTAAGTTGAGCAGCCATCCACAAGTGAACAGAAATACCTGCGTAAGCCATCGCAACATGCTCAGCAGCTGTGCTGAGCATGCAGTTGCATCTGGAGCTGGAATGGCAGGCAGTGAATGTGGAGACTGAGGCTGGGAGCAATAGGCAGGGATTTATGTGAATGGACAAATATTCTCTGTAATGTGCTGCGGAATATATGTGTGCTATATAAATAACTGGTAATAAAAAATAATCATCATCATGATAATAAGCTGCATTTGTGTGAAAATTGTTTCTCATCATTGTGCCCAAGTGATTGACTATATTATTTGGTTCAAGGGAAAGTTTGTTTGTGCCGATGCGTCATGTTGCGCTGTACCAGCAATGTCCCTGCCGTGTGCAACAATATTGGATGTGCATTAGCCCTCCGCAAAGTGAGCCTGTGTGCTTTAAATGCCATGGTCAATTTTTAGTCCCAGTCCCGCCATGACAGAACCAGATATTTTATTTGCTTAAGCAGGAACATAGAATAATTAGGTGGTCACTGGATGGTCAGTGTGAACCATAAAACAACATGTACAATGCAACAATTCTGAGTGCCCTCACAAATTATAATGACTTGGGACAAAGTATAGAAACTAATCAAATAATGCAAATGTAAATAATGGACAGCACAGTGGTACAATGATTAGCTTGCACTGCAGTCCTGGGTTTAATTCCCACCAAGGTCATATATGTGTGGAGTTTGTATGTCCCCTCAATGTTTCTGTGGGTTTCCTCCAAGTACACTTGATGTCTCCCACAGTTCAAACACATACTGGAAGGTCAATTTGCTGGGTGGGGTATGCGTGACCTCGGCAGTGGAATGCCGGCAGAGAGGGTCGAGGGTAGCAAGCCTCTTGTGGGCTCGCCACGCTGCAGGCTCGGTGGCGACCTGTGGTCGCCACACGTTCTATTCCCACTCTACGGGTATCGTGGACACCCACAAGTGGAAATAATCCCTATTGGTCGGCATGCCGACCGTCGGGATTTTCAGGGGCAAGGTGTAGAGGAAGATATTGAGACCAGCGGTCTCCTAACCGCCAGTCACATAAACGCATCCCAATTTGCTTATGTTAAAAAAAATGAACCCTAGTGTATATGTGTGAGTGCGTACAAGTGGTAAAGTACTGTACATAGATTGTAAGCTCCACGGTGGCAGGGATTGATGTGAATGACTGAGTAAAGGTGGGTACACACTAATACCCCTTTCACATCGCACAAATAACCCGGTATCGGCACGGCATATTGCCATGTCGACCCGGGTCAGTGTGCGATGTGAAAGGTCCTTGGTCGTTTTAGCGGGTCGCCTGACCCGGTAATTCAACCTGGTAAAAAAGAAGGGTTTTACCCGGGTTGATTACCGGGTCAGGTGCGGTGTGAATGGGAGCCGTGTCGATGCGACACGGTTCCCATTCACAGCATAGGGAGAGGCGGCGCAGGAGATGAGCTCATCTCCCGGCGCCGCCTCCACCCCCGCCCCTGCTGCTGCTGCTCCCTCCGCTGCTATGGCAACCGACCCGGTATATTGCCGGGTTGGAAAGCCAGCAGCGGAGCGCAAATGCCGGATCCCACCCGGTAAGTACACGTTTGTCTTACCGGGTAGGATCCGGCATTTGCGGTCTGAAAGAAGCATAATAGATGTATCTGCAGATGAATTGATCTGCAGATATATCTATGGACGGATCGGGCAGTGTGTTGTGCATACACACTGCCCAATCCGTCTGGGACTGACGTCATGAACTGGGCGGGCGTGCAGCTGTCAATCACCGCCGGCCGCCGTAGCATGTGTACGGGCGGTCGGCCGACCGCCCCGTACACACACAGTGACGCGCCAATATATCGGTAGATATATTGGCCGTCGGCTGTGCTGCGCGGCCGACGCGATACGTCTGTGAACGACGGAGTTCACAGACGTATCGGCCGTACACACTGGCCGACGGTCCCACGATATATCGGCCGTTCAAGAGAACGGCCGATATATCGACCAGTGTGTACGGGCCTTAATTCTCTTCAAAGTACAGAACAATATGTGTGTACTATATAAATAACTTAATAAAATCTGTTAACTAGAATCACTAGTAATTTATCTGCCACCTACAGAGCTGGAATCTAGAATAATTAGTCATCTAAGGTCATGTCAGTTTTTGTTTAATTACATGATATCACCCAGACTAGATAAATTCTTGCTGTTCTGTATATAAAAAAAATAATGCAGATATAGCTTATCATGAGATTCTATGTGAGATATCACAATTATCTGCCAATGCTGGAGATGGATGAGAAGGTGATTATTTTACATTTTACATATAACAATTATTTTTTATAGCAGAAAATTTTATCTGGTGTTTGCACTTAATTTAACAGTGTAGAGGGTTATTCCCCTTCCCTCCCTGAACCCACTGCTCTTTCAGGAGCATGTTTACTAATTATCGGGTTTTAGACACAAAAAATGATAATATCGTTGCTATTCACTGCAATTAGAAAACGGTACACTGCAGAAAGGAGCCGGTCCCTGCTATATGTAAGAAGTTGCAAAAGTGATCATTTCACTTCTCCTTTAGGAGCCGGGGCCGTTCTGACCACGGTTGTGCAGCAGTATTTACTGGGGAGAGTTCCAGTAATTTCGGCGTAATGTAGCCCACAGGTTACAGTGGCTAATGACAATTTTGGGGCCAAACTACGGAATGCTTTACATTCTGATTCTGGAACTTAAGAAATCTGTCAGCATTTCAGCCCCCATAGAAAAATCTTGGGGCTGTGGATGCTGTCGGAAATGGAGACTGCCCCATATATGGAGATACAGTATATGTTGCAGTCCCTCCTTTATGCAATTGGGGAATCATTAATATTTGCGGGTAGGTTACTTCCTAATTTCAGGGATATGCTGCAAATATTATTTGATAAATAGATTCCTCAGTGTTTCTACAGTAAGTACATTTCTAATAACTGCTTCAGTAAACAATCTGCATTATACATATAAGAAAACATGGAACAGTATTACGAGTGGGATAGGTCTAAAGATAAGTTAAGTAGCTCACATAACAGGATTTACTAAATTGGACTAATAGTTTTTTTTTCTCTCCAAAATCTTTTAACATTTTTAAAAAAAAGTACCCCTGTTACCGACATCTAGGCCAGGGGCCCAAATGCGTCATGAAGAACGCAGATGAAATAGAGGAAGTCACTGAATGCCCATGTGGACAGCAGATCCTAAAATAAACACAGACAAAAAGTAATCTCTTGGAATTACAGTACTATAGTATGCACATGTCTGAAACCCAATGATTTCTGTGGTTTACCAGCTGGAAATGGGCGTCCAGTGCAGGAACAATAATTGCATATTGCCCCGTTTAAAGTGCCAGGTGAAATGGCATGATGGGGCACGCTAAAACAATTGACTCACCCCCCATAGTGTTAAAGCTAATAATTCTATTTGTTATTCTCAATACTTCTGTAGTAGGTATATATGTGTTATTATTTTGCATGCAATCTGCTAAAAAATACAAAGCTCGTGGTGGTCCAAATCACATGCATAGACTGCGTTCTCTATAAAGCTGCATAGTGAGCATATGCAGAGTGGAGACTATCAAATGTTTTGTGCAGGTAGCATATGCACAAGGTTTTACATCTGGCATGCATCAAATCACTGCTCTAGCAGGAGCCAGAAGTACCATGGACAACCCCAAGCTGAAAAAAAGTGTCAACATGGTAGTAGTCATGCCACCTCCTTGACCCTTTTGCCCTGCATGGTGGCACCAGAGATGCACCCCTCGTTACAGACTTGCATCACATACGGTACACTTATACCCAGTGGCGGCTCCAGAGGTGGGGCTGCAGCTCAGTTCAAAATTCAGATAGGGGAGCCACACCAACTGCCAGTGAGTCAGTTTGAAACGGCAGTTGGTGGCAGTAGGTGTGGCTCCACTATTTGAAATTTGAACTGACCTGCAGCCCCTGCTCTGGAGCCGCCATTGCACCCATGTTTTTATCCATTTGCTTTGTTTTCAAAACACACATCGTTATCTGCCATTTCCAAATGGATAGCTCTTGCTGGTGACTGTCATCATCACCGTTGTTATTTGCTCCTACCCTCGAGTATCTGCAAATAATCTGTCTCGGATACTGGTCTGCATCTGTTTGCAATTACAGGAACATGCCCACACTTTATTCTACCTACGTTTGTCCACCCATTCTCTCTCTCTCTTCCTGCCTCCTCAGATGTAAGTATCTGATTCAAGCACATCTACATATATGTTCAACTTGTTTCCTGGACAAGCGCAGAGCAATTTTTCTTTACGCAAACAGGCGGAGGTCTCACTTTTCATCGGCCCCACAATGTTTTTGTTAATCCTCATTACAATATGTTTAGACACACATAACTGTATATTGGGGGTAATTCCAAGTTGATCGCAGCAGGAAATTTTTTAGCAGTTGGGCAAAACCATGTGCACTGCAGGGGGGCAGATATAACATTTGCAGAGAGAGTTAGATTTGGATGGGTCATTTTATTTCTGTGCAGGGTAAATACTGGCTGCTTTATTTTTACACTGCAATTTAGATTGCAGATTGAACTCACCACACCCAAATCTAACTCTCTCTGCACATGTTATATCTGCCTCCCCTGCAGTGCACATGGGCCCTCATTCCGAGTTGATCGCTTGCAAGGCGAATTTAGCAGAGTTGCTCACGCTAAGCCTACGCCTACTGGGAGTGTATCTTAGCTTCTTAAAATTGCGACCGATGTATTCGCAATATTGCGATTACAAACTACTTAGCAGTTTCAGAGTAGCTTCAGACTTACTCGGCATCTGCGTTCAGTTCAGTGCTTGTCGTTCCTGGTTTGACGTCATAAACACACCCAGCGTTCGCCCAGACACTCCCCCGTTTCTCCGGCCACTCCTGCGTTTTTTCCGGAAACGGTAGCGTTTTTATCCACACGCCCCGAAAACGCTGTGTTTCCGCCCAGTAACACCCATTTCCTGTCAATCACACTACGTTCGCCAGAGCGAAGAAAAAGCCGTGAGTAAAAATACTATCTTCATTGTAAAATTACTTGGCGCAGTCGCAGTGCGAATATTGCGCATGCGTACTAAGCGGAATTTCACTGCGATGCGAAGAAAATTACCGAGCGATCAACTCGGAATGAGGGCCATGGTTTTGCCCAACTGCTAAAAAATTTCCTGCTGTGATCAACTTGGAATTGCCCCCATTGCTCTGAATTTACAAGCCACAATCAGAGCTTTCTCCGGGGCACACACATACGTGCAGCATTAGTTTTTTAGCTTGTGTACATTTTATACATTTTGATGTTTGCTAGCTTAGCACTGACTTTGAAATTAGTTTTGAACAAATACTAGATAAACAAAAGTATGTGGCTCAGAACGATGGAGAATACATCTGGTACATAGTGTCACGTTGCACTCTGATCATTGTGTTACATGATATTCCCTCCAGTAGAAACACATGATCCAGACTTATCAAACAGTATCCAAGTACAATACAAACCAAGACTTACATTATGCATACTGTATACTGTACATTAAGAGACATATGTGTGCAAGCAGCAGAATTAACTCCACAGTAATAGAATAGGACATGATGCAGCTGCTTTCTGGGTTCTGGTTCACCACAGTGCACAGTATAGAATGGCTCAATCCTGACCATTCACAATGATAGTGACTGAGGGACACATTGTTGTGTACATAAAACTATTACTGCTGGTGGTGGAAGCTTTATGCCTCTTCCCATTGCTGAATACAATCATTTAGATAACTGATACACCTCTATAACATGGCTTTAGTGAATAAAAGATATAACATATACACTTCTGAAGATGGCGTCAGCTGCTTTAGCCTAAGGGCTGCTCTTCGCACACAGTGGACAGATGCTGGACAGGCAGTCCCAGGGGGAGTTGCTTTGCGGCGTTGAAGGGGCACAGTCCAGACAACAAAGGCGTGTCTGGACCGTTTGTGGGGTGGGCCGCGGTGGCTGCATGACGTCACACACAACAGCAGCGAACCCAAAACATGGCGGCCCGACGACTGCCTTTACAGCTAGGCTGTGCAAACAGGGGGCTACTTTTAAGATGCGATCGCATTGCTGTTTAGCGATGCACTCGCATTTCAGTGGGCTGGAAGGACCCGGTATGCGGGGCGGCCTTGCCCTGTGCTGGGCAGTCTTCAGCATGCTAGAGAACGGAGTCGTCATTTTGTGATTTCTCGCAAAACTACAACTCAAGCTGAATTAGGCCCTAAATTTGATCTCCATTAAAAGCTGACAAAGTGGCTGAAATCTTATATCACACATCATACAACTGATCATACCTATAGCAAGTAGTTTGAAGCCTCGTTTCATCAAATGTATTTCATGTTGAATAAACTTGTTTCTGAAAATATCATAAGTATAGTTCTAATTTATGAGTAAATTAAATTTAGAAAAAGATTAATTCATCCTGCTAAATGTCAGATTTAGCTCTTATGAGCAATAAAGATATTTTAAAATGCAAACCTATAATCTACTTGATGACAGACACACCTTCCAACAATCCCACTGCCAAAAGTACAATATAATTAATGTGGAAGTCTCATGCCAAATAATATCTCAGCTTAACAATCACTCATTTTTTAACTACCACAAACTGAATATACACTATACAGTATATATCATATTATATATCATATATCATATCTATTACAAATAAGGGCCTGATTAATAATTCAATGCAAACATGCAGTTGCATATTTGTCTTTCCACATCTGTACAGTATCTTGAGCTATAGCATATATATATATATATATATATATATATATATGCACCAGGAAGATGAGCCGCACTCACAGACTAGTAGATGGCATAAACACTCCGGCGTCAGACCAAAATAAGTCACATAGCCTGGATATATTTCCAACGTTTCATGTCTTTATGACATTTTTTCAAGGATAAAACAAACAATAACATGTATCACACTTTTAAACACTCACCCAGGTTTGTGCGCCGGCTGCCGTCCCGCTCCGTGAAGAAACGTAATGACGTGTACACATAGCAACTTGACTAAGGGTGAGACAATTGCCCTCAAGAATTTGAGTGCCTACACCGATATCACCATCCGCCCAGCCGATAAAGGCGGGGGCATTATCATCCAGGATCTTTCTCAATATAAATCAGAAATTGAAAGACAGCTAAATGATCCGAAGGTGTATGGCCTATTGGATGCTGACCCCACTCTCATCTTTAAGAAGGAACTTGATACTCTCCTCTCTGCAGCAGTTGTGAACAACATCATCACACAGAAGATACATGACTCACTTACTGTTGATCATCCCAAGATCCCGTTGATCTATACTATACCCAAACTACATAAAGATGCAAGTAACCCTCCGGGTAGGCCGATCATCTCCGCCCGAGACTCTTTGTTTTATGGAATTTCAAAATTCCTTGATTTTTATTTGCAGCCCGTAATTCAGAACGAAAGAACATATCTGAAAGACACCACATCCTTTTTATTAAAATTATTAAACATTCCTCAGGTGGAGTCTCATTGGTGGATGGCCACCATTGATGTGGTAAGCCTCTATACTAGCATTCCGCATGATAGAGGGTTGGCTGCCACTAGGAGGCTCCTTACCAATAATTCATCGTATAATGGTCCCGATCTAGATTTTTTCATGTCCCTTCTCGAACTGACCTTGACTAGGAACTATTTCCAATATGATGGGAAATTTTATATCCAAAGACTTGGCTATGCGATGGGTTCTTGCGTAGCACCCAGCTACGCTAATGCGTTCATGTTTGCCTTAGAGCAAGATTTGTTTTTTTCAGACCCCAGATTTGGATCACCCATCCACAGTTTCCACAGATATATAGATGACATCTTTATCATATGGACAGGAAGTAAAGAACAGTTTTCCTCGATGATGCTATTTATCAATCAAGCGGATGATAGCATTAAATTTACATACACGATCAGCAACTGTACTATCCACTTTCTAGACGTCTCCATCACAATGCAGGATGGACGGTTCAACACGACAGTGTATCACAAACCAACTGACCGCAATACACTTTTGAGAGCTGAAAGTCATCATCCGTGGTCTTTAAAACAAGGATTGCCATTTTCACAGTTCATGCGTGCCCTCAGAATTTGCAGTGATCCTCAAGATCTCAAAACACAACTCAACTTGATGATGAATAAATTCATTGCAAGGGGATACAATCCTATATCCTTAAAGAAAATCATGCTTCAAGTGTTATCCATGTCTAGGAACAAATCTTTGGAAGAAAAACCTGCTTCTGATCATCATGACTCAATGATCTGGGTCACGGATTTTTCCACGGCTAGTGGAGAGATCAATTCAGCTGCTAAAAGATTATGGCCCTTGGTGAATTCAGAACAAGAGTTACCAGCTCTCTACAACAAACATTTGATGATTGGCCAACGACGGGGCAAGAACATAAAGAATTATGTAGTACACAACGATGTTTCCAAATTAAAGGGTACACCTTCGGAACATTTTCTATCCAGAAAACCGGGCAACTTTCGTTGTCTCGGGTGCACTACATGCAGCTATCTCGACACGGGGGATACGTTCTCACACCCCAGGTCAGGCAAATTATATAAGATCAGATATTCCTTAACTTGTTCATCTAAGTATGTTATATACTACATCAAATGTCCGTGCGGACTATTATACATCGGTAAAACGATTAGACAATTCAAGGAACGCATGGCCATGCACAGAACGGCCATCAGACAAGCCCTAGAAGGAACGGATCAAGATCAACCAGTCGCCAGACATTTTAAGAACTTCAGACACAATCTGGCGAGCTTAAAGTATAAAATGATAGACCATGTACCCCTCAACAATAGAGGGGGTGACAGGGGACGTTTATTATTGCAAAAGGAATCAATGTGGATATATAAATTACAGACTCTGCACCCTTTAGGGTTAAATGAGCAATGCGGGTAATTCCAAGTTGATCGCAGCAGGAATTTAGTTAGCAACTGGGCAAAACCATGTGCACTGCAGGGGAGGCAGATTTAACATGTGCAGAGAGAGTTAGATTTGGGTGGGGTGTGTTCAATCTGCAATCTAATTTGCAGTGTAAAAATAAAGCAGCCAGTATTTACCCTGCACAGAAATAAAATAACCCACCCAAATCTAACTCTCTCTGCACATGTTAAATCTGCCTCCCCTGCAGTGCACATGGTTTTGCCCAATTGCTAACTAAATTCCTGCTGCGATCAACTTGGAATTACCCCCAATGTTCCTTCAATTGCTTTGTTTGAATATGATCCGCTTTGTTTGAGAATAGTTCGTCTTCTAGTCTGTACTAATAGCAGTTTTTTCACCTAGTCTGTACTAATAGCATTTTTTTCACCTAGTCTGTACTAATAGCATTTTTTCATGCAGTCAGTCTAACAGTATTGTATATACATCGTATCAAGTAGATGGTTCTAGCTGCATGGTCTGATTACAGTGTGGTGACAGCTTCTACGTGTTTTTGTTTTGTTTATTGTATGTAGCTATGGTGATGGGAGCACTATTAGCAATACGTCCGCGTTGCCTAGAGACGGTACGTCAGCGCTAGTCGCATGTCAGTGACGTCATTACGTTTCTTCACGGAGCGGGACGGCAGCCGGCGCACAAACCTGGGTGAGTGTTTAAAAGTGTGATACATGTTATTGTTTGTTTTATCCTTGAAAAAATGTCATAAAGACATGAAACGTTGGAAATATATCCAGGCTATGTGACTTATTTTGGTCTGACGCCGGAGTGTTTATGCCATCTACTAGTCTGTGAGTGCGGCTCATCTTCCTGGTGCATGTCTATTACACTGAGCGAGCACCACAGCAGTTGTCGGAGGTGTTGGAGTGCCGGACAATCATCTGGGCTATATATATATATATATATATATATATACGTCTTCAGCAAAATTTACTTAAAACTCCCACTTAGTTTATATAGGTGCAAAATGTAAATGTTTTATATATAGTATTTTAAGATCCATGTAATTCAAAACACCCATACACATTTTTACTAGAGATGTGTGCTGGCCCCCGTCATTAGCTTTGGTTTTGGATCTGTATTTGGTTTTCCCAAAAACCGCTCTTGTGGGTTTTGGTTCTGTATTTTTGTACAAAAATCATAAAAACAGTGAAAATCAGAATTTGGAGGTGTTTTTGTTCCTACAGTGTTATTAACCTCAATAACATTAATTTCCAGTCAATTTTGACCACCTCACACCTGACAATATTGGTGGTCATTCCGAGTTGATCGCTAGCTGCATTCATTCACTGTGCAGCGATAAGGAAACAAAATGGCACTTTTGCGCATGCGGCGCAATGCGCACTCGCGGCATACTATTACAACGAACTATGTAGTTTTACACAGGGTCTAGCGATGCTTTTCAGTCGCACAGGCAGCCGCAGAGTGATTGACAGGAAGAGGGCGTTTCTGGGTGTCAACTGACCGTTTTCAGGGAGTGTTCGGAAAAACGCAGGCGTGCCAGGAAAAATGCAGGCGTGGCTGGGCGAACGCAGGGTTTGTTTGTGACATCAAATCAGAAACTGAATGGTCTGAAGTGATCGCAAGCGCTGAGTAGGTTTGAAGCTACTCTGAAACTGCACAAAATTATTTTGTAGCCGCTCTGCGAACCCTTCGTTCGCAGTTCTGCTAAGCTAAAATACACTCCAAGTGGGCGGCGGCATAGCGTTTGCATGGCTGCTAAAAATTGCTAGCGAGCGAACAACTCGGAATGACCACCATTGTTTTCATCCAGTTTAGGCCAAAAGGTTGCACTGAGGTAGCTGGATGACTAAGCTATGCAACAGCAGTGGGCGGCACAAACATGTGGCACTTAAACGTCTAACATGGCACATCTAGGAAACAGAATGGCACTGCAGTGGCAGACATGGTAGCAGTTTAATAAACTATGACAATGTTTGTCGTCTACACAAGAAGACAGTCAGCAATGCGCCAAACAGCAAAGAAAAGAGGTGCAAGATGGAATTGTACTCTCATCCACCCGTAAGCTGTATAAACTATACAGGACATACACAGTTTAACAAACCAGTCACTTCAGCAACAGGGACTGCCACTTGTGGCTGAAAAGATTGGTTTGATTCCCAACTAAATGACATTTAGATTGTTTTTAATATGAAGCAAATTGTAAAGTAGAGACGATGTTGTTACACCTTTTTATTATAATGTTTACAGGAAGCTCAACACTGCCGCTATAGCCGGTACAATGAATAGCGCTCCCGTTTATTGAAAACGGGAACAGTGGTTGCCAATGGTTAGCGGCAGTCGGAAGTGGGCGGAAGTGATGTCACGTCACCCATTTCCTCTGTATGCGGTCTGAATATGCTTAATGCTGACATATAAGCAGTTGGCAGTGAACATAAGGTTCACTATAGTAACGATTAGACTGAGAAATGAATGTTAATGTCAATTATATTGTATGGTATTGGTAAAATACAGCCATACCCATCACTTCCGGGTATGGTTGGCTGGATGGCGGAAGCCATCCTCAGAATACCGGAAGTACCGGCCACGTGGATGCGGCAACCGGAAATGGCACCTGATCACAAGCTGATAAGGGGGCTCTCTAGCCTTGAAAAAGACTTGTAGAAAGTCGAAACATGTTGGTTTCAGAGAGCTGCTCTAACTATCTGGTTGCACTTTTCTGGATGAGGACCTATAGCAGGCATTCCCAACCGCGGTCCTCAAGGCACACCAACAGTGCAGGTTTTAGTGATATCCAGGCTTCAGCACAGATGGTTAAATCAAAATAACTGAGCTACTAATTAAGTCACCTGTGTTCAAGCCTGGATATCACTAAAACCAGGACTGTTAGTGTGCCTTGAGGACCGCGGTTGGGAAACACTGACCTATAGGTTTTTTCCTGAACTGCAACCAAACGCCCGTGTCTTTTCTTTCAGGTACACCTATTCACATCTTGTTTCCAAATCCGTTATCTGTGACTGCTGTTAGTTTTTATGACTGTCTAGTCTGTTTTTAATTAACACATTTTTAAAAAATTTCCTAAAGCAAGTTTTTTCCTCTGCCTTTGTACGTCATACCTGGATGTGGAGATGGACAGCCCACCCCCATCCAAATAAGGATACATTAAAAGGATGGATAAAGAAACTGCTACGTGATTGAAATTGACCTGTATTATGTGAGTACAGTACGTCCCATGAACGTGAAGGTGACTGTCCACTTTGACTCTTTAACACGTGTGATGATCGGTGATAAAGTTACCTTTACGGGAGATATTCACCTTATTATAGTGTGAGTCTGGTACGCTGTCCTTTTGGCTTATACACCTCATTGAATTTGTATATTTTTCACATCGGTGAACTTTCCATGTTCCAATATACTACACCATATGTGGTTCTTTTGGTTTCCTTTGAGGTATTTGTGATGCGAGGAGTGGTCTACCGAATCATTCAAGTGAAACAGGATAGGAGAAAACAAGTATTTCTTCAGCCTTAAGGACTGCATTTCAGAAAAGCCACTTATTGGGTATATGGTATTGAAACAGGACTGAGCACCAAACTATACATATTTTTGTGTTTCTATGACATTATTAGTTTGTTTGGGCCCCCACAAAACAAGCTGCAATGGGCAGTGAACATTGCTGGCAATGATCTCTAAATGCACAAACTGGCTCTACATAGGCAAGATGTCGTCATCGTCATCATCCGATTCTTCACCTACATCACGGAGTACATCATCTTCTTCACACACTATTAATTCGTCCCCGCTGGAATCCACCATTACAATTTTGGACATAATTGTCAGTAAACGTCTTCCTCATGGAATTTGAAATTTATTTTAATTAATTTTTTCCACATTTTGGGGAAGTAACCTCCAACGCCTATTGCTGACAAGGTTCCCGGCTGCACTGAAAGCTCTTTCTGAGTACACACTGGAGGCTGGGCAACTTAAGTAAAGCAAAGCCAGTTTGTGCAAAGGCCTCCAAATTGCCTTTTTTCCTGGTAATAATGAAATGGACTGTCTGACATGCCTATTTGGATGCTGTCACTAAAATAATCATTAACCATGGATATTACACTGCGGTCTGGCCTACAGCGTCACAATACGTGTATGAATACTAAGCTGCAGTACAATCTGCAACATCACAATGCTTGTATGAAATAGGAGTACGGTGTGCAGCATCACAGAAAAATAATACAGGTTGAGTATCCCATATCCAAATATTCCGAAATACGGAATATTCCGAAATACGGACTTTTTTGAGTAAGAGTGAGATAGTGAAACCTTTGTTTTTTGATGGCTCAATGTACACAAACTTTGTTTAATACACAAAGTTATTAAAAATATTGTATTAAATGACCTTCAGGCTGTGTGTATAAGGTGTATATGAAACATAAATGAATTGTGTGAATGTAGACACATTTTGTTTAATGCACAAAGTTATAAAAAATATTGGCTAAAATTACCTTCAGGCTGTGTGTATAAGGTGTATATGAACCATAAATGCATTCTGTGCGTAGATTTAGGTCCCATCACCATGATATCTCATTATGGTATGCAATTATTCCAAAATACGGAAAAATCCCATATCCAAAATACCTCTGGTCCCAAGCATTTTGGATAAGGGAGACTCAACCTGTAGTATAATACACTAGGGCAGTGGTTCTCAAACTCGGTCCTCAGGACCCCACACAGTGCATGTTTTGCAGGTAACCCAGCAGGTGCACAGGTGTATTAATTAATCACTGACACATTTTAAAAGGTCCACAGGTGGAGTTAATTATGTCACTAGTGATTCTGCGAGGAGACCTGCAAAACATGCACCGTGTGGGGTCCTGAGGACCGAGTTTGAGAACCTGTGCACTAGGGTATAGCAAAAAAATACATATTTTTTTAAATTATAATTTTAGCTTTCATTGTTTTTACACTGGTGCAGAGCCCCTGGATGAATGGACAGAGCACCCCTAGATGGACAGAGCACCCCTGGAGGTCACAGCCACCCCTTAATGAACCGACAGAGCACCCCTAGACTGACAGAGCAGCCCTGAATGGACACAGCACCCCTTTATGTACAACGAAGCACCTCTGGAGATGGACCACCCACAGTTGGGGTACCACCTACAGTGTCACAATACGTGTATTCAGGGGTGGTCTGGCTATAAGGCGTACAGGGAAAATCCCCGGTGGACCGACGTGTTTCGCATGTTGACATGTGAGGGGTGTTGCTGACATGGTTACATGGTATACCTATGGCGCTGCCCATGTGTGGCCACTTCTACAAATTTTTCCTGGGCCACTTTCAGTTCCCAATCTGTCCCTGCCCAACTTGCAACGCAATATGCTAGCTACATAAATGTTAATTAGTTAATATATAGATGTTACAGCTAAGAATTAAAAAACCTCTTGCTGTCTCTGGGCCTTTCAAAAGCAGTGGAAATTTAAAACAAATTGTAATGACAAAAGCTATATTATACATTTAACCTTTTTTTCCCCATGGGGGCCAATTTGTTTTATTATTTTCTGTGGGGGCCAATCTATGAGGTTTTTCCTGTGGAGGCCAATATATTTTAGTTTTTTCTTGAGCATGGACAGAGCACCCCTGGAGGACACAGCAGCACCCCAGGTCAAACATAGCAGCCCCTGCCCTTTGATGGATAACACAGCAGCACCCCTGGTCGGACACAGCAGCCTAGCCTCTTGTTGGATAACACAGCAGCACCTCTGGAAGGACAAAACAGCACCCCTGGATGGACGCAGCATGGACACGTCTGCTCACTACAAACTCCACAGCCGGAGTGACGATGGTGCGATCACTGGGGACCTTTACAGAGTCCAGAACCCGCAACAATTCGACAGTGGGAGTTTTACGTTTTGCCTCGTATTGGGATCCAAGTCAGGCGGGAATTCCCGAGCCAAACTCGGATCCCGGGCCGGAAATGGGAAGTTTGGGTGAGACCGGTTCACCCACTCATCTC
This sequence comes from Pseudophryne corroboree, assembly GCF_028390025.1. Lineage (NCBI taxonomy): Eukaryota > Metazoa > Chordata > Amphibia > Anura > Myobatrachidae > Pseudophryne > Pseudophryne corroboree. The sequence continues at coordinate 474,007,968 of NC_086444.1, forward strand.
TAATTTTTTACATCCATCAAGTGCAGTTATATGCAATTTCAATATTAACAACGGGGAAGGGGGGATATTGAAAGCATATTTTATGCATAGCGCAATGTTAATAGAGTTGTTTTGTTTTCAATGTAAAAACTAGGTTTTTTTAATCAAACTGTCAGATTGCAGACTAGACCGAAGTGCTAGTGGTATGATCTGGAATCCTTACAAAATGTGTGATACTTCAAGCAGCACAAACATGCTGAAAACTGTATGACAAATGCAAAGGTTTTAGATGTGGTTTTGGTGCGGGACAGCAGGGTGTGCGCCCTGGGCACTGCAGCCTGAGGGCGCGGCCGCATTCACCACGCCATCATTACAATGTAAACTTGCAACATGACTATTGAATGCACCGATACACCTCCTACAAAGCATATCTTACAGATGCACGGTAGTCAAAATTAGTATTTGCAAATAGCTAAATCAAGAGTGATCAGTTTTCCATTTTTGCATACAATTATTTTCTTTTGACTTCACGCAGGGATGTGGTCAGGTTCCTGGCCACTGGATGCCGGGGGTCAGGTGACTGACTCTGGAATTCAAACACCTTGCAGAATCCTGCCACCGGAACCCCGACCATCGGCATCCCGATGGTAAGTATTGGGGTGAGGGTTAGGGCCCGAAGGGGGGGGTCTTAGGGTTAAGCACCACAGGGGGGTTAGCTGTAGCTGCCACTCCCTGATATGCATGCCATTCCGATGCTTACGCAGTTGAGCAACACAGAGAGGATTTATTTACAGTGTGATTGACAGTCAGGCAGCGTTTGGGGGAGATAATGGGAGTGGCAGCAAAAACGCAGGCATGTGGAGACACAATCATGGTGGGTCTCAGCCTGCGCCTGCAATCCAGTATGCAGATAACATGGATTTGTCATCTCAGTACAGACGGCCATGTTGCACCAACATAGGGATACCCAGGGCTTGATTATCAGAGGTAAAGGATCTGTGACTGCAGCTGTGTCTTTGTACGTGAACATTTGGATTTGCAATGGAACCGGTGGGCATCAGTACACATCCAAGCAGCTGTGACATTTGCATAGTCTCACACGGCAGCTTCATACAACCCCAACGCTAACACCATGTTAACACCCCCAAACAGTCACTTCTTTTCAATCACTTTGCGATGGAATCCTCATTGTGTGCGGGTTTGCAGTGGCACCTTGACACATGCACAATGCGAATGCAGCACATGCACAGATAATCGCTCAGTTACGTGGAACATAGGCTTTGCGTACATCGATGAACCAGGCTCTCAGTCACACATAATATATAAGTGTCATATATCAAATTAATTAGCATGAGGAAGTTGCGATTAAGAGGCATTTTTGGCAAAAAAAGATGCCCAACATTATCAGACTTGCACGGGAGCTGGCAGCTCACTCACGCCAGGCATCTCGCGCTGCATGGCGTATTGAGGCTAGATGTATGAGGAGGGCACATCTGTATATGCAAAGGTCTCAGGAGCTGAAAACAAAAATATACAGTATGAGATAAAGTGATCGTGGTTGGGAGAGAGCTTACGGTTCTACCTTCACACAGCAGACTTCCTCTCCAGTCATTCCATCCACAGATACTGTGGTCACTATCTCCTTAATCTGTAATTATGCTATATACAATGTACATGTATCAAGTTCTGCAAATTAGGATCAACTACATGTCAGTGTGAATCTTAGCTTCACCATGGGGGTCATTCCGAGTTGATCACTAGCTGCCGTTGTTCACAGCGTAGCGATCAGGCTAAAAATCTGCATTTCTGCGCATGCGTATGGCCCGCTGTACGCACGTGTGAAGTACTTTCACACAAAACTATGCAGTTTTACACAAGGGTGAGTGACGCTTTTCTGTTGCTCTGTTGATCGGTGAGTGATTAACAGGAAGTTGGTGTTTCTGGGTGGTAACTGGACGTTTTCCGGGAGTGTGCTAAAAAAACGCAGGCGTGTCAGGTAAAAATGCAGGCGTGCCTGGGGAAACAGGGGAGTGGCTGGCCGGACGTAGGGCGTGTTTGTGACGTCAAAGCAGGAACTAAACTGACTGAAGTGATCGCAAGGTAGAAGTAGGTTTGGAGCTGCTCAGAAACTGCATGAAAATTTTTACGAGCAGTTCTGCTAATCTTTCGGTCGCACTTCTGCTAAGCTAAGATACACTCCCAGAGGGCGGCGGCCTAGCGTTTGCACTGCTGCTAAGAGCAGCTAGCGAGCGATCAACTCGGAATGAGGGCCCATGTCAGACAACTTTTTTAAGGTGAATGAGTCTATTCATACATTCTTTAGTGTTTAAGGTAGAAGACTACTTTACATAAAGGCCTCTAGAGGACAGCAGAGGACCAGAAAACATAGTACAGGTGCATGCTTCACTAATAATAATCCTCATGTGTGAGACTTACAGTAAATGGATATACTGTATGCTGTGTTTATTATTCATAGTAAAGACATCACTGTCTATGTAAACAAAAATGTTAAAACTTTCAGGAAAGCACCATTCAAAATGCAGGCTATGGATACTGTACATCAACCGAAAGTACCATTGATGAAATAAAATGGAATGCTCCCTATTTACCTGTATAGTTTCTGGTGACTTTATTTTCCTATTATTGTTCATTAAAAGAAGAAATTATGTTGTGCAATTATATGTGCAGTTATTAACATTAGGGGGAGCTCCCATAATGCTTCCTCCCACATAAGGCATCATTCCATGCACTGAAACACAGACTGCAGTCGCGCTCTGTGTGTTTGGTATAGTGAAGTCTAATCCCCTTGCAGTGGTCCCTATTGTATACCATCAACATGATAGACTCCGTGCTCACTCCCCCCAAACATGAGAGAGGCACCTATACTTGAGGAGCAGAGGAGCGGCAGGCAGTCAGGTGAAATACCGTTGCCACACTTTACTGTAAAGTAGCAGTGCAGGGGCCGTGCAGTGGGAGCCTATTCCTGTAATGCACAGCCCCTACAGCTTTCCGATGGTCCCGGTGGCCGGACTCACCTCTCCCATGGTACTGTAAGTGTGCCATGGTATCACTGCCGGCCACCTCTTTTCCTCCCATCATACCTCTGTCTCCTCTGGTTGCCGACCCCTGGCCTTCTCCGTGGTGCTCCCTCTTCCGCAGTGGCTCCGCCCCCAGCTCTCCTTAAGGTAGGCCTCCACACAAGCCAAGCATCACCACAAGCGACCTGTCTAAGTTGGCCATGAGCTAGGGTCGCCAAACTGAGATTTTATCTTCCTCACTTCTGTTTACAACAAACTAATAAGCGGAGTAAATATATTTGCACAGTTCCCCGTAATCTATTTTAGCTACTTAGGGCTATGCTAATAATAACAGTTAAAAAAAATGTTTACTTCTCTTTAGATTATCACTTCTGAGTCTTTTAACTTTACCTAAAATATATGGAACTACACATCAATCTATGTATCTAAATAAACATACACATTTAGGAAATATTTGTGGGTAAACATTAACAGTACTCGTAGTTTTGTCTAATTTTATTGCAAAAAAATAAAATAAATCACATCAGAAAATATAAATTTTAAAAAGTAGTGCACAGAGAAGCTTTCCTAGTGCCTTTACTGTCCACTGACTGCAAGCAGTAGCTACCAGTCTTAAATACTTCTTACACAATGGTAATTATATATTCCAGCTGGGAGTGAGGCAATGAACAATTGTGATAGTAATCATTAATGATAATGTGATAGTCTGTGCACTGCAGGAACCACTGCGATTCAGCTGGTGTGGTCTGTAGATTTAAAGCAGTAATAATTGCAAAGATAACCTGGTGGCTACGATGGGACGTAAAAACATAAAATAAGCAACCATAGTGCTTGAGGCCAGGACATGGTGGCTTGCTGAACTTCACTGTCGGTTGCGAATTGCCTTCCACCCAGGTGCTTCTTCAATGGTCCAAATAGATGGAAATCACTTGGTGCCAGTTCAGGGCTGTATGGGGGATGGTCCAGTACTTCCCAAAGGAGGATTGCTGCTCACCTTGAATGTATGTGTTCTGCTGTTATCCAAGGCAGTGCACCAAACCCAAACCTGTTTCCATTACTGTTTAAAAATCCAGATCCCGGGGGGCGTGGCCTAGCTGTAGATCTGGGCAGACGTTTGTCACTGGAGCTCCTGCCTTACGCCCTTATAAAGTGAACTTTTGCTGCTCCCTAGTGGTCTTGGGGACCCCCCTTTACCAGCTGGGGTCTTCCTGTATCGGGCAGTGAGGTCCGCAGAGCCGGCGGGTGTCTCCTACACCCGCGCGGGTTGCGGCCTTCTGACCCAGGTGAAGCCGGGACCTCCATTTTATTGCTGCCCCGGAGGAGGAGGCCTTGGGTGGCTGAAGTTCACTGCAGAGAGTGCCCCCGACACATCGGGACTCTCTTCCCTGCAAAGCGCCTCACCCTATTACTAAGTGGGAGGTGAGTGGTCCCCGCTGCTCCCTTACCTCTGACGGAGACCCGCCGGACACCGCGGTTGCGCTGCGGAGAGCCGCGGGCGGGCTTTGTTGCTCTCTCCCACCGCGGCTGCTTCCCCGCTCGCCGACGCCCGGACTGGGGGATCCCGGCCTGGGCACCGCACGGCGCCAGCGCCAGCGCCCGCGCCCGTCTCGGCTGCTCATTAAGTGACCTCCGGAGGCCTAGAGGGCCGGGGGCTTCCGCGGAGGTCTGGCGGCGCCATTTTGTCTACTGGCACTGCGCCCTCACCTAAACCCCTTGCAGCGTGTACTGCGGAGGCAGCTCGGATTTGCTTCTGCCGCTGCTTGGGGATACTCTATTAGTGCCTTTGCCCCCGTCGGGCACTCTCTGGGGCCGCACCAGCTGCAGTTTAAAATAAATAATAATAATAAAAAAAAAAAACAGGGGGCGTGGCTTGGCTGCTGGAGGAGAAAGACACACAGCTTGAGAGCTCCTGTGAATCCCCCTGATAAAAGTCTATATTTGATTACCTGGGCCCATTCACCCACATCCATCCGTCTCCCTTATTGCCGGTGGAGTGTTCTGAGCTGCTCTGGGGGAACGCCGCGGAATCGGGGAGTGCTTTTTAGCGCTCCTGCGGGTTGCGGCCCTCCCCCCGGACAGAAGCCGGGGCCTGGAGTGATTGCGGACCCCGGCCTGTGTACCAGACGTCCGTGTACCCCTCCCGGCGATTCGGGAGCTCTGCGTGGGACTTACAGGACACCCACCTTGCATTGACTGCCCTCGTGGACACCCGCCGCTGCCGGACTCTGAGGCTTCAGACGGCGAGGTCGGTGGGGACGGCGGCCGCCATCTTCTTGAAACCCTGCCTGAGGCCTGGACGGGAGACGCGGAGTGGCGGACGGCTGCTCGCGGCATCTGACCCGGCGCACTCCCCGTCATCACTGCAACCTCCGACGGTCGCTTGGCGGATCGAGACGAGAGCCAGCGGCCGGGAGCGATCTGTTTGGGGAACCTGAATAAGGTGCATTAAGTGAGCTGCCTCCCTTGCTGCCTCGCTGCGGCCATCTTCCCAGCGACCACCAATGCCAACGCGGCTCTCCCATCGGGGCTATGTGAACACCAAAAGCGGAGCGTCCACAACCGTGTCCTGTATGCTACCACACTGCCTACCCCAGTGCTTACAGGTGCTGGCCTGACGTATATTATGCTATAATATGTCCAAGCCACGCAGAGGGGATAACGGGTTATACTTCTAATTGAGATATGTCATAAAGTTGTTTTTTTTACTTCCTTTGGGAACTGTCCGGGACTCTGTTCTCTTCACTCAGACAGATGACAAGACGGCGCCGCTCTGGTAACGCATCGAAAGCTAAATCCGCGACCACTCAAGTTGCAGCCTTCCATACTCTATTTGGCACCCCCGTGCCTGACCCCGTTACCTCCATTCCTCTCTCTAATACCCTGCCGTCAACCATCATGGAGGACACCGGGGCCCTGCCCTCTCCAAAACACCGCCAAGCTGGTCCTGCCAGTAAAGACTCTGCCGATATGGCGGCAGTCCTCCTACAACTACGCTCTCTTCCGACTCGCCAAGACATTCAACAAGACCTATCCAATATGGAGAAAAGAATCCAGGATTCCCTACAAGCGAGTCTCTCCACCATCCAGTCTGATCTCACGCAAGTAGCAAACAGAGTGGTTGATTTGGAAGATCACAGAGATGAAACGGACTCTAAGCTCGCCGACCTCCACGATCTTGTATCTCGATACTCCCGTACCACCACCGAAATGAGACGTAGACTGGATGATATAGATAACAGAGGTAGGCGGAATAACTTAAGGGTCAAAGGTCTACCCGAA